>NC_035448.2:192199484-192799484 GCF_002127325.2 Helianthus annuus | reverse complement strand
TATTGCTTTTGCTAACATCAAAGAGGTGAATGAAAACCTTAGGAACAAAATCTTAACTGATGAAGTCAAATTTGAAAGATCTTTAAAAGAACTTAAAAACAAATTGGCTGAAAAAGAGAAAGAGATTAGCAGCATGAAAGAAGAGCAAAGCATAACCAAAACCCAACTCCAAACTATGGTAGAAAAATACCAAGTTTGCAAAAAGGAGTTAGAATCCACCCAGATCACATGTGAGAAATGGGTGGAATCATGCAAAGGGTATGAGGTTATGCTTGAGAAACAGATAAAAAGCAATGTGAAATTTGGGGTTGGTTATAGAAAACATGATGATGAAAACACTTCTTTTGAAAAATTTGTTTCAACTGCTGAGTACATCCCCACAAACAAGAATGGCCAAGAAGTGAAAATCACTGACAAACTTGGTAACAAAATCACACTTGACAGACCAATGGGCCCCTCTGCTTTTGAGGAGATTGAAAATCATCAATTTAAACTAAAATGGTCTGATGAGTGTGATATTCTTGAAAATTTCAAGCCAATGGACTTTACATCAACTGATGGTGTTAAAGCTCCAAAAGCTAAAGTCATTCCTCTTAAGGACATCCCAGCAGTGGTTAAAACCTCTGCTGCAAAGGAGTCTGAAAAAAGGAAGAAGAAAGAAAAAATTGATAACTTGTTTTGTGAATTTTGTGAGAAAAGGAACCATCTAACAAAAGATTGTTTCCACTTAAAAGCTTATGATATAAACAAAACAAGTGTCATAGTTTCAGCTGAAAGCTGCATTGTTTGTGGTAAAACAAACCACAAAACTCAAGCATGTGTGTATCTCAAAAACTTTGACATCAAAAAGAATGAGTACCTTGCTAAAACATCCTTGAGTCCATCAGCATCACCATCTGTCAAATTCACAAAGAAACAACCACTGTTTGTGTCAGTTCAAACAGCTGTCACAAAATAGCTGAACCAAACATCTGTTAAAAGAGATGTTCAAGTTATTGATGCACCTCCTGCCAATCTGTCACGACCCCCGACCCACCCTGGACGGAATCGGGTGCCGTGAGCAGTCCCATGGTACCGGTGATTATTTTTATTTTGAAAAACATTGCAGCGGAAATTTCATCAGGACCGTGAGTTAGGAAAAATATCAGAGTTTAGAAACACCGGATTTTATTTATTAAATAGATGGGATAAACCCATGTTTTACAAAGGTAGCTTTTAATATAAAAACGATATTTCTTAATTTGATTTAATTAATGAAATAAGCCACTTCTTGAAGTCCTTCAGTGCTGGATCTAATCCTTACTCCAATCTACTGTAATTACCTGAAACGCGTTTTAAAAAGGTTTTGTCAGCGGGAAATACTGAGTGAGTTCATTCAGGTTTTATAAAAACAGATTTGTTATAATTCACAGTATTAAGAGCGATTACAATGTTTCTATCAACCAATTATCAAGAATGGGTATTTGTCACTCGATTCATTTCTGTGACTGTGGTCATACCACTAGTGGGTCCCGTTGCCCATCTAGTGACGGTGTACTCACACAGAGTAATGATTACTCACATAGAGTAATATTCACTCACATAGAGTGATAAAAATAGTAAAGTGCACAATTACCCCACATACCAGCTGTAATTTGGTGATTACAAAGACTTAATCCCTGTAATTATAACCTTGAAAATAGTTATTGTAATACTTACTCACAAACGGTGAGAAAACAGTTTAAAAAGAAGAATGACTCACATTGTAGATTAACGAGCAATAGATATAAGCCTACTGATTAGCCTTGATTACACCTAGTTTAACACAATGCATACACACAGACAGGTTAGTAACTAATACAGCAGTTACGTCAATTCACGAGATTAAACCTTCACAACGATTAATTAGTGCAATACTTGATAATTCAGTCGGATTCACAACGAATAACAGAGCATAGTCCGAATTCGAACAGCACTCTAATATTCAAGCCGAAATCACGACGAATAATCAAAGTACAAGCTCAATTGAGCAGCACCCGGACTATCGTTGGATAGTTATAATCGATCGGACGTTGAATCGTAATAGCGATCGAGTTATTACCCTGATTGCGGTAGCGTTTCGTGATCGTGTGTGTGTGATTATAGTATAACAGAATGGAATACGTATTTGTGTAAAAACCCAAATCAAACCTCAACGATAGTCACGAGATTCGAACCTTAACGAACTTCACAAAGTGTAGTCTTATTCAGACAGTACTTTGGCATCCGTTTAACGAACTCACAAAGTATAGTACTTTGGATTCCGTTTAACGAACTCACAAAGTATAATACTTTGGATTCCGTTAGTTGGTTCCTGAATCGACCGAACAGAATATCGTATCGGTGATTATTGGTTAGAACACCAACGTATAGAGAGAAGAAGAGAAATGAGCAAAGAAAAATGAATCCTAAGCTTCCTATTTATAGCAAGCAGGCAAGCAAGCACCTCAACATCATTTCTGTCGATGTGGGATAGTGACGTGCTTGCTAGCTAGCTTGACGTGCTAGCTAGCTAGCTTAGTTATTTTATTTCAGCTGCTTAACTCGTTTTTCTTGTATAACTTTTAAAATATAACGTTTTATAAAACGACGAATATGTCTTTAGAACGAACATATTTTTATCTACGTTTTAACCTAAGTTTCATTAAAAACAGAGTAAGGAAAATAAAATAATATATTTTATTATTAATATTAAACGTTCTTATACGACTCCATATATATCTATTTTTAATAAACCTTACTTAGCTTAATTAATCTTGTTAGCTTAATTAATATTGATTAACTGATTAATTAATCATACTAAACTTAATTAGGGTTTCCTTATTGCATAATTATCATATTAAATATTAATTTTAGTGAGGGTTGTTACACAATCAGTTCAGAAAAGGCAAGGAAAAACAGTCTTACCAAAGGATTCCACACGTTTATGAGGTCTACAAAAATCCCTCTAAACCCAGAGTGAATAGGCATCCTTTCGGTTACCAGCAGGTGATTGGGCAAGACCCTCAACAGTGGTTAGCAAGGAACAGTACTAAAACTGTCCAAACCCCTGACTTAACCATTGTCCATCACACTGCATCCATACCAGACACTGTTGAGACTCCATCCAAAGCCCTGTTGGCTTTGGAGTCCTTAATGAACTAATCCTTTTACTTCATGTGCAGGGAGCTTCTGCATTCTTTGATAGTCTTTGGTATGTAGATAGTGGAGGCTCCAGGCACATGACAGGATGTAAAGCCCTCCTCAAAGACTTTAAAATCCATGGTGGGGGTGATATATCCTTTGGAAAAAATAGTAAAGGGAAGGTTTTGGGGTCTGGAACAGTGCAATCTGGCAATGTAAAATTTGAAAATGTCAATCTAATAGACAATCTAAAATTCAACCTTCTGAGTGTACCTCAAATGAGTGACAAAGGGTTTGGGTCATTCTTCACAAAAGATTGTTGTAGGATTGTTGGACCAGAAATGGTCAAAAAGATTGAAGCAATAATCAAAAATGGTCAAACTAAACTTGTTGCTCAAAGAAGTGGCAATGTTTATGTTGTTGACATGTCAAAAGAGTGTCCCAGAGCTGATGCCTGTCTGTTCTCAGCTGCCTCTAACAAAGAGACAGAACTTTGGCACAAAAGACTGGGGCACACAAATCTTAAGACAATAACAGAAATTTCAAAAAATGGTTTGGTGAGAGGCCTACCACAAAAATTGTTTTCATGTCCTGAACATTGCATTTCCTGTTTAAAAGGAAAACAACATAAAAGTTCTTACAAGTCCATTGAATAGTCCAAAACAACCCAGTGTTTGCAAATGCTACACATGGATATGTTTGGCCCAGTTCAAGTCATGAGCCTTAAAAAGAAAAGATATTGTTTGGTTATAGTTGATGACTTTTCTAGGTTTACATGGACTTTCTTTTTGCACTCTAAAGATGAAACTGCAGGCATTTTGCAAGACTTTGTGACACAGGTTGAAAAGCAATTTGACCTTTCAGTGAAAAGCTTTAGGAGTGACAATGGCACAGAATTTAAAAATAGGGAGTTGGATGCCTTCTGTGTGAAGAAAGGGATTGTAAGGCAGTACAGCATCCCTCGAACACCAGAGCAAAATGGGGTTGTTGAAAGAAAGAACAGAACTTTGATTGAGGCTGCCAGAACCATGCTTGCAGATTCAGGTTTGCCATTAACTTTCTGGGCAGAGGCAGTAAACACTGCTTGCTATGTCCAGAACAGAGTTTTAATAAACCCCAGGCACAAAAAGACTGCCTATGAAATTCTGTTTAAAATCAAACCACTGATCTCATACTTCAAGGTGTTTGGCTGCCCATGCTTTATTTTGAACTTAAAAGATTCCATTTCAAAATTTGCAGCCAAAATTGATTGTGGTTATTTTCTGGGATACTCAACCACTGCCAAGGCCTACAAAGTGTTCAATGCACGGACCAAGGTAGTGGAGGAGACTTTGGATGTAAAGTTCAATGAACTTTCATCAATGAAAATCCCAGCAAATCCTGCTGAACTGTTTGATCTTGAAAAATTCACTTTTGAAAATACTACTGTCAAGACTAACAGTGCAGGTCCATCAGAGGATACAACACCAAACTATGGGTATGAAGTCATCATCCCTCAAAGGTCTGCCACAAAGGGAAAAGCACCAGTTGTTCAAAACAGCTGCCAAAGCTCAACCACTGCTACCTCAACAGTTATTGACCAAAGTAGCCCATTTCCCACTGCTTCCACATCCTCAACTACTGCTGACAAAAGTCCTCAAACAGTGGATAAAAGTCAGCAGTGGTCCACTTCATTACCACCCATTCCACCACCTTTTGAAGCCACTGATGGGTCATCAAAGTCACCAGTAGTGGTTAGCTCAGATGATACACATTTGCAGCCTTCACCAACAAATGCCATCATACCATACCAAGGAGATTTAATCTTCTTCAGATCTCATCCACCTGATCAAATCATTGGCAACATCAATGAAGGGGTGCTCACAAGAAGCCAAACCCAAAACATTTGTCTTTTTGCTGGTTTTCTATCACTTCATCAGCCAGTCAAGTACCAAGAGGCACTAAAAGACAACAGCTGGGTAGAAGCCATGCAAGAGGAGCTCCAACAGTTTAAGAGACAACAAGTATGGGAGCTTGTACCACTGCCAAAAGAGGTTAGTCCCATTGGCACAAAGTGGGTCTTCAAGAACAAAACAGATGAAAGGGGCATTGTTGTCAAGAACTAAGCCAGGCTTGTGGTTCAAGGTTACAGACAGGAAGAGGGGATTGATTATGATGAAACATTCGCCCCTGTTGCAAGATTGGAAGCTATCAGACTGTTCCTGGCCTTTGCTGTCAACGGCAACATGAAGGTGTTTCAGATGGATATCAAAAGTGCTTTCCTCTATGGTACATTGCAAGAAGAGGTATATGTATGTCAACCTCCAGGCTTTGAGGATCCATTTTATCCTGATCATGTCTACAGGCTAAACAAAGCCTTGTATGGCCTGAAACAAGCACCTAGAGCCTGGTATGAAACTCTTTCCAACTTTCTACTCTCAAATGGTTTCAAAAGAGGTACCATTGATAAAACACTGTTTCTTAAAAGGAGAGGGAAAGATTTAATGATTGTCCAAATTTATGTGGATGACGTTATTTTTGGAAGCACATGTACCAAAATGTGTGAAGAGTTTAGAGAACTCATGACAGCTGAGTTTGAAATGAGTGCAATGGGTGAGCTGCAATGCTTTCTTGGTCTCCAAGTACAGCAGTTGCAAAATGGAACTTTCATTCATCAAAGCAAATATGCTAAAGAACTTTTAACCAAATTTGATATGAATGATTGTAAACCATGCAGCACACCCATGGCCACAAATAAGCTGGTCATGTCTGATGAAAAGGATGAGCTGATTGACCAAACACTCTATAGAAGCATGATTGGGTCCTTATTGTACCTAACTGCATCCAGACCAGACATCATGTTTGCAACATGTGTCTGTGCAAGAAGTCAATCAGCTCCCAGAAAATCAAATCTCATTGCTGTAAAAAGGATTCTCAGATACATAAAAGGTGCTCCCACACTTGGTATCTGGTATCCAGCTAATGGGAATATCAAGCTTTCAGGTTTTTCAGACAGTGACTTTGCTGGATGTCACACCACAAGGAAGTCCACTTCAGGAGGGTGCCAGTTTCTAGGTGATTGCTTAGTCTCTTGGCAAAGCAAAAAGCAAGCAGCAGTTTCAACATCCACTGCTGAGGCTGGATACATTGCTGCTGCAAGCTGTACAACCCAACTCCTGTGGCTTCAAAATCAGTTACTGGATTTTGGTATCACTGCCTTAAAGACACCACTCATGTTGGACAGCCAGGCAGCAGAAAATATCATCAAAAATCCAGTTTCCCATTCTACCACAAAGCACATCGACATCAGACATCACTTTGTGAGGGATTGCTATGAAAAAGGTTTGATTTCTCTGCATCATGTCCCAACTAAAGACCAGCTGGCAGATGTGCTCACAAAAGCACTTGATACAACCACTTTTGAAAGCTTGGTCTCTAGGATTGGGATGCTAACCATGGAATAACAAGCAACATCTTGTTTTTCTATGAATAAAAGCAACAAAATGTTTTCAGAAAATCAAAAATCAATCCTTAAAAATAGCTTAAAAATGAAAATTTCATTAAAATCCTTAAAAGTCTGCCATAACCACTGATTGTTCAAAAGTCTGCTCTACTTCAAAAAGTCTGCCCACTGCTGAAAGGCAACCTCTGTTCTCTCATTCCTTGATAACCACTGTTGTTCAAAAGCAGTGTCTTATCCACTGATATGCTATCCACTGATAGTGAAAATCATCCACTGCTCCCTTTCCACTGCTTTCATCAGTTGCTTTCACCAAAAGTACTGTCCTTCATTTTCACCAGTGGTTGTCACGTGGGCAGTACATAGCAGTCATACCTTTTGTAACGGCTGCCACGTCAGCATTCATTCTCTTTCCTATAACACCCCCACTCACCATCAAAACAGGGTTTTACTGTCGAATTGAATTCTTAAAAATTCTCTTCTCAAAGCAGTTTTTCTTCTCACTTCTCACAAATTTCTTCGATCGTTTCGTTTCAAAAATGACAAAATCGAAGCTCTCTGCAAAACCCACATCAAAATCATCGAAAACAGCCTCTCAAAAGGCAACTTCCACTGAAATTCCATTCAAAAAATCTCACAATCTCCTGGGTCTTCTCACAAAACCAGGAACCACAGATGTTTTCGATTCCATTATCACCATCATGGCAAAATCAAAGTACAAAACTTTGCTCACCGCCGACACACCCATCTACTTGGCGACCCAAGGGGAATTTTGGAAGAATGCAACCCTTGAAAAACAAGGAGACGTTGCAACTGCAATCCAATCTTCCATAAAAGGTAAAGCTGTCCACATTACACCACAATCCATCTCCGAAGTCTTTCAACTCGATGACCAGGCAGGTAAAACTTCCTTCACTAAAAACGAGTTGCACATTGACTTCATTGAAAGAGGGTATGAAGCCACAATGATGAAGAAACTAACCTTAGAAAAGGGTTACTTTCCTCCTGCACCAAGATTTCTATTTCATACCCTCCTCCTATGTGTTTCAAACAAAACCACTTCTTTTAATGAGATCCCTATAAAGATTCAAAATCTGGGATATGCAATTCTTCAAGAAGAAAATTATAATTATTCTCGGGAAATCTTTAAAGATTTGGTTAATAATGTTGAAAGCAAATCATTCTTACTATTTCCAAGGTTTTTAAGCCATTATTTTCAAAAGAAATCCAGTAAGGATGATTTAGCTCTAATAAACCAAGGTGAAATAACTGCAATAAACTGCCTAACATCTGAAACTTTTTTCACGAATGTTAGCACCTTGCAAAACACAAGCAGAGGTACCTGAGCAGAATTTAGCAGCCACCACTGCTCCTCAGGTATCTGCTGCTGAGCCTACTGCTCTAGGTGATCAAAGCAGCAGAACAACTGTTTTGAAACCCACACCTACAAAACCCAAAAGGCCATTCAAAAAGAAAAATCAAAAACCCCCCCAACCCAATCAAAAAGGCAACTCTGGAGGATGAGATACCAGAGTTAATGCCTGTGACAACACAAATGTCACAAGAAACCACTGCTGCTACTTCCTCACAGCAGTTGGTACAAATATCTCAACCCATAACCATATCTCCTCCTGCTTCTTCACAAAAAGAACAGGTTGTACACAAAGGGCCACCACATTATGATGCTCTGGATACACTCGTTTCCATCATCCACAGCTCAATGCCCGGAGCAAATCTGCTTCCTACACCCACCATCACATCCTCAATTCCACCAAAAACACAACTACTGTTGGATGCAATTGATTTGAACTAGGCATTACACAATCCTTCTCAATCACCTATCAATGAGAATATGCCTCAACAAATGACTGAGTCTGCTGTATCGTTCATTGCTAACCCACCAACACAACCTGAGGAGGTTACACCCATTGAGTTACAAGTAACTCTTTGTGGTAATCCAAGTGAAGCAGCCACTATAACTGTTGAACCTACAGGTTTACAGTTGGACAGTGGTTACATCAATAAGACTTCCTTGGAGGCAATTCCTTTTATAGCACCTCTGCCAACCACCAGTGGATTTATTTATCCTACTGGCAACATCAAAAGGTTGTCAAGTGTTGAAGGAAGAAGACCCCAGTACCAAGAAAAAGGGGCATCAGTGGTTAAGGTTTGGAGTAAACTCCCTACTTCTACCACTGATAAAACCACTGTTAGTGGGAAATCAGATGATCCCATTAAATTGGGTGATGGTTTAAAGTACCAGAAATTGACGGCTCGTGTTGAAAAACTTGATAACTCTGTTGCCGAACTCAAAGATATGCTACAACAGTTGTTACAAGTACAAAATGTACAATCCACTGCTGTTCCACCTCAAGCACCTGCTCTCCAACAGGCACCTGCTACAAATGAGCTCTGGAATCTATTTCAACCTTTTCTCCATCATCAAGCACAAATAGCAGATCAGCAACATGAAAAACATGTTCAACAATTGAGAAATGCTATGGAGTCTAGGTACAAAGACACTCAGACTGATCTAAAGGCTCTCAAAACTCAGATCTTGCACTCCACTGGCACTGCTCCTCCACCAGTGTTCTTCATTGATCAACTCCCCGAAGATAATGCCAAAAAGGGGGAGAAAATTCAGGAATGGAGAAGGAGAGGAATAACAGATGGTCTTTACCTTGCACCAGAAAATTCAAATATGACCATGCAGATCCCTTTGCCAGATGGGAGTAAGAAAATTGATGTGACCACAAATGCACTTGCAGAAGCACTTGCATGTGTAAAAAGAGATAGAGAGGCCAAACAGAAAGCCAGGGTGGATTATCCGGATCAGGGTACTTCAGGGTCAAGAGATGATGAAAATCTCATTGATGAAAAGAAGAAGCCTACTAGAAAAGTAAGGCTACCCAAATCCATTCCGGTCAGACGTTCAAAGTCTGCTCAAAAACCACCTACTAAAACAGTTGTTGTAACTCCTGGTGTATCAGCTGCTGTTGGTACTTCAGTAGTTTCAACATCTGTTCCCACTTCAACACACACCACTTCAACACACACTACATCCAATGCTTTACCTCCATCACCACCAAAATCACAATCACCTCCTGTCAAAAGGCAGAAGACAGCAGTTGTTATAACTTCTGCTGTAAAGACAACAGTAGTTGGAACACCAGTTGTTTCAACAACTGTTAGTCTATCACAAACCACTGCCACTACAACCACCTTTCCATCCAAAACATCATCAGTCCCTCCTCAAAATAAGAGGAGAAGGCTAATTTCTAAAGATGATGTCACTTCACCATCCCCAACATCTTCAAAACCTTTAGCTCTTGTCAATATACCAAAACCAGGTCCACTCTCTTCTATTCCAATGCACAAGCTTTTACCTCCTGCAGGTGTTCAATTTCCTCTTGAACTGGAAGCAGTTAGAGAAGAAATAAAATCCTTTTAAACTGAGGATGACCCTGCCAAAAGGAGTTTGTCTTCAATCAAAGGATATCCCTGGCCCAAAAACATTGAAGAATATTTGAAGATAAAGGCCAAGCAAGCAGAGGATATCTCGAAAAGAAACACACAAGGGAAATCTGACAAAGAAGTATCAAGATACTACCAATATCTGCTCACACAAGTCAGTTCCCTAGAACGTTTTGCAAAGAATGTCAGTCAACAAATTTTAGAAAGAGCAGCTGAAACTTTGAAGAAAGACTACATTTATGTTTTACAAGAAATACAAAGGAGAGAGACACATGTACAAAGAGTGGACTGTTCCAGAGCTTGAAGCTGAAGCAGCCAAAATTCAAGATATGATAAAAAGGAAAGTCACTCACACTCCTCCTGATTGGGCAAAGTTCAAAAGGAATGTACCTGAAAAGCAGTTGGAACTAAAGAGAATGAAAGAAGAACTGGTTGTTGCTGAATTTGGCACTAAAAGACAAGTTGCTAGATGGAAAGAAGATTTGGTCAGGTCAACCTACAAAAGGTTGGAGGAATTAAGAAAGAAAGATCCAAAAATTCCTTAAAAACCTGACTACCCTGAAGCAGCGGTTTCAAAAGGACCATCAAAGCTGCAAATCAGGAGAGCCACTGCTCCAGCTGGTAATGCCATCTACAAAAGAAGGACACAAAGCCAGTTAGGAGCTGAAACTGTTCAAGAAATTCTTGCTGGAAATGCTGTTTTAAAAGAAGGCTTGTTAAGAACGTTAAAAGAAGAACTTGAACAGGAAAACTCTGCTACCACTGCTCAGCCAGTGATGAACAGGCCAGCCTCACCAAATACTTCTGCAAATAAACATCTCCCAAGAAACCCACCAGGCTCAAAAATACAAAAGTGGGCAACTGACAAACAGACCTGCGTATTGACTTTGCTCAGGTCTGGTGGAGAAGTGGAGAAAATATCAAGGGAACAAGCTCTTGGCCTGAGTCTTGAAGATTTGCAGGATCTCCTTGATCTTCCACTTAGCAGGGATGATGAAGATACAGATGCCTTTGACTTTGAATTACAATTTAAAGGTCAGATAAGGGAGCTGTTAATGAGGCAATAAAATATCCACAAATAATGAAGGGTTTTGGCATTATCTGTTCCAGGGGGAGATTGCTGGGATTGAACCCTATCAGAGGAACAGATAATTAAAGCCAAAACTGGATCAGGGCAGTGGATTCTGAATAAGCAGATGCTGATACACAAATATATCCCCTTGAAAGTGATCACAACTACTGATGACCTCCTATCTGCTGATCTTACCAAACTGCTGACTCATAACTGCTGCTCAACTAAAGATCTGATGGAAGACTAAAGTCCTGCTGATTCAATCTACTGCCTTGAGTCAAGCACTGCTGATCCGGACAAGTGCTGCTGGGTTCACAGCAGTAGAAGGTTGCAGCAGCTGTTCTAAAGTCTGTTTTGTAATAGAATGTATTAGCAGTAGTTAACACAAGCAGTGTCTGTATAGATCAGAGGTTAGAGTTTGTTAGGAGGTTAGATGTCACTTTCATGGTGACGTCAGCAAAGATGCTCAGTAGTTTGCAAGTGCCTATAAATAGTTCAGTACTTTGTACTGTTCTATTAGCTCTTCACATCATTCGTCTTCTTTGCACGAACAAACTACTGAGCTCGGGCTGAGGGGGAGTTTGCATTCATACATCTATCTTTGTAATCGTTGTTGAAATTAAATTCAATCATTCGGTTCATTGTCTAAAAGATGTTTGATTAAAGTATTACTCTCATTTGATCGTATGCAAAGTTTGTTACCATTTTAATTCCGCTGCACAACTCATCCATTTTCATCTTAACTTCAAACACAAAATACAATCAAAAAGAAACTCAGATCCAACATTATCGTTTTGGATATTATCATTCTGGTTTTCCTGATTCACTACGTTGTCCATCTGAATTTTAAACATTTACCACATATTAATATCACCAATAATATTTGAATATAGCCAATCACATGACACGCATTTTGGTCAAAAGCGTCGAGCATTGCGACTTTTACTCTATTCATATACTATGCGTCTATTACACACTAGTACTGAATTTAAAATTACAATACCGAATGAAATTTAAAGTTACACGAATAGTAGTAGGCATCCGTAGTTTTTTTTATACACACACACACATATTTTATTATTATATTATATTATTATTTCTACCATTTCCACCATCGTTTTAAGGATATCGATTCATCCAAATAATCCATTTTGCGTTCGTCGTATTTCCATACGAGACGCTCTCCCACCTGTCTCATTCTCTCACTGCTTTCTAAAATTTCTTCACCAAAAGTCCTAAGTTATTGTACGTTGTCTGCACTCATTGGGGGTGCAGGTTCTAGGACTGGGTTTGGAATCTGGGGTGCGGGTTCCTGGTACGGGGCCTGGTATGGGTAAGGATTCTCTAAAATCTCCCTAATGAATGCATCGTTATCGTAATAGGGATCTAGAGGATCTAACCCTGGGTAGGCTCCTAGGTTTTGCATGGGCAAATCTTCATGGATGGGGTAACGTTGCACATAGTCCCTGTTGTCGTCCCACCATGGGTCGTAATTTGGGTCTAGGGGATTTGGTGCAGGTACCCTAGGTATTTCCTCCGGATTGAAATCATGCATTTCTACTTGGTTTTCAGGGTTTTCTATCTCCATGGGTTGGTCAGGAATTGGTGGTTGTGGTTGTGGTGCTAACATTTGCTCCAGGTTTGGGTCAGCTGCAGTGGTTGCTAAGATATGGATATTGGCTATTCCCCTATTAAGCATATCCTGGGCATAAGCATTGGTTTCTCTTTTAGCTGCGGCTAGTGCTCTCTGGTCTTGTAACTTTTTCATACGCTTTTTACGCTCGTGTGTTCCCCTACTGAACCATCCCCTCTTTTTCTGAGGAAATGGCTCTTCAGATTGAGCCTTAAATACGGATATTCCTTCTTCTGTATCAGCAGAGTACCCCGAGAGGGCAGGCTGAGAAGAGGCACCTTCGCTTCTAGGCGAACCAGACAATTGATGATACGCGTCAGATAGTCCTTGGTCGCTCATACTGTAAACTAACAAATAGTCAGATAACACATAACAAGAAAATACAATTATGCACGTATTCCCATAATTTATTTCCTAACACTTTGAATTTTAGTGTCAGCAGAACACTTCTGTGGCTGAATCAGTGGCTTAGCTCTGATACCACCTTCTGTCGCAACCCCCGACCCCCTGTTACAAATCCGGGAACGGGCGGCCACGGCCAGTTTCGGTGGTATCCTGTTATTGTCTAATTTGGCAGCGGAATTTTCATCAGGACCGTAGTTAGGAAATATTTTATCAGAGTAAAATACCACACTTTTATAATATTAAACACATGGGTAAAACCCAAGTTTTCAGTACACACATCTTCATAGGGATACACCCTATTTTTTTAATAAAAGCATCTATTTTATTTTTAGGTAACTTTATTGCCACTTTTCCAAGCCTTCAGTGCTGTCCAGCTGGCTTCTATTTGGCTTTCACATTTTGTTACCTGAAACGCGTTTAAAAATATTTTGTCAGTAGAAAATACTGGTGAGTGAATCCCAGTTTAATCAAGTTCTAATAAAAACCATTGCACAGTATTGAGGGCGGTCTCGCAGTTATAGTTGTTTCCAAGTTATAACAATTAACATCCATGGTACTGTCATATTCAACTTGTGGAAATGTTACTCCTTGACCAGGTGGTAACAAATTTTGTATACAAAACCCCAACATACTCATGATAATTGTATTCTTACAAATACTCAATAACTATTTAATGTATAATTAATCGTGTGAGGTTTTGTAAAAACAGTTAACACAAAAAGAGGATTACTCACATTGCTGTCTTAGGATTTTCAGTAAGGATTTCCTGGGAATAATCTATAAATTACACAAACGCACGCGTGTTAGTATAATAACCCATTTTAACATTAGCAATACCCTCCCCGAGACGGCATTCCAACGACTACGTCGGGCATAACCACGACAGCCGTTACGGAACCCTAGATCAATTGGGCAGAGTATCTAATACGTCTCCAGGGGTTATGATACTTACATCGTAGCAGAACCTCGCTATTTGGGGGGTATAATACCCGCGTATAATGCCTACTATCAGAAATTTGAGATTTGAGAATGAAAATGAACGAGTAGACTGAAGATCCGATGCCTTCTATATATAGTGCTGATTTCTGGTTCTCTCGCGGCCCGCGAAAATGTAAGCATAAGCTTACGCGGCCCGCGTCGTAGCTGGACTAGGCTCTAGGTGATCCGGGTTATCACATAGGTTCACCACGCGTTCGGACACGTGGCAGCACCGGAGCTCGCCTGATCATTAAGTTCTCGCGGCCCGCGTAAGGGTTAACTAAGGTTTACGCGGCCCGCCTGAAACCCAAAAATCAGATTTTTAATTATTTTTAATATTATAACGTATTTTGGGCTCGGTTTTCACATACGGGGTGCATTTTAAGACATATAGGGTAATTTAAATATTTTTTTAGGGTGTCGGGAAAATTAGTAGGGTGTCGGTTTAGGGTTGTTATACCTACTTTAAGCCTAAGATCAGTGAATGGTAATGTACTTGATTTGCAATGAAGGAGCTTGGCCATATGATTGTTTCCTTCCAAAGAGACCCCAAACCCATAGATAGTGGTGTTCAAAGCTGGATATCCGTAATTTTGAACACTACTATAATAATAATAATATCAAAAATTCTTATTTTTATTTTATTGGTAAGGGTTGGTTTTACAATCTGGGTCGGATTTCGGAGGTCCAATTTTAACGGATATTACAGCATTGATAACAGACGGTAACACCATCGTAACACTAGGTGGTTACTTGGGGTTCTCGGCTACATTGACAACATCGGGCAGAATTGAACTGGTGTTGGACTTGGTGAGATTGTGGGCATCCGGTGTCCACTTTCTCCTCATCAACTTTCAATATCTCTAGAAATGAAATGAAGTTGGTGTTTAAACTTCATTAAACTCACCAGTCTAAGAAATTGGTTTCTCTCCTGGAGGAGGGGGTATAAACATATGGGGTGTGGCTAACCCTGTATGTTGAGTTCATGTGGCACGAGAAACACCGAGACGTGGAACTAGGGTCTCACGATTTTAAACACACATATTACAAATGTCATATCCCTTTGGTGCCAAACACCACATACGTCGGGTTTTATGGTTAGTTTGTTACCTTTTTTTCTAATACTTTACTTGTATTTCTGGTTTTTTAAACGTTCTTTTTTTCACTAACAGAGTAACGGGTACAAAAATGGCAATATGGTTTTTTTGTCTTTTTCCTCCTTTTTAATGAAGGGCAAAATGGTTTTTTAACGTTTTATTAAAACAAACTAAAAAAAAATCTGACCATTTCGCCCTTCATTAAAAGGGAGAAAAAGGAGAAAAAAAATTGGATATTAACTGAAAAATCTGACCAGATTTTGCTTTTGGATGAAAATGGCAACAAAATTGAAACCACAGGGACCCAAATTCAAAAGGTTTGGGTTTTTGACTAAAGTGACAAAAATAATCAAACCTCAGGGACCATTTTGACTCTTTCATTTTAAAAGAAAGAGTCGTCTTCTTTGCAAAACTCTGCAACGCCTTCCGGTTTCCACCTACTTTAAGCCTAGATCAGTGAATGGTAATGTATTGGATTTGCAATGTAGGAGCTTGGCCATATATTGTTTCCTTCTAAAGGGACCCCAACCCCATAGATAAGGGTGTTCAAAACTGGATATCCGAAATTCTCGGATACCAGGTTTCACTATCCGAATCCATATCCAAAATTTCAGATATCCGATCGGATAACGAATAGGATATCCGAATATCCACTTTTTTATTAATTTTTTGATATTCAGAACCGGATATTTCGGATATCCGAATATAAGTTTTCGGGTATTTCAGATATTTTCGGGTATTTTTCGGTTAGTTTGGATATTTTTTGGATATTTTCATATACTTCGGATATTTTCGGGTATCCGAAAATATTAAAAAATTAAATTTTCATATATTTCGGGTATCTTAAATATCCGAAAATGTTTAAAATCACTATCCGATTCCGAAAATTCGGATATGATCGGATATTTCGGATCGGATTTTCGGATACGGATAGTATTGAACACCCCTACCCATAGAGACAAGACTTCCTTGAGTTTATTTTTATTTTCCTTTTCCTTCCACAAACATCTCATTAGGTATCTAATGTTGATAATTTTAACATAGCTAATTATTTCCCATATAATATTTACCGAGTTAACTCAGTCTCGCTTATAAACCTCCACTTTTTTTCCGGTTTTAATCCAACGCAAAACGTGATGATTATTTACATAATAAGAATAAAATATTAAAAATTATTATTTTTATTTTATTATAAGGGTCGGTTTTACAAGCATGGTCGGATTTCAGAGGTCCGATTTTGATGGATGTTACAACATTGATAACAGACGGTAACACCATCGTGACACTAGGTGGTTACTTGGGGTTCTCTGCTACATTGACAACATCGGGCAGAATTGAACCGGTGTCGGACTTGGTGAGATTCAATCCTACCTTACACCCATTTGAGGGTGGGCATCCGGTGTCCACTTTCTCCTCGTCAACTTTCAATATCTCTAGAAATGAAATGAAGTTGGTTTTTAAACCTCATAAAACTCACTAGTCTAAGAAATTGGTTTCTCTCCTTGAGGAGCGGGTACAAACATATGGGGTGTGGCTAACCCTGTATGTAGACTTCATGTGGCATGAGAAACACCAAGACGTGGAACTCGGGTTTCACGATTTTAAACACATATATTACAAATGTCATATCCCTTTGGTGCCAAACGCTACATACGTCGGGTTTTATGGTTAGTTTGTTACCGTTTTTTCTAATACTTTACTTGTATTTTTGGTATTTAAGACGTTCTTTTTTCACTAAATGAGTAACGGGTACAAAAATGGCAATATGGTCAGATTTTTCAGTTAACTTACAGTTTTTTGTCTTTTTTCTCCTTTTTAATGAAGGGCAACATGGTTTTTTAACGTTTTATTATAACAGATTAAAAAAATCTGACAATTTCACCCTTCATTAAAAGGGAGGAAAAAGAGAAAAAAGTTGGATGTTAACCGAAAACTCTGACCAGATTTTCCTTTTGGATGAAAATGACAACAAAATTGAAACCACATGGACCCAAGTTCAAAAGTTTTGAGTTTTTGACTAAAGTGACAAAAGTGATCAAACCTCAGGGACCATTTTGCCAGTTTACTCTTTCATTTTAAAAGAAAGAGTCGTCTTCTTCGCAACTCTCTGCACCGCCGGCCGGTTTCCACCTACTTTAAGCCTAATATAAGTGAATGGTAATGTACCAGATTTGCAATGTAGGAGCTTGGCCATATGATTGTTTCCTTCCAAAGAGACCCCAACCCAATAGATAGGGGTGTTCAAAACCGGATATCCGAAATTCTAGGATACAAGATTTCACTATCCGAATCCGTATCCAAAATTTCGGATATCCGATCGGATAGCGATATTTCGGATATCCGAATAGAAGTTTTCGGATATTTTCGGATATTTTTCGGTTAGTTCGGATATTTTTTGGATATTTTCGGATACTTCGGATATTTTCGGATATTCAGATATCCGAAAAAAATAAAAATTAAATTTTCATATATTTCGGGTATCCGAAATATCCGAAAAATTTTTAAAATCACTATCCGAATCCGAGAATTCGGATATGATCGGATATTTCGGATTGAATTTTCGGATACAGATAGTTTTGAACACCTCTACCCACAGAGACACAACGTCCTTAAGTTTGTTTTTATTTTCCTTCCAAAAACATCTTATTAGGCATGTTGATAATAATTTGTATTGAAATTTCCTCACTAACATAACATCATCTGCAAGGATAATATGAGTTATATTTGGACCCCCATTAGGTAGTATGATGCCCTTAGTCATATCTGGTGATTAGGGCTGCAAACGAACCAAACGAACACGAACAAGACCATTTGTTAAGAAATATATGTGTTCGCGAACCGTTCACGAACACTTAATGAACAAGATTTTATGTTCGTGTTCGTTTGTTAAGAAAAGGAATTTGTTCGTGTTCGTTTGTGTTTGTTTGTTAATTTTACGCAACGAACAAAAATGAACGTTGACGAACACAAATGAGCACAAACTAATATTCATGAACACAAATGGAAACAAACAAACACAAACAATCGTTCATGAACAGAATATATAATACACTGACACTTATTAGATATTTAATTTGTCAAAATTTTAAAGTATTTAAATAAATATAAAAACTATAAAAAAGGAACTATCGAACACAAACGAACATGTTACCGAACGTTCACGAACATAGACGAACGAACACGTCCTATGTTCATGTTTGTTCATTTAACTAAACGAACGAAATTTCTTGTTCGTGTTCGTTTGTTTAATAAACGCACGGACACAAACGAACTTCCCGCTGAAAGGTTCACGAAGTATTTGCTGAATGTTTGGTTCATTTGCAGCCCTACTGATGATGTATTGATGTTGCATTTGTCCAAAAAAAAAAAAAATCTACATTTATAATTTTTCCTGTAAATAACTATTTTAATAAAGTTATTAATTGGGTTATTGGATTTTAATAATCCGAAGTTTCACCCGTTGGCCAGTAATAATCCCAACATCAAAAATTCCCTGTAACAATCCCAACTTGTAAGATTTTGGCCCCCAATGATCCTTTGTTAACTGGGTTATAACCGAGTTAGTTTTTTTTTTGCTGACGTGGCTGATGATGTGGACACAAGTTTGTTATTTGTTGACTTGGCTGCTTATGTGGCACCATCACCACCTCCAAGTCCTCCTCCTCCACTGCCACCACCATCTCCTCCAGCCACCACCATCATCTACCACCATCACCTCCGACCACCTCCACCTACACCCACCACCATCACCACCTCCACTTCCTCCACCACCACTGCATCTCCACCAACACCATCGTCATCTCCACCCACCACCACTGCCATTTCCGCCACCACCTACAATCGCCATCTCAGATTCATCCCCCCCTTCGTCACCTGACCGGCAACCACCCCCTTATTGGCGGCTCTCAAACTTGACCTAACCGTCACCAATGAAGGATCCAGAACCGTGGGAATAGGGTTAATTCCATTGTTGTTGTTGGAGCAGAGGTCGATATGGTGGAGCGGATGTCGATGTGGTGGAGCGAAAATAGGGTTAATTCCATTGTTGTTGTTGTTGCAGAGGTTCCGATTTCATTGGAGATTGAAGGATTGTGGGAATGGATGGTAGGTGGTGGTCGGAGGGGATTGAAGATGGTGGTTGTGCGGTGGGAGTTGGGTGGTTGTGGTGGTAGTGAGGTAGTGGAGTGGTGGTGGTGAAGATGGTGAGTATCTGTGTATGTATATATATAATTAAAAAAATATATTTTTTTCATATCAATATCCACATCATCATCCACATAATGAACCAGCTTATTTTTTTTACACATCAGCGTCCACGTTAGCATCCACGTCATCAAAAACTAATCCAGTTAGCAAATTATCGTTAGGAGCCAAAATCTTACAAGTTGGGATTGTTACAGGGAATTTTTGAAGTTGCGATTATTATCGGCCAACTGATGAAACTTTAGATTATTAAAATCCAATAACCCTTATTAATTAGTAACCGTGTTTCGTAATTCTTAGAAATCTTCTGAATAATAGTAGTCTTTAGAGTCGTATGTTTACTAAAATTGCCCTCAAAGAAAGAAAGCTCCCAAGTAAAGGCTTTTCTTTCTTGTCTGGTTGATTGCGTTTGAACTTGCAACACAATTCCTTTGAAGAAACATGAAATGGCAAAAGAGTAAACTTGCAACGCAATTCCTTTGAAGAAACTGGCAAAAAAGTAAAATGAGTTTGGTTAGTCACATTGTCCTTCCATTTTGTATTTTTGTTCTTCTGACATCTTTGCACTTGTTGCTGTGTTCTGCTACCATTTGTTGGGTGGTTGGCCTAAAGATGTCTATGAACCTCTTCTTGTTTGGTGCTTTCTTTCTTCTTGTTTAACATAATCAACTTTATAAAAAGAACATCTCTTATTAGGTTGGTCGGCCTAACTTGGTATAATACAGTCATAAAATTATTTTTTGCATTCTAAAACGATTTAAAATTCAAATTCTTACCGGTTTAAGACTGAAAATGACTAAAATGTTACATGATCTCTTAAAGTGTTCTTTGGTTCACAAGACATGATTTATTCAAGTTCATAATCACAAGGTGTTGTTTAAGTATAAGTTTTTATTAGACTCTATGTTAATGTGAGAGAAAAAAATTGTACCATGTAATCAGGGAAAAGTTTCATCTTTCACACCTAAAAATATATGTTGTGAAGAGGTGAAATATGAAATATGATGGTGGGTTGAGATTACTCTATATGATTGGGTATTTTGGTATATAATATGTAAAATAAATAGATAAAAAACCCTACGCCTGCGAAGCCAGTCATGCCACCGCCCTAGCGCCCTTGTTGTCCCTAGTCCGGCGACGTGTCGTGTCCCTCGTGCCTACATGACCTCTCCCTCGCGCCCCATTTCGTCCCACTATCATATGGCCTTTAGCTTATACTAAAAAGATCATGTTTCATTTACATCTTTCGGATTACAACTGGTTTATAATTTTCTAACTAATACAATTTTAAAATATTTGATACATATTTATAATAAGTTAATAAGAAATTAAATTCCCCCACTAGGAAGCTGTTATGGATTAGACAAAGAGGAACATGAAAGGTATGTCAGAGGTTTCTACGCTAAATATTGAAAATAATAAAACACATGTAACTAAGATAGTTTAACATTATATTTTTTATTAGTGACCAAACCTTCTTCGGTAGATGCCATACTGAAAGAAAAACAAAAACTCCTTTTATAATAGTCTAAATGATGAAGAATAGGAGGGGGGGATTCTGGATACGATAATTGAAGTGTGTACGACTTATGACTAAACTGCAACTCATCATCACGATGCAAGTGGTTGACAACTGGATTTTTATTTTAAAGTGTTTTGTTTATGACTGCTATTTTTTCGTATTTGTGCGTACGCTTATTGAGATGTAACAATTATCATACGTCATTGATACTTTTTATGTAATTATTATTTAATTGACATGTGTAAGGTTAATGGCAATGTTGCAATTTAAGTGAATCTTCGAGTTGTCCGGTTAGCCCCCCCCCCCCTACTCGGTTATAAAAACATTACCTAAGTGTTGTATTTCCGTCGTAACGCGCGGCCATCCTACTAGCTAATTTATAAAATAGCGGCTGTTTTAAAAATATTTATCAATCAACTATTATTAGACATATATTTACCATCCCATTACACTTATTTAGTTATTTTGTTTTTTTTTTCATTGTTATTTTTATTTGATTAATTATTATATTTTTTCATTTTAGTTGAATATTTTTTTTGTGATTTTCACCTGACTAAAATAATGAAATGTCTCATATTTAAATTAGTGCCATTTTTAAACATAACCTCCTAATTCAATAACATAAAAGGATACCAAAGTAAACTTCATAATATTCCACTCTCAAAAACATAGTTATTGTTAGAGCATCTACAACAAGTCCGCTACCCAAGTCCACTGAGCAGACCACCTTTGTTGTGAAGGTTTGACAATGGTGGTCCGGTTTGTTCCACCGGACTTGCATGGTTTGGAATTGTGAGGACCATCCATTTACAAATCTTTTTTCTTTTTGTTTTTTAGTGTAAAAAGTGGTGTGTTATATGGAGATTTGGAGTGATTTAGTATCGTATGAAAAAGTGAGGTTTAAAATTATGATGGTTTAGAATGATGTGACATACAAATTAGAAAGTCTTAATTTTAAACTTTAAACACGATTATAGATTTCCTCTGCTTTTATAACCATATCTTATTATTAGATCTTTGAATCATATTTACAAATCTGGAAATCATATTCAAGAAAACCAAAAACAATAATAACCTAATTAACAATTAAGAAAACAATCTGTAAATCATATTTCTTCCCTTGTATGGACGAGGATCCTTTTTTAAGGATAGGTAGAAACGTCAATATATCGTGGAGGTGATGTCATGACTCATGATAAGCCCCACGAGTTAATGGGTAGTGGTAGTGGCGTAGCTATCATCATATCCTTGGTTAGTGAATTATAAAGAAACTAAAAATTTCATAAATAAATTTAGCAGAAGACGTTCTAAAAAGGTTAAATAAAGTGTCTCATGGGGACCAAAGTAGCCATGCGTGTGATCGCCATATGCGTCCAGAAACTCAATATAAACACTAAACATGGAATAAAATGTCATTCATAGAGTAATCAAATTTAATCATTGTTTCATGTAGGACATTAAGCTTTATATTGTTTCATGCGTGAGATAAGTGAAATCGATATTAAACTTTGTTATAATTTGATACTTCTGTTGTTCAATTTAATTAACCATATCGCAATAAATACTTAGGAATAATGGTCACTTTAGTCAGATATACAAGAGAAAAATCACAAAGCTAACAATTTTTCTCATTGTGTTAATGTCCTAACCATGTGATGTGCGATTTCACCGTCACACGTATATTATAATATCAAGAAAACTAAGTCCTTCACATTTGATTGAGTTGTACAATGTCTTGTTATATCTTAAGCTAGTGAGAAGTTTATGAAGTAACATTTGGATTGCATAAAAGTACAAATACAAGTAAACTTTTGATCAAATAACATGATGTGTATATTTCAATTTAAAGAAAAAAAAAAAACACAATTTGACGAGTTAAAATTTCATGTTGACAAAAGAGTATACATGATATCATAGGATATTATAGTTACTGAAAAATTATCTTGATAGCATTCACGTAAGTGATCATGGTATAAGTAATTGACTTATACAGTATTAGTTCATAGTTTAATAAATGATTGCCTTTAGTTGAAATGTAGAAAACATCCATAGACCTACATTTGCTATGTATCATCATAGATTTCATGTATACTAATCATACATCATGCATTTCATATATGCTAATCATAAATAAGAAAACCAGGAAGATATCATGATAGAGATTAAATCGAAGGGTTGATTATTATTTCTTACTGGTGATTTGGAAAGACAAGAACAAGTTGGTTTTAAAGCAGGTTAGTAGAAGTCCGCAAAATATCATGATAGAGATTAAATTGAAGGGTTTCGAGTGGGTTAAAAATAGATCGTCATGTAAATATATTGGTTGGAAGGAGTGATGTATATACCTTATGTATATGTTGTAATTTTGCCCTTTGCCCGTTTGGGTCGGGGGCAGTGTTTTGTATTGCCCTTTTGTCCGTTTAGGTCGGAGGTGTGTTTTAATGAAGTTTAATTTTCAAAATAAATAAATAAATAAATAAATAAGAAAACCGTATATATTACACAATATATTGAGTTTAAACATTATGGTTTACCAAGCAACATCAAACTTGTCATTCTTAATTAACGCTTATTAACCATTACTATTTTCTGAGTTTATAGTTTAGTTTTCTCAAATTGCCCAATTTGAACAAACCGTTTGAATTTTGACATATATATAGGTAATATAGGTTGGCAACTTGGCATATTATATAAACACTTCATTCCTACTCCACTATGGTGGCCAAAAGAAAGGAAAAACGTGTGGCTAATGTCTTTGGGTTAAATCATGCATCACCACTCCACTCATGACCCTTTTTCACATATTCACCTACATCAATTCAATACAAACATGGATTCATGATTTGAAGATCTTATAGCATAATGAAACTGAGTAGGTGTAAGTGTGTAACCCTTGGAGAACTTTAAGAGTCTGCTTATCCATAATTAAGGTCGGATCGATCAACAATTGTGTCTTTTTAAATGGTAGATAATCTTGTACGCCCATAGCATTATAGTCTAGTATCATCATGAGAGTGAGGTAAGGTTAAGAGATCATTAGTCCCTAGGTTCGATTCCCAGATTCCCATAAGAGGATTTTCCCAGATTTATTAGGTTTACCTTTAAATTGGTGATCCGTCAGTGATCTCGTTCATAAAAAGATAATCTTGTACAATTATTTTTAAAAAAAATTCTAGTTTAAGCTTATGGTTATTAGGCTACATGGTATGCGGATGGTCCTCCCTTAGGCAATGTGTACTGGGGCGCGAGAAGGGGCCATAGCGCCATGATGGCGCCGCGAACACCGCCCCCCCTCCCCCCCGGCGCCATGTTTGAAATTTTTTGGCCAGCGCGAACATTATAGCGGCGTGATGAACAATTGTTTTAAATTTTTTGACCGTTACAAACGGTCGAATTTAATAAAAAAAAAAAATTCAATTTCTTTTTAAACTTTCCTTTAAAATCATTCTCATCTCATTATTTTTTTACCATACACATTCAAACATTCTCATCTCTCTCAATATTTTATACAATTCTTAAATATTTTATACAATGAATCCATTCAATCGGGGCTTCATTCCTCCCCGATCTAGTGCGGACCCAAACCAAAGTGGCAATCCTACTCGTCCCGTGGCACCGGTTCCCACTAGACCCAACCCTTTCGGCTCCGGTTTTCTCGATTACAATCAACAAAGTCCCGGGTTCATGAATCTTTTGAACCAACCGTTATCATGGGACCCTAATCTCTACGGGTGGAACCCAAGTCAAAACATGGATGGGATGGGGTCGTCTCAAGCGTTTGGGTCGGCTCAAGCGTTCGGCTCCCCACTACACGAACCCGATGTTGTTCCGGAGACGCAACCCGAGGTACCGGATACGCAACCGGAGACGCAAAAAGGAAAAGGAAAAGCAAAACGGGCACATAAAAAGAAAGTGGAAACCAACACCCGAACGAAAAAAAATGTGCAAACGTGGGAGCCCGAAGAGGAGTATGCGTTAACCCGCGCTTTCATCGATGTTTCGGAGGACCCGGTCATAGGTATGTTTATTTTTTTTCTGTTTTTATATTTTTTTCTGTTTTTTTTTTATTTTCGGTTTTTTATTTTCTGTTTTTAAATTTTTTTTCTGTTTTATTTTTATTTTCGGTTTTATAATTTTCTGTTATTTATTTTCTGTTTTATTATTTTCTGTTTATTATTTTCTGTTTTTTAATTACTTTCTGTTTTTTATTTTTTTTTTTCTGTTTTTTATTATTTCCAGCTTTTATTTTTTAAATTTTGAGCTAACATTTTATATTGTTTTGTGTGTAGCAAACAATCAAAGTAAAACCGTATTTTGGAACCGAATACGAGAACTCTTTTTCGAGCTCATGGGTAGGGGAGAGGAATACCGCCTACCGGACTCTATATCGGGGAAGTGGTCCGATATAAACAAGAAGTGCACAAACTTTCAAACCGTGTACCAACGCTTGTATTCCGGGTGGAAAAGTGGAAGTAGCGATGAAGACATTACGCAAGAGGCATTGGTCGAGTATACGAACGCTAATGGCCATTTCCCGTACATGAAGTGTTGGCAAATCCTTCGCCATAGCCCCAAATGGGCCGTCGTAACTACTCCTAGTGGTCGTTCGGGAAATACACGGCCATCAAAGAGGTCCAAAACAAACGAGTCGGGTGAACCCGAAACGCCAACCTCCGACGCTCGAAACATCGGCTTGAACGAGGATATTCCGGATGACGAGCCGGTGGAGGAGCTACCAAGACCGCCCGGAAGAAAAAGCCGGGCGAAAAAACCCGAGTCGTCGTCGATGTCTATGGGAACGAATATGAGTCACGCATTTTCGGAGATAAACAAGCGGCTTCAAGACATACACGAACTCGGTAACAAACGTTTGGAGGAGAACGAAAAAGTTACGGAGATTATGCGGGATCGACAATGGGCTCACGACTTTGACTTCTACTCCAAACCGCATGACCACTTAACGGGAAAAGCTTTGAAAATGGCGTTGGCTCAAAAGGAGCGGATTGAAAAAAAATATAATCTTTGATTGTGTGATTTTTTTTTATGCTAGTTTAATGTTTTTTTTCTAGTTTCATGTTTTTTTTTATTTTATTGTACTTTTTTTTTATTTAATGAAATGAATTTTATTTTTAAAAAACTTACAAAATGAATTAAAAAATTAAAAATTAAAAAAGAGTAATGATTACACAGGGGCTTTATGACTACGGCCTCAAATTACATAAAGCCCCATAAAGCCCCGGGGTGACGTGGCATGCCACATGGCGCATAACGCCCCTTTGAGGGCTTTATGACTACACATGCCCTTAGAGGATGATCCGCCACCTAGGCGCCACATCACCATCCTCTTGAGGATGGTCCATCCCACAAAATCAATGGAAATAGAAGGATGGTCCTACCGCACCACTTTATTATTATTTTTTTTTTCAAATCTTCCACTTTTTTAACATTTAACAAATAAAATAGGAAAATACTTTCATTAATATTAAAAAAACTAATACATAAACTTAAAAAAATTACTACTAAATTAAAAAAAAACATAAACTTATAATAATCAATCACTTTGATGCTTTTTCATGATGTCGTTATGCAATTTTATCAAAGTCGAACGTTTCAGTTCGGGATAACTATCAACATCCATCGTTAATATTTCCCACTCCTTGAGTCGAACCTTGTCATCGGACAATCGTATCTTTTCTCCCGCCACGCGTAACTTTTCTCCCGCCACGCGTGACTTTTCTTCGATCGCCCGCTCCTTCGCCCTCGCCTTTTAGGCCGTGGCCTCGGTGTACGTTTTAAATTGCGTCATAAACTCCTCCGTCTTCGGATCAACCTTTTGCTTTTCTTTCTTTGACGCCGTCTCCTTCTTTGATTTGTCCCGGCCCGGGGGACGTTGCGCTTCCTTTACGGCGTATTCTTCTTTATCTAACTCAGCGTCATCGTTTAAGTTTATGTGACATCTCGTGTCCGATCCGCCGGCGCTATAACTACCGGATTCCGATGTCCTTTGCTGCTTCGCCATCTCCACCTCGTTCGGAACCGGCGCCTATTTTTGGGTCGTTCGCATAATTTCCCACGCCCGAACGTGTGCGAATGTGGTACCATGGTTCGACTTGTAAAGATCCAACGCCTTTTTGAACACATCCTCATCGCTCATCCCGCTACGACGCCCACTTGAATATATTTTATTATTTTCTTCGGGAAACCTATTGACGAACCCGCTCATTTTTCGCCACTTAGAAGACACCGAGTCGACATCTCAATACGGCCCTTGGTCCATTAGCTCAAGAAACTTCGTGTTGGTGCATACGTCTGTCGACTTCGTCTTGTATCAAGACTTGCATTACACATGGCACGAAGATCGAGAAATTATGACAGAAAGTTAATTCCGCATGAACTACCTAATTCCGCTTGAAGAGCATTATGTAATTCCGCACGGAATTATAATGTAATTCCGTGTGAGATGTTAATTTCGCTTGTAATGATTCCGTATGAGTGTGTTTCATGCGAAATTAGTAGGTCTATAAATAGTTGTGATTTCGTGTCATTTGGTACGAAATTACCTTGGTGCTTTCCGACGACGAAGCTCTGTCGAAGTGTCGTCTTGCAGTAAAACTGTTTCAAATCAATATAAACGACAGTTAAAGTGTATATCTAGCTGAATTCAACTCATTATGTCTGTTTCCGCCTTTCATTCTGAGTAGAACGCCTCTGATTGACTCATTTCGGGTCCTACAACGATCCTACAACTGGTATCAGAGCACAGGAGGAGGAGTTCTGCAGTTTTCAGCCTGATTTCATCTTATTCTCTTACTTCTACACTTTCTTTTCTTAACTGAAGAAGTTTCCACGGTTAAAATGATCTGAGTTCTTCACATAACAAGCGAAACAGTGTTTTAACAAATCCTTGAGAAAATTGGACCTTAAGTCAATCTCAAACTGAAAAAATCTGTAATTTCGCATGAAATTCTGTTCGAAAATGATGACATCATCTTAATTTCGTTTGAAAGTGCTCTTTTAATTCCGCACGGAAATACAAAGTTTGGATAATTTCGTTTGAATCAGCAGCTAATTCCACACGGAATTAGTATTTCCGCTTGAAATCATTCAAACGATATTATAATTCCATTTTAAAAGTCTAATTTCGTGTGAAACTGAGTAATTCCGCACGAAATTACTTAATTTCGTTTGGTGATTTCGTTTGAATTTTTAATTCCATTTGAAAGTTGTGTGCAGGGTAATTTCGCTTGGAGTGTTTCCGTTTGAACAAGTAATTTCGCTTGAACAGTGACTATCTTGATAAACGTGTTACCGAAACATGGACGAAGAATTCTATAACGCGTTTGCTTCATCCCCGACTACTCCGGCTGCTATTGCTCAAAGCATGAACATGGAGAACGAAACCAGAACTTTGCAAAAGCCCCCGAAGCTTATGGGAATCGAGGAGTATTATGGATGGAAAGACCGGTTCGAAAACTGGGTGCAAGCTAATCATTTGAGATTTTGGGAATGCATTGAGAAGAAGTATGTTAGACCGCGTACAGATTTGGGTGTTACAAAAGCAATTTCAGAATTGAATGACAAAAAGAGAGATATGTATAAAGCAGAAAAAATGATGATCAGTTTGTTACAGCAAGCTGTAAAGGAAGACATTTTTATCTTGCTTCAACATGATAACACTGCGCGTTCAATCTGGGATGCATTGAAGGTTGAATTCAAGGGTAGTAAGAAAATGATTAAGAGCAAGAAAGCATTGCTAAAGAAAGAATTCGATTTGTTTTCAAGCTTGGCGGGAGAAACATCAAAGAAGCTGATTGAAAGATATTGCCACTTAGTTCGATCTATGTCTTTGTTGGGAATAGAGAAAAGTCAAGATGAGTGGGTCGATAAGTTAGCTGATGCTTTGCCTCAGAAAGAATGGGGTACATTTTTGATGATATAAAGAACACTGGGGAATATGATGGATTGACTATTTCACAGTTCATTGAAAAGATTGAAAGTCAAGATCTTGAACAGCAAAAGATTGCGAGGATGAATAATCCGAGTAATCGGCAAGATGTGAAAATGTATTACAAAGGTAGTGTTCAAGATGTTGAAATGAGTCCTAAAATCCAAACTGCTTATAGTGCTGGAAATTCATCTGATTCAGTCAATCAAAGTTCAAACAGCGGTAGTGGAATCTCTTCATATCCAAGTGTGAATCCAAAGAGTTCAACTACAAGCTTTCAACATCAAAGCTCAAAAACTGGAAATGGTTGTGTGATACAGTGCAACATTGCATTAAATCTTTCGAATGGTCAAAGCTTTTCCGAAGAAGTTGCTAAAGATCACATGGAGTTACTTGCTACCGTGCTACAATCTTATGAGGGTTTGGTTGCTGGAAGGATCGGAAATCCTATGTTGACAAAAGAGGATTACGATCAGATAGACGCTGAAGAGATGGAACTCATGGACATCAAATAGTGTCTAGCTAGTGTCCTGAGAAGAGCTGAAAAATTCAAAATGATTACAGGAAGAAATGATTTTTTGGATGCTCATGTGTCTACTTTGGGTTTTAATAAATCTAAAGTTACTTATTTTCGATGCAGGGAGAAAGGTCATTTCAAAAGAGAATGCAAAAATCAAGAAGCTAGTGGAGCAAAGAATCCATTTGGAAAAGATGATTATTATCGGAAAGCCGTATATCAACAAGTTGCTCATCAACCATCTCAACAAAAAGAACCACAAACTACTCATGCTAGAATGATCGAGGATGCAAATAAGAAAGCTTATTATGGTATCATTGATCAAGATGATGAAAAAGTGGCAGAAGGTTTCAGTTGGGACAAATATATTCCATCTGATTCAAAAGTTGTTGCTCTCATTGCAAAAGTCATTTAAGAACCTGATTTATTTACAAAATGGATGAAAGTGTTTGCTAGTGATGATAAAAGTCAAGAAGGAGAGTCTGTCTCATCAGATGAAAGTTCAGAAAGAACAACAGTTTTTGATCAAACACCATCTGATTCTGGTTCTTCAGATGATAGTATAGAAAAGACAATAGAGTTTGATCAATCACCAATAGAAACTGATGATTTCAGTGATTATGAGGAAGAAATGCATATTGATGTTGCAAAAACTCATTTATCTCCTGAAAGTTTTCAATTTTGTTTTGCAGATCGTGTGGAGAAGTTGAAGGAGAGACGAGCAGCAAAAGAACGAAAGAAGATGAAATGTGAGAGTGTTGCTCAAAAGGAAGGGACTGTTCAAAAGAATGAAGTTAAAATTTTTGAGAAGAATGGTGAAGCTTAGAAGGTGATTGAGGTTGAGAAAGTTGTTGAAGTCGAAAAAGTAGTCGAAAAGATTGTAGAAGTCATCAAGCCTTGTTTAAAATGTTTAGAGTCTTGCAAGCAGTGTGTAGAAAAAGATGAAAAACTAAGTGAGAAAGACAAGATGATTGAAAAGTTACTGTTTGATCTAAATTACGTGAAGGAATCATACGATGTATTGAACAGAACAGTAACTGGTCTGCAAAAGACTAATTCTGAAAGAGAAGATGCACTGACAATGCTGAATGCTGTGATGATGTAGAAGCAGAAAGCTATCAATTTTTATATTGAAGAAAGTGCAAAATGGAAGCAAGAGTTAGAAACTGAAAAGATAGAAAATGAGAGAATCAGACGATTATTACAGAGTTATTCTAGTTCTGATTATCTTATTGACCGAATTTATCCAAGTGTTGCAGGTCTTGAAGCATTTAAAGATGAGAAGCCGAAGAAAAAGGATACTGGTAAGAAACAGAGTGTTAGTTACAACAAGTGTCCGCCTCCGATCTGGGAAGGTTATTCTCCCAGAAAACCAAATGAGGAGCAAGTCCAAAAGGCAGTCAATATAAAACTGAAGTCTGATATAACCGATGAGTTACCAGAAAACATTGACATCACTTTTACTTTGTCTGACACTGATCATGAGTCCGAGTTAATAAAAAAGGTGGTCGATCAGGTGTTGGATAAATATGAGGAGTCTGAGTCTGGAAATTCGAGTTCGTCGGTCAACAGTCCAAAGACGTCGGTTAAACGGGCTTACAGTAAAGAGTTTTTGTTATCAAAATCGAATTTGGATGATGAAACATTTGAAGTTGCATATACTTTGAATGATTCTGACAAATTATATTATGATAAAGAATTTCCAATAAGAAGTGTTCGAACTGAAAAGATCAAAAAGGTTTTTAAAATGACAGAAATTAATATTTCTGAAATAAAAAATTTAAATCTTACTGAAAAACCTAAAAAATACACTTCAAGAGTTCAACAACGGTTAAACAAGAAAAAAGGTTACAATTCTGGTTCTGGTTTTCAAAAGAAACCAAACCATAATGGTAATTTCAGAAAGAAAGGTTTAGGTTTTATTCCACCTGAAAATTATAAAAATGAAACAAATTCTAAAATAAACACAAAATTTGTTTCAGGAGGAAGTGCTGAAGAAGAACAGAAGAAAACTTTCTGGAGACAATCAAACCAGGAGTTTCTCGCTGAGAGAAAAGGGACTGGAGTTTTTCACAGAAAGGAGACTAGAACATGTTTTAGATGCAATGAAGCTGGTCACATTGCATGGAATTGTCCGTTGGATACAAAGACAAAACATGGAGTTTCTGAAAAACTTAAAGGAAAAATTGTTGAGAAAAATGAACAACCAACTGAAAAATTCAAAGTTTTTGAAAATTCAACTTATGAAGTTGGTGAGTGTTCAAAGAAAAATTTTTGCAAAAAGAGAGCCAAAGACAACCAAATGTGGGTTGTTAAGAAGTTTTCTGAGAAATTTGGTGATGAGTCTGATTCCATAAAGTCAGAGGAGCCACAAGTTGAGGATAAAGAGGAAAACTCAGTACCTCCAATGGATGATGCAAATTTTCCACCATTGAGGACTTAAAATTTTAAATCAAAGGTTGGTAAGGTTGAGATCTCAAATCAATTCTATTCTGAGAAGAAAGAATTTGATGTTGAGAAAGCGTTTAATGGAAATGTGAAAAAGATTTTTGGAAAAATGATTGAAGGTAAAGTTCAAGGGGTTAAAGATTTTTATGCAACAAAGAAGGCAACTTATAACCCTACTGAACAAGAGTTAAGATCACTCAAGGCTGGTCAGGCTTGGGTGGACATTTTCTTTACTTAAAAATCCTGACTTGCCGGAGCTCCCAAGTGGTTAATCATGGAGCATGAATCGGCATCTTTCTTGAAAATGTTTTTGAATGTGTTTAAGTGTGACTTGCCGGAGCTTCCAGGTTGGTAAGTGTGAAGCAAGAATCGTCATCTTTATTGGTAAAATGAATTTGTGTAAATGTGTTATTCCTACAACTGGTACAAAGGTTTGCTCTTATTAAGTGATTCGTCAAGGTCATTAAGTTGAACTTGATGTAATTTTTATAGATGTGGTATTTTTTGAAGAACAAGATGATGAACCCCGAACCTACAAGTGGTTAAAACAAAACTTATTTTCTGGAAAAACCATTTTGATTAAAACAAACTTAAGTGTTTTGAAATCTTAATGGGAAAATAGTTTGTTGTAAGGGGGAGTTCTGATTGTTTATGCCAAGAGGATGGCAAAATGAAGCGATTCACAACAGTTGTCATTTTTCTTGTACAGTTTGTTTTCAAATTTCTTTAAATGTGTTTGCATTTTAGGGGGGTAAAAATTTTCATAAAATCCAAAAACATTAAAAAAAAGAATGAAAAATGAGTTTTTGTTGAAAAAGAGGAAATGATAGTACATCAGTGGACTATCACAACACGCTAAAGAAATGGAAAGTATAAATGTGATAAACAATCTCACTGCGGATGTGCCAGTATATTTTTATACATTTAGTAGATTGTTTTCGAGATATAAACCTAAATTCAAACTTGCTTATCTCGTGGGGAACATTTCTTGAATATATGGGTAACCCCCGAAATCTTGTTTGAAAGGTCCTTCTTTCTGAAATACTAGGTCTTTATACTCAGTGATATCTGGGGTATTATCCTGGGACTTCTGATTTTGCGGAAGCAATGGCCTAGTCCCCGTATAATACTTTGCATTTGCTTGAAATATAGCGTTGCCCTCAGTACAAAAAATGATTAAACATTGAAAAATGCTAATCATGTGCTGTTGAAGAAAAGATTCTCTAAAGGGAACACACCAAAATTCGAGCCATCATCTCTCTGCTGAACGAAAGTTCTGACCTGAGCTCTCACGGTTTCGCATTTAACACTTTAACAGATATCATCTAGGTATACTCACCTGTAAGACTGAATATTGGGATCTGGATACGGGAGTATATTCAAGTGGTGGGACACACGAATAAGTTTAAGTGCTTAAGACATTAATCTCGTATCTTGGAACAGTTGAACTTTGTGTGAAAATTTAAGTGGATCAATATACTGAAAATCTAGGTGAATTGTTTAGAGCTTAAAATGAAATGAAGCTTAACGGTGTTGGTGATTTGTTTCATAAACTAATATGATCCTCTTACACAAACTCACAAAAATAGTGTCTGTAAATTTTTTTTCTTTGTTGATTTCCTTATCAAAAATCCCAAAAGATTTTCAGTGTGTTTTAGCATAATTTAAAAAAAATTCAAAAAGATTTTCGACAACTGGTGTTGAAGAGCTGTTTTTCAAAATTCCAAGTGCTAAACATGATGACATTTCGTGAGGGGGAGTTTGTGTTTAAAAGTTTTTAAAATGATTAAATCATTCTTTCAAGTGGTTCATCAGAAAGAGATCTACAAGTGGTATCTGTGATTGTCAAATCCTAAAATCTTAAAACTTATGTTTGTGGTAGAGACAATGCAGGTTTGAAATTTGAGAAGAGCCAGGTTCCGATTCCTGAGGACTCTGTGGTTTGAGAAGAGCCAGGTTCCGATACCTGAAAATCAGAATGGATGCCAGGTGACGATCCTGATTACGAGCATAATTCGAGGGGGAGTCTGCTTGCAAAAGGGGAGCCTGTGGATGCAAAGAGCCAGGTTACAATCCTAGAACTAAAAATTCATGCAAGCTGAGGATGCTGATGAACTTAAGGAATCAAGAGATCTGATCAAGAGAATTAGAAAGTTGAGAGCCAGATTACGATTCTGATTCTGTGAAAGTAATATTGTGATCAAGCTTGTTGAGAGGGGGAGTCTGTTGATGCTAAAGAGGAAGGGTAAAGAAAAGATAGCAGAAGCTTTACAGTGTTAGATACTTCAAAAGAGTTCGAGAGGACTGATAAAGACTGAAGATGTGAAGACTCGACACAGTAGACTCGTCAACATCCGAGGGGGAGTCTGTTGGTGCACACGTCTGTCGACTTCGTCTTGTATCAAGTCTTGCATTACACATGGCACGAAGATCGAGAAATTATGACAGAAAGTTAATTCCGCATGAACTACCTAATTCCGCATGAAGAGCATTATGTAATTCCGCACGGAATTATAATGTAATTCCGCACGGAATTATAATGTAATTCCGTGTGAGATGTTAATTTCGCTTGTAATGATTCCGTATGAGTGTGTTTCATGCGAAATTAGTAGGTCTATAAATAGTTGTGATTTCGTGTCATTCGGTATGAAATTACCTTGGTGTTTTCCGACAGCGAAGCTTTGTCGAAGTGTCGTCTTGCTGTAAAACTGTTTCAAATCAATATAAACGACAGTTAAAGTGTACATCTAGCTGAATTCAACTCATTATGTCTGTTTCCGCCTTTCATTCTGAGTAGAACGCCTCTGATTGACTCATTTCGGGTCCTACAACAACCCTGCACTTCGCCAAGACCGCCTTCCAAAACCCTTCACCCGTTTGATTGTTACCTATATTGGATAAAATTATATCTTACAAAAAAAATAAAAAACTAATACTACAAAATATAAACTTAAAAAAAAAGTTATTTTTACGTACCTTTAATCGGCTGTGTGGACGTGCTTATGTAAGCCTACGCTAAGGCTTCTTCCTCGAGTTGCGTCCATGGTTTCGGCTTTGGTTTGGACGGTTGGCTTTGCTCACCCGCAACTTGCTCGCCTTTTCTTCGTTTGCCTTTTTGCGGTTGGGTCTCAGGAACAACTTCGACAACATCCTCATCGGGTTCGGATCGAATGGGTTGCGTCGGGTTCGGTTCGGGTGAACGGGTTGCACGGGTTGGATATTAAAAGCATTCCGCATCAACAAATGTCGTATGGCTTGACTTTGTTGCGTGTGCGCAAAGACGTTCGGTGAGTTTTGGAATACGGAAAAAGCGTTTGAGGAAAATTGACCGAATTGGTTCGGTTCTATCGTCGGATAGTATCTCAGAACCGAAAAAACATTCAGGATGTTCGGTGGGTTCGGGTTGTTGGGGTTGTTCGGGTTGTTGGGGACGTTCGGGTTATTGAAGGGATCTATCGTAGAATAGTATTTTATAAAAAGGGAAGATGTTTATAAATAATGAGATAGAGAGATGAGTTGTAATAGATGAAAAGTAAGAAAAATGGTGTTAAAATTAGGGCTGTAAACGAGCCGAGTCGAGCCGAGCTAGACCCGGCTCGAGCTCGGCTCAATCTTGATTCGAGCTGGCTCGGCTCGAGCTCGAATTTCAAATCCAGCTGAGATTTAAGGCTCGAGCTCGACTCGATTAGAATTCGAGCTAGCTCGGCTCGGCTCGATCTAGCTCGAACTAACAAAAAACCACAAAATTTACTACTTAAAAAGCCCTTAAAAATGAATTTTTTCATAAACTAAGGGTCATAATTGCCATTTAATTTAACCATATGGCTAAATATGCAAGTATAAATAGTTAATTCACTTTGTAAATTGTCTTTACCTTCTTTTATAAGAGAGATACTTCCTTAGTTTTTGTTTTGTAAGTGACGTGGGACAAAAACTGAAGGATGTAAACCTTATTGAGCCAGCTCACGAGCTCACGAGCCGAGCCAGGCCAAGCTCGAGCTCAGCTCGTTTACAAAGTGAGCCGAGCTGAGCTGGCTCGTTTACAACCGAGCCAATTTCGAGCCGAGTTTTTTTCGAGCGAGCTGCGAGTTTTTTGAACACCCCTAGTTTAAATTGAGGAATATATATGATTTTGGTTTGGATTTTAAAAAAAATAGGGAAATGACCGTTGGTTTGTTTTTTAATTTGGAAATTATTTTTTTTAATTCAAACAGTCAACTAGCATTGGGGAGGGAGATTTTTTGTCAGCTAGTGCTCCGTCTCAAACGTCTTGTGGGCGACGCCGAGGACGCGGGGGGGGGGGGGGGGGGGGGCGGGGGGGGGGGGGGGGGTTGGCGTGGTATTGGCTTCGGTGACGGACCGGGACGGAGGGGGACGTTCCCCCATACCGTCTAGCCTTAAGAGAGTCGGCTGATATATTTAAGTCATACTTGCAAGTATGAAAGATGTTAAACATCATATATATCTAATATTAATAAAAGAGTTCATTTAATGCCACATGGCATATAATTCTAAAAAAAAACTCTCAATAATGTCACATGGCATTTTCTCCATTAATTCATTAATATTAATGATATTATTAATTAATTAATATTTAATTCTAATTTATAATTAAAAAATATATAAATTATCTATAGGATTAAAACCTTTGATTTTATTACTTCTTAAAATGGATAAGCATAATCCAACATGACATTTCCTCCACCAATTCATTAATATTAATGATATTATTAATCAATATCTAATTCTAATTTATGATTAAAAATATATAAATTATCTATAATTTTAAAACCTATGATTTTATTATTTCTTAAAATGGATAAGCATATGGTTTGGTTTATGTTATCTATTTTGCGTAAATCAAGTTTGAGAAAAAAAATAATTGCTATTATCTAAGAAACATCGTGTTACACTATTGAAATGTTATTTTTTATAGTGTTACGTTATTAACATGTTATTTTTTAATTATATTCATCAATATTTCATATCAACACCACAAAAAATATGTAAAATAATAATATTCGGATTTGATTTTATATATTAGAAATAATGTAGTGAAGTTCAACTAAATATTTTGTGATGAATTTATCTATTAATTCAAACAAAAATTAATTAATTAATAATATTACTAATGAATTGAAAGAGAGAATATTATATGACATTATCTGTAATTTTTTATTAGAATTAGATATACCATTACCCATCACAATCCATCTCCATCACCACCGTTTTCAGTCACCAACTCTCTCTCAATTAAGATTTAAGAGTCTTCTCATTATCATACCAAAATTTTAAAGAAACCTTTATGTGTTCATCGGTTTTTTTCTACTTCGTCTCATTCCCCAAGATAAGGATGAGATTTAAAAATTTTCTTCACATTCTTTATTTAACGTTTCATAATATAATATAGAAATTTAGTTGTTATATAAATATATATTTTATGTATATCTAATTATTATTACTAAAGCAACAAATAAATATAAAGTATTTACTTAAACGTATCATTTATAGTGAGTAGTGTTATATTGTCTTTAATTTCGTATAGATAGTTCATGTTAAGGTAATATGTGTTTATATCAAAACTTATTTTTAACGTGCAATATAAAGAATAATTAAAATTTTATAATTGTTTTATTCTTCGAATACAAGCAATCTTATCATTCAACCTGTGTAAGACACGGGACTATAAACTAGTGTAATATATAGTGGGAGTTTTTTTATTGATAAATGTATACTTACTATATACTCTTTGTAATAAAGTTATCGTTCACCTCGTTCACCTTGCTATTGTCCTAAAGTGTGTCAACCAATATTTATTATTTTCGGATGTTTATTTTTTTATCCTTAAATAAAAAAAAATATACTTATTTCTTAAATATTGTAAGTTAGTTGTTTCTTATTTACATTAAGGGTAAAAATGACATTCTATCAACTAAAAGTTGCGTTAATTCTGCATATCTAAGTACTTCCCATTTTCTAACAACAAAATGTTTACGTATACATCTTGTCTTCCTCTAACTTGGTCTCAATTAGTTTCTCTTTTGTGTATGCTCGCAAGTTCATGTCTTGATCTTCTTTTTGTAGTGACACATACTCCAAAATGTCTAAATACGAAAGCTAAATCAATTAGAAATTTGCATTAACCGGATAAAAAAATCATTATATGGTTGCAATTCGATGATTGATGAAGCAACAAAATTATCTCAAAGTCAAACCATAGTATCTTCTATGATGAGAATCATTAGTATTGTCTCTGACTTCAACCAAACCAAAGACATATCCACAATAACACTTTTTGATGTTTTGGTGGACATGTTACACTCTAAATTTTCTTGATACCTATGAAGATTGGGAAAACCTACCACCAATGGTAGAGATATATATATATATAAATCATTGTTACAAAATAAACACGTGAGATATAATTATTTACATAACCAACACCAAACAATTTGCATAGGTAGTTTAGCTCGAATATCTACCGTTAAAAGGAGTGACAGTGGACCTAAGCGAAGCATTGCACAAAAATAGTTAAACCAAGCCCTGGGAAGACTTTTAGTAAAAATATTTGCCACCCGAAGCTTGGTACGAACAAACTTAATGTACAACTTCCTTGAAGAAACAGGCTCCTGAATGAAATGATAACCCAAATCGATATGCTTTACGAGTTTATGCTTATGTGAGACAATATTTTGAATCATAAGTAAGGCACTTTTATTGTCACATAAAAGTGTAGTTCGATCAGGTGAAAATGCATGAGGCTTTTTCAACAAGTGAGTAGTCCATACAATTTATGAGACGGTGTTGGCCATGGCTCGAGGTTTTGTGGACAATTTATGTTTTATCGACATATCTGTTTTTTATGTACATTTGAAAATTTAGAGTAGTAGCATGCAGTTCGATCTATTTATTTTCAAATTAAAAAGGTTGTGTTTGTGTTAGCTCATGAATACGGGGGAGTATTGTTCGAGTTTTGTTTTTCTTGATTTTAGGGTTTGTTTAAATTTTCCAAGTTGGTATCAACTATCCGAAGGGTTAGTATATCATTGGTTGGTGATTTTTTTGAAAGGCTAACAAACATTATTATTAAAAACTGAGCTAACCACACAGTTAGCTCTACCAGGTACATGACAGTGGAAAGTAACAGAACATACACCAAAAACACATGCTAAGAAACCTCAAAATTACACCATTGTTGCCATGACATGGATTGTCCCTTGACCCGATTGCGTACCCACAAAAATCCCAACTATCGAATTTCATCCTTTATTCCATCCGCGGTTGTTACCTTTCGATTGAAGACTCGGTCGTTTCTACATCTCCAAATGCACCATACCGCTATTTGAATGATAGAGTACAACATCTTCTTCCACCTCGTGGATCCTCTCACATGCCAATGTATCTCAAACAAGTCCTTTATACCAAACACAAAGACTTGATTGCACCTACTCTATTGGGCGATGAAGTCCCAAACAAGCTGGGCGAAACCACAAGCAACAAATAAATGCTCGACCGACTCGTTTGATTCTCCACACAGTTTGCAAGTTAGAGATTCGAAATGCACATTTCTCCTAGCCAAATCTACCATTGTCGGTACGCGGTTAAGCACTAACCTCCACGAAAAGAAGTTAACCTTAATTGGGACCCACGCATTCCATTCAAATGCCAAATTCAAATCTGGGAATCTTTCAGTTTGCATTCTAACTTTCAAACTGCTTACCAAAAAGTTACCGGACAAGTCTAAATCCTAGCTCCACTTATCGTTGTCCTCCCCGACATTAACTGACATCAAAGCATGTTCCAGCTCCGCTAACCGAGTGAGCTCTTCTTCTGAATCTGGAGGCCGCGTCCATCTGAACCTAATTGTCAAAAGACCGCCTGAGTCGAATATCCTATCCGCCACTTTAGCCGTCTTCTGTTGCTCCAACTCGAATAAATTCGGGAACTTGTATTGCAATGGATTCTCGTATAGCCATTTATCTTGCCAGAATGAATGTTATTTGATGACCCTGACCCAGAATGCCTCTGAATAATAGTGCCAAATTCATCCCATATTCTCTCATGTCTTGCGACAAATTCCCCACTTGTTTCCACGGACACACAATGGTTACCTTCTTTGGGATAATCTGCCATGATCTTGAGCTATTATGTATACTCCATATAACCTTCCTCCATAAACCGTTGGTATCGACCTTGAATCGCCACCACCACTTTGCTAGCATGGCTAGGTTTGCCTCCCTCAACGAACCTAACCCCAGCCCTCCCCTTTCTCGCGGTGTCATACGTGTTGCCATGCGACCCAACTCATCTTTGAATGGTCTGAATTTATTCCCCACAAAAATTTCCTCCTAATCATTTCAAGTTGCTTAATCATCTGAAACGGCGCTTTGTAAATTGAGAAGTAGTAAGTAGGCAAAGCATTAAGGACTGACTTTATTAATGTTATCTTCCCTCCAAACGAAAGTATATTTGATTTCCATACCGATAGCCTTTTTTTTTAAAAACCTCCATTACCGGGTCCCAATGTTTCACCATGTTCATGTTTGCCCCGACCTAAAGCCCCAGGTGTTTAAACGGTAGTGACCCAACCCTACACTTGAAGACATCCGCCATGTAACTTGTAGTTTCACTACACACCCCGATGCCATATAAACTGCTCTTGGCTGCATTGACTCGTAAACCCGAAGCTAAAAAGAAACAACGTAATATCCTGTTCAGGTTTCTAGCATTGTCTGTACACCATTCTCCCATGAAAACCGCATCATCTGCATATAAGAAATGCGATAAAGTAGGGTCGTTATTGCCACATCGAGCCCGTTAAACAACCCAATTTCTCCGGCCTTTTTAAATACCCCAGCCAACGCCTCCATAACAATCAAAAAGAGGAAAGGAGACAGTGGGTCGCCCTGCCTCAATCCTCTGAAACACGGGAATTCATGTGTAGGAGAACCATTCACCAATACTGACGCACGAGCAGATGTAACTGTTGCCATAACCCATTTTATCCACACCCCTGATAACCCCAACTATGAAAGTATCGATTCCAAAAAAGCTCAACTTACCGAGTCATACGCCTTCTCGATGTCCACTTTAAGTATAAACCCACTCTTTCGATTTTTCTTCATCCATGCTATTAACTCATTAAGCACTAGGGGGCAGTCCATAATACTTCTATTCGTCAAAAAACCGGTTTGTTCCTCTGCAATTAAGTTTTGGATCACCGGCTTTAGGCGATTCGCAAGTACTTTGGAGATCACCTTACTAATGCACCCAACTAAACTAATCGGTCGAATAAACACCAAACATGAGTTTTTAAGATTCCAAAATCAACAAAAGAATTGTGTTTTGACCAAGTGCAAACCGAGTCAAACTCAACACAGATTATAAATTCTTAAACGGATAACAGTTTTTAGAATCCGTTTCAAAATTATCACAAAAACTACACATGATGGTAGCAAATAACTTTTTTCTTTAAAAATGATGATAAATTTACTTAAAGATTATTCAATTCACTCTTAACTATGGAAGTAATGTGCATTGGGGCGCTTTATCAATCCGACTCAAATTTGTTTTAACTTAGATCTATATTTCATACTCAAGCTATATTCTCACTACAAACTAGATCTGTTCAATATAAAATACGTCTCATCTCGACCTATGATTTTATGTGGTCAATAAAAGTGTGGCAATACACTAGCTAGGAATGTTTTTACAAAGAAGTTTTTTGTAGTTTGCCTTTGATGGAAAGATAAGATACTATTTGATTGTTGTTTGTACTCTTGGTAGCAAGGGATGAGCAATGCTCTAGCTTATGCTACACATTTTTTTTTCAAAAAAACCGGTTTGTTTGGATCTCAAGTCCTATTACTGCCTCAAATTATGAAGGTGTTGGCGAGCTATTTTGAACCACGTTGGTATACAGCTTCTGTCTTTTTGGTTTTATAGTCGTATGCATGTTGTTGGCGCTACATGGAAGGTCGGAGAATTAGATTTTTCAGTGGTTAGTTTCATTTCGATAGGTCAAGAAGAAGAAAGATATTGTAGAGTCCATCCATTTTTACGGCTTGGTGCCTCATTTGGAGAGTTTGAAACGAACTGGTTTTGGGTAGTCATAATTTCAAAAAAAAAAAAAAGCTTTTTTTTATTGGATTGTTTCTAATTATTTTTTATGGTTTTCTGGTCGTAATCATAAAGTTAATGTGGTTTGGCTTGAGTGGATAAAATTGTTGTTTCTTTCTTTGTAATTGTTTGTTTTTTACCCGGTTAATCATTTTGCTAACTGGGGTTGGTGCTTATATATATATATATATATATATATAGTTTATCATTCAGAAAACAAATCCTATTAGACACATTATTCTTTACTACAAACCATTTTTATCTATGTTAACTTATTTATAACCTTTTGGGTTATCTAAAAGTTCTGTTCTAGTAGGTCATTCTTCTTAACCCTTGCTATCTAAAAATATCTAAGGTGCTGTTTGTTTTTTGGCCAGAAGTACTTCTGGCCACTTATGTCTGCGCGACGCAGACGCGCGCAGACGTTTGATGTCTGCAGCTTGTTTGTTTTCTCGCAGACCTTTCATTAAAAAAGGTCTGCGAGACCTCTTCTTGGAGCAGACATGGACCAAAGTCTTCTCCTCGCAGACGTTTACCTCTTCTTGGCACCACCTCCACCTCCGACACCACTGCTCCGCCACCACCTCCACTCCGCCACCACCTCCACCTCCGACACCCCTACTCCGCCACCACCTCCACCTCCGACACCCCTGCTCCGACACCATCATCGTCATCATCTTTTATAATCATCATCATCATCATCGACCACCACATCCCTGCCACCACCTCCACCACCACATCCCTGCCACCACCTCCACCACCACCTCCGCCACCACATCCCTGCCCAAACCTCCACCACCACATCCCTGCCCAAAAACCCCAAATCGAACCAAAACCCTAAATCAAACAAACCCCCAAATCGAGAGAGTGAGAGAGATACCGACATACCGTGGTGCTTGAACAGCAGGAGACCATCATCATCATCATCGGAGATCGGTGGTGACGGTGGTGATGAAGGCAGAGAGAGAGAGATCGAGATCGAGGGAGGAGAGTGTGACGGGGGTGGGTGGTTGCGACGGGGGAGGTTTGTGGTGACGGTGGTGATGGTGGTGACGGTGGTGACGGTGGTGACGGTTGTGACGGTGGTGCTTGGTGGTGGTGATGAAGGCAAAGAGGAGAGAGATCGAGGTTTGTGTGTGAAAGTGTGTAGTGTGTGTATGAGAAGATGTTTTATAAAATAAAAAAAAACAAACCCTCTTTCCCTTGCAGCTGCAGACATTTGGTCCACCTCTTCTCCTGCAGATGCTTGCAGATGTGGTCCGTAGACTGCAGACCTTTTCCCACAGAAAAAACAAACAGCACCTAAGTATCTAACAATAAGGCCGAGACGAGACAAATTTTATGCTACATTTCCGTTGACTAGATAGTCAACTGTAAATATTATATGCTTACTTTATGCATTAGTTACCCATGTTAATTTCAACTAACCAAATTGATTTCATGCAATATTTCACCGCCACATGGTTATCTAAAATTGGTTGGCCAGTCACCTTTTGCTTGTATGTTTGCCGGTTGGGTTCTTGATTTTAAAGGTGAGAAAGATGTTTCATTTACTTATAAATCGGTCTTTTCAAAGTTATTGATTGTTAAAGAAGTTTCATTAAAACAACCTCCGATCCAAACGGACAAAAGTTTTTGAAAATTAAACTTCATTAAAACAACCTCCGACCTAAACGGGCAAAAGGCCAAACATACAACAGCACCCCCCGACCCAAACGGGCAAAGTGAACAAATGCTCAACCGATTCCTCAACCTCGTCAGAAAACGGGCACATTACCGATGATATGTCCACATTTCTTCTTCTTAAATTTATTCTAGTAGGAAGTTTATCCAGATTACCTCTCCAATTCATAATGTTGCGCTTAATGGGCACCCACTTGCACCAAACAAAATTTGGAGGGTGACAACTTCCTCTATCATTGATCAGAGCCGATCTAACCTCCTTCACCGAGAAACCGTTCTGACTATCATCCTTCCAAAACCATGCATCCTTACCGTTGGAAAGACTCACACTGTTGAGCACCTCGCAACATTCCTTCCATTCCTTAAGTTCCTCTTCTGACTCAGGCTGATTAGATCAGTTCCATTTGAAAGAACCATTTTCCACTCCACTCCCTGGGTCCATTCTCTCTGCGATCCTTTGAAAAGACCTTCCATGTAGCGCCAAAGATGTTTCACTTAAATAAAAATTGATATTTGTAACTAAGTTATTGATTTTACATTTTATTATTTTAATTGCGTATTTAGTTTTGTCACAGAATAGTAATCAAGTTTTAAAATTGTTCTAATTAGGTCACTCATATCATTTTTGTCTCAATTAGATAACTTAACATTCAAATCGAGCTATATCCTTTTTTCCATGTGTCAAGAAAAAAATGGAGCATAAGATACCGTGGTCGAGTTATTTTAATATATGAAATTAAATTTATTAAATATAAAAACACTTTAATTACATTAAAAATTTAAAAACAAGTTACAATCCATGTCATCACTCGACGTTAACATCAAATAAAAGAGAAGAAAGAAACAAAAATCCACATCACTATGGTTACCTATGAAATGGATGAAAAAACCCTTAATTTTAATGAAAAATGAATGTTAAGTGACCTGATTGGAAAACATTTGAAACTTAAGTGACCTAATTGGAACACTTTAAAAACTTGATTACTATTCTACAAAGTTACCCCTTTTTTTAAATAGTACGTGTGTGAAAAATAAATTTTGTAAATGAAAATGACATTTTAATGTGGAATCAGTGTGTGAAAAATAAATTTTACAAATGAAAATGACATTTTAATGTGGAATTTATTGCCTCTGTGATATAATTATATTTACTTTATTCGTCACATCATAATCCATCCTCTAAAATAGACATAAATACTAGAAAAGAATTATCGACTGTTTCTACTGTCCCGTTCTGAAAAATAAAATCTTCGAGGTTAATAATAAGATTTTTTTTGCATACACTTTACACCAAGAACAATAATTATTATCGATTAGACTGAAGTAGATATTCAATATTGTTACATCAAGGGTTGTAAATGATCATAATCGCTCGTTAATTACTCATGTCGGCTCACTAAAACTTTTAATTAGACTCAAGTCTAGTGAAGTTTATTTAATAAACAAGCCTTTGCCTAAGCTTTACTAGGGTCGCGAGACAAAACCGTCAAAACGAGCTTATTATATATGTCTTATCATTTATTATTTTATACAGTAAATATTATTATATATAAAAGTATGATAAAATAACTATATATAAAGATTGTAATTATCAAGCCAGGAGTCTCACTGGAAGTAGCATCTCTATTCCTACGGGGTAGTGGTAATTGGCTGTCTATATCTTACCCTCCTCAGACCCTACCTTAACTTTGCTATTGGTGGGATTTACTGAGTATGATGATGATGATATAAAGATTGTAATTATAAATATTTATATATGTATATAAATAGAGTATATAAGTATTTTATAAATAATAAACGAAAGTATTTTTTAAATAATTAATGAGTGAAGTCCAAGCCTAGCTCGAGCTTTAGACATAGAGTTCGAAATAAGCTGATTTCAAATTGAAACTCTCTTAGGCTATGTTTAGTGTGTGTGTTGGGGGGGGGGGGGGGGAGGGTTATACGATACATGGCAAATATGTAAGAAAAAGGGGATTATATAACTTAAATGTGTAGTGAGGGGTTCTATAGATGTTGGTTATACATTTATGTGAGAGAATCTTCTTGTATAGCGTTGTTATGCTCATCATACCCACCAATTTCAACAACCCATAGCACCATGGGGTCGTATGATTTTGAAAGTTACTTAAAGAGAATGCATATGATAACCCACTCGTTTTACCATCTCTATTTTATATCTTTGTACCTTTTTCTTTTTATTTTACATCAGTTTCATATAATTGTTCTATGATGCATTAATAGTTTCTGACAGGGTCGGCTCAACGTTTCTCGAGGCCTAAAGCGATCATGAAAATTTGAGGCCTTTATATAAGTTACTTTTGTGAGTAATTTTTTAATAGATCATCTTATTATTCCATATATAAATAAGCAATTTTTTTGTGCATAACCACTTGTACCTTGTGCTTTGTGAGTTTTTCAAAAAAAACTTGATTTTTTACTTTTAACTCAAAGGTTTTTAGCTTTTGTAATTTTAACCCTACATATTTTTTTTAACTTTAACCAAAAACTTTTCATTATTTTCAATTTAACTTCACAACTTTTGTCACTTATACTTTTCATCTTTGGTAAATTTTCTTTTTACGTATAGTTCTGAATTTTTCGACTTAATACAACACAACGTACGAGTGTGGTTCTACTTTTTTATCTTTTGTTTCAAATTTTGCAAGTTAACACGGCGCAACGTGCATGTGTGGTTCAACGTTTTTACCTCTATTTTTTTCATGCTTAACAGGTTCGTCGCAACACGCAGATCCTAGGTCGAGTCAGTGTTGGTGGTCGACGACGGTTGTGTGACATTGGTACTATTTGACACCGTTTTACGCCCGTCGCAACGCGGGGTGCGCTTTGGGGGTTTTCTAAAGAAAAAATGGTTATGCATATGGTTGTCGTGACCTTGGCTTTGGAGGTTTTCCCAAAAAAAATTGATTTTTTTACTTTTCACTAAAAAGTATTTCATAAATTACTTTTAACCCAAAACTATTTTTTTTTTACTTTTAACCCAAAATTTTTATCTTTTGCAATCCATCCTCGCAACTTTTTTTACTTTCAACTTTGGTCCTTTATAGTTTTCATTTTCCGTAAATTTTTCGTTTTATGATTGGTTCTAAATTTTGTGACTTAACACATCGTAACGTGCGTCTTTGATTTAACGTTTTTATGTTTCGTTCTAAATTTTGCGAGTTAACACGACGCAACGTGCGTTTGTGGGTGAACGTTTTTACATCGTCTATTTTTTCCCATTTGACAGGTTTAATATAACGTGCGGGTGCCAAATCGACTTAGTTATAACTAAAGAATCCCCGCCGCATTGTGGCGGGTCTCAATTCTTGTTTAATAACATATCAACACAAAATATGTCAATCCTTAATATTCCTTGTCCCATTATTAAGATTTCAAAAATAATGCAAGTGAACTTTAAATTAAATATGCTATTTCATATACTTCTTTTAATCCATAAGCATTTAAATTTATTTACATACGAGAATAAAAATATATGTAAAACAATCTAATTGAAATAAGCATGTATCTCAATACCAAAATATATATTCATCAAATATAACTTAAATATAATTGAGTTATTTTAACACATAATATAACTATAAAATATAAACCACAACGAAGTATTAAAGTTTATAATATATATGAAACAATAATATATATATATATATATACACACTAGTCGTTTACCCGCGCGATGCGGCGGGAAACATATCACTTAGGTTGATGAGTTTAGGGCTATGTACGGGGATGTAGTTTCTGATGTGGCGTGCGACGACGATGGTGGTAGTGTAGCAGAACGTGAGGGTCGGTTGCGGCCTTCTTCAGCGGCAGAGAATCAGCGGTGTGCGACGATTGGTGGTTTCGTGATGGCGTTTCGTGGTTATTATGTAACGGCCGGTTACCGGCTTCAGGAGAAAAAAAAATGTGTGATTCTAGTTATGTTATGAGGGGTTCTAAAGATGTGGGTAAATCAACAATTTTGAATGATGAATCGTATCATCAGTTACGATAAGGCCTTCGGCAGTGGCAAAGCTTGACGTTTTCGACGGGGGGTCGAAAACGTATATACCCAAAAATTTCTATATGAAAACGTATTTAAACCATAAATATTTTTCTCAAAAATATCAAAAGTAGATTTATCCACAACCTTATTAACATCACTTAGGTTGGTGAGTTTAGGGCTATGTACGGGGATGTAGTTTCTGATGTGGCGTGCGACGACGATGGTGGCTGTGTAGCAGAACGTGAGGGTCGGTTGCGGCCTTCTTCAGCGGTAGAGAATCAGCGGTGTGCGGCGATTGGTGATTTCGTGATGGCGTTTGGTGGTTATTATGTGACGGCTAGTTTCCGGCTTCAAGAGAAAAAAAATGTGTGATTCTAGTTATGTTATGAGGGGTTCTAAAGATGTGGGTAAATCAACGATTTTGAATGATGAATCGTATCATCAATTACGATAAGGCCTTCGGCAGTGGTGAAGCTTGACGTTTTCGACGGGGGGTCGAAAACGTATATACCCAGAAATTTCTATATGAAAACGTATTTAAACCATAAATATTTTTCTAAAAAATATCAAAAGTAGATTTATCCACAACCTTATTAACAATAATGATATCAGATGCTAAATGTATCGCTTTATCCACTCCCCCCCCCCCCCCCCAATTTTACCACTACTAAACCTAAATGCAAATCAACCAGGTTATACATGACCAATGACTAACCAACACTGTTAAGACTAATAAAAATGAAAACTTGTACGTCTTGCAACTGAAACAATCTTCCGCATCATTATACAAAGATCACAATCTCTATGTTGTATCAATATCAGATGAAGCATAATTGCAGATGTTAAATAGGAACAACCAACATCAATATAAGGCTTCAAATCGTCAGGTTGAAGATCCTCCATAACGGCGCACAAGAATAGCCCGATACAGGGTGCCAACATGTAGGAAAAAGATAAGGGCTATAATGACATCATCCAATAGACCAAGTACTCCAAACAATGCTGTCAAAAATCAAAATAACCAGCATTTTATCAAAAATATATTTGAGTTGACATATTGTGAAGCGGGCTTGAAGCAACGTACCTTCGGGTATAATGTCCACAGAGCTAAGTACATAAATGGCAGTTGATATTAGTTGTGTGAAAAAGTAGCAACATTAGTGAAAAGAGTACGTTTTTTACAACGCTTTTGAAATTTACACAAGAAATTATAATAACTGAATCTAACAAAAATGATAAATAATTTAATAGATCAATTCATTTAAACGGGTCAATACTTGTGTCAACTCACAGCCAGATATATGTGTGCTTTAATGACAAACGGGAGAGATCTTTGAGGATCCATCAGTCGAAACAACCTTTTGAGAAGAAATTACCTCTTAGTCTAATTTGAGAGAACTTTATTCCCATTTTACGACCAGCTAACCCTTTTTTTCAATATTATGTCCTATTTGATCATTTTATCACTAAGCACTGAGATATTAATCATATCTAATTATCTTATTAGGTTATTTAACATCACATAATCAGTTTTGAAACGCATGTCCAAACGCCCCATAAAAAAACCGCTATTCTGCTATTACCTCTTGACCATAAGTAAGAAGAGGGATCTTGTGGCTAAGATCGTTTGTGTTGACCACCAATGCAGTGGCAAAACCAGAAATATCAGAAAAACTATGATGAGGGTCTCTCCTATCATTGTTGCGGAGATTAAGTGCCCATCTTTACAAAGTAGTGCCCATCTTTACAACTCTAGAAAAAGCATATAAATGTAAAACAATACTTACAGGGTAATCATCATGCACACGCCAGATGCTCTCGACAAGTAGGTTTGCTACCGATAAGACAGTCAGCTGTGGTAAATAGTTCTTTTCAGACACCGGAATGGTATTCGTAATAATCACCTCTTGAAATAGACCACTTGACAACCGTTCAATTGCTGGTGGACTGCCGTAAAACATATCCACTTAACTTAAACCATTCATTTTCATATGGAAGAGACAAAGTATGAGGTAAAAGGTGTGTGAGTTACCTGACAGCATGCGTGCTGCATGCATAAACTTCCCTGCCCCCTTCACGATGCAACAGGTCTGCTCCTTTGGCAATAGTACCTTTAAACACAAAATCAACATATTAATCGCCATATAAAGAGATAAAAAAGGAAGAAGAAAGTAAATCTCACCAGCAGTATCGATCATGTCATCCACCATAACTGCTACTTTACCTTTCACATCAACGATCAAATTCATGACCTGAAAAGGGTAATATCAGAAACATCAACATGGAGAATATAATTCTTTCCTTCATCTATAAACTTCTTACTTCAGCTACATTGTGCCCATGACGCCGCTTATTAACAATGGCCAATGGCGCATCAGATACGTTTTTAGCAAAAGCTCGTGCTCTAGCAACTCCACCAACATCCGGGGACACCCATAGTTGTTAACTGCGAATAACGACAAATAGCGATAAGGTACCTATAAGCCACATAGCGAATAGCGATAAATAATGGTCGGCAATTTTACCAGGTTTTGAACAAGGGCTACCGTCCTCACCTTCATTAAAGTTGATTGGTAGTACTTTAGAAGAATCTTATTGAGCAATAAAATTTCATATCATCCTTTTGAAAAATGAAATGGCCTTTTCACTCTCAGTAACAACAAGCATCACAACATCAATAGCATTGTGCATCACCTGTAACCAAATATGAACTATTTTTATATAATGAAGATTAAACTTTAGTTACTTCAAGATGATCAATTGATGTAGGTTTTAAAAGGGAAAACCATAAAACCTAAAGATTCTTACTGCTCTGGACTGTAGCCCTTGTATTATCCAGAATTCTCAATCATACTCAAAATCTCCTCATGACAATTCAAAGCTAGCAACAGCCACATCCACCTCAGCCCAGTTACAGCTTTAAGATCCATATAACAAGTGCCAAATGACCAATCCTACCCCTTCAATATGCATATTTGGAAAGGATGAGAACAACTGACCAACGCAGCATCACATTCATTCAAATCCAGGTTTACTTTCCACATATCCCAACCTTCATAAGTTACAAACTACCTATTATGACTCTTAAAGATCAGCATTTTATCAAAAAAAAAAAGTGTGTATATGTGTAACAGGACTCGTAAAACAAACCTGAAAAATTGAGCTTTCATCGAATGCATAGAATGACCTGCAGATGCATTGGTGATGGATAAGGGAAATCGAGTAACTTAGTGAGCCAAAAATGAGTATGCAAAGATAAAGAGGTTGTGCACATAACAACCTTCTGCCATCCCTAGACCCCAACCTCTAGCGCCGTGTTTGCCTTTGTTCTTTTCAACATAGCTAACCCTGCCTGCAAAAAGAGAACCGATTTAAAGTAAACAATCTAAAAAAATGAATCCAGATCAAAGAAAAGTTTTATCCCATCATTCAGCAAAACTCCATTACCATCATTAACGCCCTACTCTCTTTCCATCCCGTCGTCATCGTCGTTCTCCAAGCAGAGAAAAGAATCGGGATGTAACTGCACGTGATGGAGATGAAAACAAACATTAACATAATAATATATGGGTTCCACATATACCCTAAAAACTTCAAGAATTCGCTCTCCTAAACACACCTTCATCATAAATTCATCAAATAACAACAAAAAACAAACATTAACATAATAATAAAGTTTGACCAAAAAACAGAGAGTGGCAAGTTTAACCTTACTATAGCAATAAAAACCCAGATCTGAATCGCACACACAGCACCTAGATCTGAATCTCTTGGATCTGAATCTCCTTGGATCTGAATCTCCTTGGATCTGAATCGCTTGGATCGTGCGAGAGAGAGAGCAGATGGAAAGGCGGATCTGAATAGCTTGGATCGCGAGAGAGATAGCAGAGAAACCCTAGATCCAGATCTGGATTCGGAATCGCCAGAGAGAGAGAGAGACTGGTGAGATGTGAGTTGTGAGAGAGATGAGAGAGAATGAAGGGGAAAGGTGGATCCGTGTGAAAACGACATCATCCGTCAGATCACGATCCGTGTGAAGACATGAAAGAAAATGGATGGCTGATGATAGATCCGGGTAAAGGGTAAAAGTTTTGGAGGGCATAATTGGAATTATAAATTATATTGTGCTTTTGAGGGTTGTACAACATGCTTTAGGGATGTTTTAAGGGAATTTTTATGGACTTTAAGAAGTCCTTTCGATATGCTTTATAAAGTAGTATAGATATAGATATATATAACACAAAAGTAGTTTTTCTAACGGCAAAGAATGACGTGCCAACCACCATGACATCGGCCGCTGTGGTCAAGGTCGACTACTCGACCGCCGCCAGCCCCTTAACTCTCCCCAGATGCGCGGAAACCCGACCTCCACCCGCCCTAAAACACAATGGTGGAATAATCGGTTAAACATCGCCTCCCATCCAAGTCGAACCGGCACCCGTATTCGCTCTTCACCTGTATTTACTTATACAAACAGATAATAGTCGGTGCGTAAAACTGGAGGCCCTTAAAATTATGGGGCCTAAAGCCCTAGCTTTACTTGGCTTATGCTTAAGCCGGCACTGGTTTCTGATTTAGGAATGTTGTTGATCATAACGAGAAATCCCCCACTTGCAAGTCAAGAAGTATACAATGCAATCGAAGCTTTTAAGAGAAACATGCTTTTCATATTATTACGACAAAGTACTCGAACACTAAATGGGTTTAAAACTAGTTATGCATTATGCCAACTGGTAATTTTTTTCATAAAAAAATCATGATAGATATAGTACAATATTATTCAATTCACTCTTATTTATGGAAATAATGTGCATTACGAAGCTTTATCAATCCGACTCAAATCTTTTTAACACATATCGTGATTATTTCCTATATGTTACAATCAAGCTATATGTGCTGGCTTTTTTATTGCGCTAATCCCGAAAGTTAAGGATCCTACCGGGTTGGGTGATTATCGACCAATTAGCTTGGTTGGTGCTATTAATAAGGTTATTTCTAAGATTCTGGCCAACAGATTGAAACAGGTCCTTGGGAGAGTTATTTCGGACTCGCAATCTGCCTTTTTAAAAGGAAAGTTTATCCTTGATGGGCCCCTCGTGGTTAATGTGGAGCATACTCGGTTGAAAAAAGGTAGTAAGGTTGCGTTTGTCCTAAAGATCGACTTCGAAAAAGCATACGATTTTGTAAACTGGAACTTTGTTATTGGAGTCTTGGCTAAGATGGGTTTTCCGCCGCGGTGGTGTGATTGGATTAGAGGGATTCTGTCTTCGACCAGAGCTTCGGTCCTCGTCAATGGTTCGCCCACCTTTGATTTTCCTTGTTTCAAAGGGATGAGGCAAGGGGATCCGTTGTCCCCGTTTTTATTTCTCATTGTTATGGAAGCATTGTCGTTTCTTATCAATAAAGCGGTGGATAAAGGAATTTTTAAGGGGATCTCTCTTCCTAATGGTGGCCCGTGTGTTTCCCACCTCTTTTTTTGCAGATGATGCAATCATTATGGGAGAGTGGTGAGTGAGAATGTGAAAACGGTGATTCGGATTTTGAGATGCTTTTACATTTGCTCGGGGTTGAGGATAAACATCAAGAAGTCAAATATTTGTGGTATTGGGGTCGATCGTAGTGAAGTGAACCTGGTGGCGGATTCTATAGGATGTAAAGCGGATGGGTTCCCGTTCAAATACTTAGGGATAACGGTGGGTGCTAACATGAATAGGATCTGTAATTGGAGACCGGTTTTTCAAGTTTTTGAATCTCTCTGTCCTTATGGAAGGCGTCGGTTCTTTCCATTGCAGGTAGAGTGACTTTAATCAAATTGGTGTTGGAGAGTCTCCCGAGTTATTTTTTCTCTCTATATAAGGCCCCAGTACGGGTGTTAAAAGATCTTGAAAACCTCATCAGAAGGTTTCTTTGGGGTGGTTCTAGCGAAGGGAATAAACTTCATTGGGTCGCGTGGGAGCGGGTGGCTTCGCCGGTCCGGGTTGGGGGGTTGGGCTTGTGTAGTCTGACCGAAATCAATATTGCTCTTCTAGTCAAGTGGGGTTGGAGGTTCAAGACTGAGAGCAATAGTTTTTGGGTTAAGGTGATGAATGCCATTCATAGTCATAAGTTGTGTTGGGAATTTCTACTGCTTCGGTTGTCTCTAAACAGGGTTTGGCGAAATATCCATAAGGTTTGCTCTGGCCGGTTCGTAGATAACATAGTCCTTAAAAGCTTAATGGGAGGAGAGGTTGGGAATGGGCAGGACTTATCTTTTTGGTTGGATCCGTGGTTGTTGCGGAATCCTTTGAAAGAGGAGTTTCCGAATTTGTTTCGGTTGGAGAAATTCAAGAAATGCAAGGTGAAGGAATGGATTGTCAGGCCTGTGTCTAACTCGAGCGGGAAATGGATATGGAGGTCCGAGCCTGATTCTGATGTGGAGCTAGCTGAATGGAGTAGTTTATGTTTGCTGGTGCGGTCTACTTTCTTATCGAACCGAAAGGATGGGTGGAAGTGGTTGGGAACCGATTCGGCGGGGTTCTCGATTAAAGCGGTCAAGTCTATGTTCAATCTTAATAAGGATTTCAGCTCTCGATTTGTTTGGGAGTGGTGTAGGTGGATTCCAAAGAAGTGCAACCTTTTTGCATGGAGAGCTGAGCAGGATAGGATTCCGACTAGGGAGGCTCTTATTAGGAGAAATATTTTTTTTGAAGATAGTTGTTGTCTGCTTTGTAACATGGGCGTTGAATCGGTGGATCACTCGTTCACATCGTGTGGAGTGTCGACGGTTATTTGGCAGAAAATTCAAGCTTGGTGTAGAACAACAAACTTGTTCGTTTTCTCATTCCGTGATGTATTGGAGGTGCATAATTGGGTCAGCTTGGAAGGTCATAAAAAGGAGGTTTTTCACGGCATCGCCATTCTCGCTTACTGGAGAATTTGGAAAGCTAGGAATGAGATGGTTTTTGGAGGGAAGCCCTTTATCATTAACGAGGTTTTTAGCGATATTAGATCTTTGGGTTATGTTTGTTACTCTAATAGATCGAAAGATAGGAGTTTATCTTGGAAGGATTGGTGTAGATTTGTAAATATGTAATTTGTTTTGGGGGTGGCCTCTCGGCTTCAAACGGTTGGTTGGTTTTTAATAAAGTTTTCTTTTCAAAAAAAAAAGTTGATTAACTGATATAGCATATATTAAAAGTACTTATAGTTTCATGTTAACGAAAAATAGCAAATTCCAAAGATAATGTTTGTGAATACGATTGAAAGAGTATTTTTATTAATAGGAATTTACATAAACTACCCCCAGACTATAATCATTTACATTGTGACGAAAAATAGTATTTAATATTCCCTGTGCAAGCTAAGAGCGGGGAGCGACTTCCATCTTGGAACGTAAAATCTTTGTGTAGACAATGGTTTGGTGAAGATTTTGACATTTAAACTCCAGACCATATAAATTGCATACGTATTTTCCTTAAGCAACCTTTTCATGAACAAGATGAAAAAGAACTTCAACATATTTTGTTCGTGTGTGAAAGACTGGATTAGGTGTGAGATAGGTTGCATTAGTATTATCACACCATAGAGGTGCAACAAAAGTTGTGTCTACCCCAAGTTCCTTTAGTTCAATCTCTAACCAAGTTAATTTAGCTACAGTATCAGCTAAAGCTTTGTATTCGGATTCTTTAGATTATCAAGATATTGTTTATGTTTTCGTGCGATCCAAGAAATGAGGTTGGAACCTGTGTGTATAACAAATACCCCTCCTCCCGTGGATTGATAGTCATCAGGACACTCAGCCCATTCAGCATCCGAGAAGGCACAAAGAGAAAAGGATCCATGTCTATGGACATCAAAATAAGCTTGAAGATGGGAGCTCGAGTTGTGAGAAATAAGCAATCCATAATCGGTTATGCCCTTTAAGTATCTAAGTGTGTGTTTGGCACCCGACAAGTGATTTTCTAAATAATCATGCATGTATACACACTTTATCTACATCAAATGTGATGTTAGGTATTTGACTGGATCTGTGACATATTTTAGAGTCCCAACTAGTTGACGGTATTTAACTAGATCCTTGATAAGAGGACCATCTTCAAGAGAGAATGACTGTGAGATAGGGATTACACTGGTTTACAATCTTCAAAACTAGATCATTGAAGGAGCTTAGTGTCACACCCCGATATTTCCACATATTACCGGTGGGCCCGGCGGGGAGTATCGTGACGTAGTTGATATCATCATTGTTAATACACACAATATAATAGCACAGCTGAAGGCTTGGTAAATTGTCACACCCCGATTTCCACGTGTCTCACCGGTGGGCCCGGTGGGGGATTACCGTGACGATGTTGGCAACAATATAATCAAACCACACAATTATGTAATGTACAGCGGAAGCATAAGATAAATATATAAACTTCAACCTCTGGTTGTAATATCAAATGTATTACAGAAGTTGAATATATCCACAGCGGATCAAAATAAATAAATATTGTTCATTAAGATACGGCATCGAGTTTGCGAGACTATTCGTGATGCTTAGGCAGCTAATACCAGCCAATTTCGTCTAGCACCTGCACTTAATCTTTTTGGGGAAAATACGTCAGTTTACACTGGTAAATACATTCAACTGACACATTTGAAAATGTTTATTAAAAATTGATTTGAATGCACAAGGCACAAACTCTTTTATAACTTGGGAAAATTATAATAAAATCTTGTGAACGTTTTACATGTTCTTTTATGCGTTCAGTAGCCCGGGTCGTGCCGGGTTAAAGATTTATAGACACACCACGTTTGCGTAAAACCGTAGTATAAAAACCAACGGCTACGTCTTTTAAATTTAATGTCGACACTTTATACCGGGTGTACGCCTACACCGGGATGTCGATGGTCGTGGCCATTTCGTAAAATGATGCCAAGGATATCCGGGACAACGGTCATTAAACCCCCCAAAGGCTTATAAGCAACAAAACTGTTTAAATGAGCCGATCATATTATTTAACTAACCACCTAAGCGATGGAAGAATATAATGCTCAATCAAGCGGTATTAATATACCGTAACCCAAGCCCATATAGGGGAAATAAGTTAAAGTATTTACCTTTGCAAGTATATTTCCTTAATTTGGATTAAATCACCGATAGCTTTTACTGGGGCTCCTAATCTGGAACGAAGGTTTTAATTAACCTCTTAGAATCCTAACGAGTCGTTATAATGGCCGTAGCCTAGACCGGTTGGTTCCGATATATGAATATGGTTTAATCGCGCGAAAAGGCGAAAACCGAGAATGGAGTGTGATTCTGACCCAACAAGTTCAGAGACTTGTTTTATACGGGTTTATGGTTCACACTCTGGATTTTGGGGTTCAAATAATATAATTTGACCCGTATCGGCTAATTTATGAAAACTAGTTTCATAAGCCGAACCGTGCGCGCAATAGGCGAAACGGTTAACCATGAGAGTCGTACGCTTATTTCCTAAGTCAATATGCCTTAAATGGGTTGTGGTATCAGTAGGATACCTTCCGTGACGCCCGTAACGAGTTTAAGTTATTATTATGCCCCGTAGGGACTTTTCGGTCATTTTAAAGACTTTTAAAAGAGCTTTTCGAGTTCTACAGGAAATCTGAGTTTCCCGAACAGCTTATTAAGCTTAAAATACTTTATTTATTATTTAAAATCAGTAGCAACTGGAATCGGGTCAAAAGACCTTGTAGAACTCATGTTTTGGCCGAAAAGGGCATATTCGGTATTTACCGAACCGTAGCCATAACCACAGGTTATGAGCGAGGTAAAAATTATTAAAAATCTTTAAAATTCCCAAAATATAATTTTAATAAAGTGGGTAAAAGTTTTGGTGACGAAATCTTGGTTTAGATAGGTGTTATGCTAATTGCGCCGTTAATTACTAAAGTTTACTTTAAATGCGCTATTTAGCATAACTCTCATTCTAGACCTCTGATTGACGTGAAACTTTAAGGACATGCTTATAATTAAATAAGCAAGGTTATGGTCCGTTCACGTGTCCGAAATACTCGTTTTATTTTATAAAGGCCGTTACGGTCAACTTTTAGGCGAATGACGGAAATGCGCAAAAGACTCGGACAACTCATGAACCGATCACAGAGGTTTATACCATCATGTAACCTGGTCCTAAGAGAGTCCTAAGGTATATCTATACCTCACTAAAACGGGTCAGAACTGAAGTCAATGCAAAAGTCAAACTTTTGCGACATTCGGTTCCGAACCGGGTCAATATAGCAAATGGTCGATTCAAACGAGCGCAAACAAGTTTATATACTTATTATCATGTTTTATGATTGTCAAAACAGGTTCCATAGCATATACATTACAGATTATGCGTAAATCGCTAAAATAGCTTTCTGTTGACTTTTTAACCGCACGTTTGACTCGATATTTGACATAGTTAGAGTGGTGATCAGGGGGAACCCTTTTAGAGGTTTATTACCCACATAATTACCTACTCAAAACTACTTTTGATCCGTCATAAGACTGAACCATTTGCAAGATATTGTAATGACAACCGTTAGTTACGACGGTTGAGTTTCTAAGTTAAAACTATGGAAATGTATGACCAAAATGGTTATGAACGACTTACAGAAGTTGTATCTTGATTATGGAACAGAAGAGAATGCTAGGGAGCTCTTGGAATGATCAGGTGGAAGTGTTTGAGTTGTGTGAATGTTGTAACCTCAACATTGCTATTTATAGTGCTCAAAGGACCTCAAGATCATCACAACTCAGCCTACATTTGATCATGGATCATGGGCAGGTGTCCCTAAGGTGTATGGGTCGAGTAGGGGGCACCCATGCCTCATTGATTGATGTTTGGTCGTTCAAATGCTCCAAAAGGCAAGTAGTTACAACTTTCTGCATCTGGGCGTCTAATGCGGCCCGCATGGGAGTTCCATGCGTTTCTAATGCGGGCCGCCTGGGATTTAAATACCAGGCGAGTAAAAGAGGAGGCTCGCGGCCCGCCTCAACTTAACCACAAATGCAATGCGGGTCGCGTGGGGCCTGTTTTTCAGATTTTTAAAATCTTTTAAAATGATTACGAAATCCTGGTAATTAATAACGAAATCTTTCGTAATGATTTACCTGACCTTTCGGGTTTGAAGGGGTAACTTTGCGGTTTGGCCCTCGGTTAATTACAACTAAGGACCTCGTGTTATTTACCCGCGTTGTTAAGTCCCCGGTTAGTTTATTAATTTATTCAGAAAGTCTTAACTTTCATGATTGACGCTTTTAACCCTTCTCATACGAATTTGAGTATAACTCTTTCGTTTTAAGACAGAACTTCGCGGAATTTATACAGTATATTCTAGTGAGCGTATAATACTGTTACGAAGCCTTGGGAATGTTAAAGGGTCACTCAGAGGTAATATTAAACATGTTGACACAGTTAACCCCTGTAGCTCGTAATCTCTCACTTTCTTCCGCGTTTCGTTTCCGTACGATCTATGATTTATTCGTTTGAAGGTTCAAGCGTTATTTAGGGTTACTATACAGTATATTTACCCTTGTTGACATTTATAACCCTCGAATTTATATACTTTCAAGGTTTGTCAAAATTAGTCCTTTATTTAATATCAATGCCACGTGTAAACAAATGACACGTGTTAACACATTATTGGACACAAAAATTCGAGGTGTTACATCCTCACCCCCTTAAAATAAATCTCGACCCGAGATTTACTCAAATAAATAGGGGTATTTTTCTTTCATTGTGTCTTCGACTTCCCACGTATATTCGGGACCTCTACGAGCATCCCATTTGACTTTTACAATCGGTACGTGCTTTCTTCGAAGTTTCTTCACCTGTCGATCTTCAATCGACAAAGGTTTTTCTATAAATTTTAAGCTCTCATCTATATGCACATCTGTGTGTGGAATCACCAATGATTCATCGGCGAAGCATTTTTTGAGATTGCAGATGTGGAACACGTTGTGAATTCCATTGAGCTCTTCAGGCAAGTTTAACTTATAGGCAACTGATCCGATACGTTCAATGACCTCAAAAGGTCCTATGTATCTCGGACTCAGCTTGCCCTTCTTGCCGAAACGCATCACCCCTTTCCAGGGTGACACCTTAAGTAATACCTTTTCACCCACTTCGAAGTGAAAATCCTTACGCTTTGGATCAGCGTAGCTCTTCTGCCTATCGCGGGCAGCCTTGAGACGTTCCCGGATCTGGACAATCTTGTCCGTCGTCTGGAAAACAATCTCTGGTCCCGATAATTGGACCTCTCCTACTTCCGCCCAACAAACAGGCGATCTACATTTCCTACCATATAATGCCTCAAAAGGCGCAGCCTTTATGCTGGTGTGGTAGCTATTATTGTAGGAGAATTCGATCAGGGGTAGGTTTTTATCCCAGTTACCACCTAAATCGATCGCACATGCACGAAGCATGTCTTCTAGCGTTTGGATAGTACGCTCACTTTGACCGTCCGTCTGTGGATGGTAAGCCGTACTAAAGTTCAAACGCGTGCCCAAAGATTGCTGGAAACTCTTCCAGAAGTGAGATGTGTATCTAGTATCCCTGTCGGAGATAATAGACACAGGTATGCCGTGTAAGGCTACAATCTTATCAACATAAAGTTGGGCTAACATATCGGAGCTATACGTCTCCTTGATGGGTAGAAAATGAGCTGATTTAGTCAGCCTATCGACTATGACCCATATTGTATCGTTTCCTTTCCTGGTTTTGGGTAACTTGGTTATGAAGTCCATAGTTACGCATTCCCACTTCCACTCGGGAAGCTCAGGCTGTTGTAGCAAGCCAGACGGCTTTTGGTGCTCGGCTTTGACTTGAGCACAAGTTAAGCACTTTGCTACGTGGGCGGCTACAGACTTTTTCAAGCCTATCCACCAATAATTTGCCATTAAGTCTTGGTACATTTTGTCTGCACCAGGATGGACTGAGTATTTGGAACTACGGGCTTCCTGGAGGATAACATCTCGTAGTCCTCCATAAATTGGAACCCATATACGTCCGTTCAATCTAAGGATTCCATCCTTGCTAAGAGTCAACTGCTCCACAGTTACTCCCAGCTTTTCATTAGGATAATTAGCTTCCAACACAGCCTCTCGCTGTGCAGCTAATATCCTTTCAATTAGGTTGTTCTTGACTTCAATGCTCTTGGCATTGATTCGAATGGGTTTTACCCTTTCCTTTCTGCTCAAGGCATCGGCGACTACATTCGCCTTGCCGGGATGGTACCTGATTTCGCTGTCATAATCATTCATGGTTTCCATCCAATGGCGCTGTCTCATGTTCAACTCTTTCTGGTTGAACAGGTGCTGGAGGCTTTTGTGATCAGAATAAATCACAAATTTAATACCATAAAGGTAGTGCCTCCACAACTTCAGTGCAAATACAACGGCACCCAACTCCAAATCATGGGTGGTGTAATTCTTTTCGTGCACTTTTAATTGTCTTGAAGCATAGGCAATCACCTTGCCCTTCTGCATAAGCACACATCCCATGCCCGTGTGTGATGCATCGCAGTAAACTACGAACTCATCTGTACCTTCCGGTAATGTCAGCACAGGTGCGTTGCTTAGCTTCTGCTTCAGTATTTCAAAGGACTCTTGCTGCTTTGGGCCCCAAATGTACTTTTCTTTCTTCTTGGTCAAGGAAGTCAAGGGCGCAGCAATCCTTGAAAAATTTTCAATAAACCTCCGGTAGTATCCTGCTAACCCCAGGAAACTACGAATTTCGATAGGCGTCTTTGGCTCTTGCCAGTTCATGACCGCCTCTACCTTAGCGGGATCCACTTGGATACCACGCTCACTCACAACGTGTCCTAAAAACTGAACCTCTCGTAGCCAGAATTCACATTTCGAGAATTTGGCGTAGAGTTTCTCACGCTGTAGTAATTCGAGAATGCAACGGAGGTGCTTCTCGTGGTCAGCTTGATTCTTGGAATAGATAAGGATATCGTCGATGAAGACTATGACGAATTTGTCCAAGTACGGCTTGCAAACGCGATTCATGAGATCCATGAACGCAGCCGGTGCATTTGTGAGCCCAAAAGGCATCACTAGGAACTCGTAATGACCATAGCGAGTCCTAAATGCTGTCTTATGTACATCTTCATCTCTGACCCTTAGCTGATGATAACCCGACCTCAAGTCGATCTTGGAGAAGTAGCTTGCTCCTTGCAGCTGATCGAATAGATCATCGATCCTTGGTAAAGGATATCTATTCTTTATGGTAACTTTATTTAGTTCTCGATAGTCGATGCACAACCGCATCGATCCGTCCTTCTTCTTTACAAATAGGACAGGAGCTCCCCAGGGAGATGAACTAGGTCTGATAAAACCCTTCGCAAGCAGTTCATCCAACTGGGTCCTCAGTTCTTTCATTTCCGTCGGAGCTAATCTGTAAGGTGCTCTTGCTATCGGAGCCGCTCCAGGAATGATGTCTATTCTGAACTCCACTTGTCTATCTGGTGGCAAACCAGGTAGTTCTTCAGGAAAAACCTCGGGATATTCAGAAATGACAGGAAGATCCTCGATCTTCGGCTTCGGTTCTTCAATTATCACCTGAGCCATGTAAATTACACAGCCTCTGTTCAAACACCTAGAAGCTTTGAGCATAGATACGTCCTCGGGCAACCCGAACTGCGTATCTCCTCGGATGGTAAGCGAATCACCACTCGGAGTCCTTACTACTATGTGCCTTTTGCCGCAAATGATCTGGGCCTGGTTATGGGATAACCAGTCCATGCCTAGCACAATGTCAAAACCCGCTAATTTGAAGGGAAGTAGAGATAAAGGAAAAGAATGGTTCTTAATGGACATTTCACATCCCTCTAGAATAGTAGAGACGGTTTCTATCGTGCCGTCTGCTAACTCTACTTCGTATTTCGCATCAAGGGTTTTGATAGGCATATTTAGTAGTTGGCAAAATTTCTGGTCTACAAAGGATTTATCAGCGCCAAAATCGAATAGTACTCTTGCAAATATATTATTTACGAGAAAAGTACCTGTAAGCACGTTGTCGTTCTGGACCGCTTCCTTTGCATCCATGCGAAAAACTCTCGCATTTGACTTCTTTGTTTCTTCCGCCTTCTTGGCATACTTAGGGCAGTTACTCTTGATATGCCCCTTTTCATTGCAACCATAGCAGGTTGCATCCTTGATCTTTTTGCATTCCACAGTCTTATGATCCTTGGACTTGCATAGTCCACAGGAAGGAGTCTTTGATTGTGACTGTGAGTTTGATGCAAATCTGCACTTCCCAGAGTGGGGTTTCTTGCAGATCTTGCAGTTGGGCCTTTCACCAGCTTGCCCATCTTTCTTCGCTTCCGACCCTCTTTTGCCTTCACCGTTTCCACGGTGCTTCTTCCCTGATCTTCGTGAGGTATCATCCTCACGTTTTCTCTTCTCAGCCTCCTTGTTCCTTAGTGTCCTCAGACGGACAGCGTCTAAGGTGAGAGACAAGGAAAGGTCAGTAACTGACCTGAAGGTCGTCGGCCGAGAGGCCTTTACACTCGCCTTTATTGCGGGCTCCAAGCCCCCAATAAAACGGGCGATTCTTCGAGGTTCTGGTGTTACAAGGTACGGGACCAGACGAGACATGGTATTGAAACTCGTCAAATATGCCTGGCAGTCCAGGTTCGTCATCACCAGTGACACAAAGTCAGCCTCAATCTTCTCAACCTCATGCTGAGGGCAGTAGTTTTCCTTAATGAGAGCAATAAATTCCTCCCATGTCATCTTGTACAAAGCAGACTTACCAGATGCCTGTACCAACGCCCTCCACCATGCCAGGGCCTCGCCCTTAAAAGACTGGGACACATACTTCACCACATCCCTCGCTGCACACCCGCTGATGTCCACTATGGTGTCCATCTCATCTAGCCAGGTGATGCAATCAACAGCACCTTTCTCCCCTGTAAATTCCCGGGGCTTACATGATACAAAGTATTTGTAGGTGCAACCCTTAGCACTGGATGCATCAGTATATTCTCTATCGCGATGAACGCTGTGCTCAGTGGACGAGTGTTTGTCGTCATCTTTCTTGGGTTCAGAGGGTGGTTTGGAGTGTGTCTTTGGTTTAGAGGGTGGTTTTGACACGGTTCTGCCTTGGGACTCAGTATATTGAAGATCAAGAGCTGCCTGAACAGCATTGTCAATCAGAGCCTTCAGTTGTGCGCCTGTCAGATGCACTGGCGTATTGTCATAGTCATCTTCATTTGTGTGGCTGTTCTCTCCATTGGGATCCGCCATTGTAACTTGAATCTGTTACAGAAGATAACAAAATTTTATTTAGGAGATTATTATATAATTGTCTTTTATGACAATTTGTCAACCATGGTACAGAGACCATATTTGGTTAACTTATTATTTCATTACATATTAGGATTTGAATATATCCTATTTCAGCTATATAAATAGTATTGGCGGCATAAAGCCTAATCATGATGATGTTTTATAATTTAAGCCGAGATTTCAGAGAATCAAAGGCATAGAGGTTTGAACCGTAGTTCTCTTACCTCTTTCTGACAGAGAGTCATAGACTACCACTGCCTTTTGTCTTTATAAGACAATTATTACGGCCCATAGGCACTACACCTCTAATGGAGGTTTTTAATATGGTTGGCCCGTAGGCACTACATCTCTAATGGATGTTTTAATAAGGTTGGCCCGTAGGCACTACATCTCTAATGGATGTTTTAATAATACTGGCCCGTAGGCACTACATCACTAATGGATGTTTTTAATAATACTGGCCCGTAGGCACTGCATCACTAATGGATGTTTTAATATGGTTGGCCCATAGGCACTGCATCACTAATGGATGTTTTAATAATACTGGCCCGTAGGCACTACATCACTAATGGATGTTTTAATAATACTGGCCCGTAGGCACTACATCACTAATGGATGTTTTAATAATACTGGCCCGTAGGCACTACATCACTAATGGATGTTTTAATAAGATTGATCACCTTCATTGGTGATTTAACCCACGATTTATAAATCATTTATTTGGGTTCTGAAATCCTTAAAGGATTAACGTATAAGAATGACGTGCGTGATTTTTAACGAATCACATCTGCCATGATCGTTAACATGCGTACAGAGGTTAACAGGGAATCAGAATCTTTTCAATTAGGTCGTACCATCTTGACTGGATCTTAAAAGACACCAAGCTAGGTTTCACCTTTTAAGATTCTTTATTTAGGCAGATCAATATAAAAGGAATGGTTTTGATTTATTTTATACATATTAAAACAAAACTCATAACATACATTCCAAAATCTCAAATACAATTACATATTGCCCTAAACGGGTCTTTCAAATAGTACATACCCCCATAGGAGTTTAAAATAAGTGACAAGTCCACGCAGGGACTAATACAAGATAGGTGTCCATGCAAGGACTAAAGATAAGTCCACGTAGGGACTGAATACCATAAGTTGTCCACGCAGGGACTTATTTCTAAGTAGAAATTACATTAGTACAACTATTAAAGGCTAATGGTCACGTTTCTTCTTTTTGCCCTTTAGTAGGTTTGCCAAGCCTTTGAGAAATCCTCGGTGGCTTTTCTTCTCTTCCTCGAACTCTCTCTCCACACGATCTAGTCGATGGAGTATTTCTTCCTGTTCAGGAGGAGAGAAACGTGGTTGTGGCGCTTGATGCGGAACTGGAGGTCTGGGAGGTATTGGATACCCATGAGCTGAGTAGTCCGGTGGTCCCATGTTTCCATGTGCTCCGTCAGGGTAGCGCGCATTATATCTTGCCGACACCACATATGGGTCGCGCTCATAGCCGTAGTTGTATTGTGCTTGTGATGGTTCGAACGGGTTGTAAGCCGCTGGACCCGTGTAAGCTGGTATGGGTTGGTCATACCCAAATGGTGGAGAATTTTGTGCAGCTGGTGCGGAGTTCGCCTCCTGTATAGGACTTGAAGGTCCTTCTTCTTGTAGTGGCGGATAGTGGCTACTACTAGAATGTCGAGGAGTGCTGAAGTGGATACCCCCTCCTCCTCGTGTAGACATACGAGCATTCGTCCTCCTACGCCTTGGCGGATCAGGTATTACTGGTTGCGCCGGTGGCGGAGGTGGTGGCGTAACTGCCTCAAAGCGTGAATCCTCAGAGGGATCCTGTGGATGTCGCAGTTGTTGAGATGTCTGTTGAGGTGGCGTGTAGTACCACTCATGTCGGTCAAACAACGCTTGGAAACTGTCTGGTCCCTGATAGGGTGTGCCATGGAAGGATGACCCATCAGAGACTTCTATCGGATGCGTGGGCGTACCACGAGCTGGTGCAGTAGGATCCTCATCTTCCTCCATGGGATCTTCAGAAAAATGGTCTTGTGGCCCTAATGGAACAAAACCTGAAGGTTCCTGTATGTAGTCAGCCGGATTAAACTGACCTATGTAGTATGGAGTAGGGTCGTCGTAATTCCGGGTCGATACCGAACGTTGTAGAGGTATGAAGGAAGGTTGTGGGTTGTTGGGATCATTTTCTGAGTTTGGCCCAAAGGAGTGCCGGTAGGATGGCGTTGAGCTGTGCGAGGTGGAATGCCTCGCGGGTTCGTAAAGATCCCTTCGTCGTTGTGACTCTTCGCTCCGTGTCATCGAAGGATGTCTTGTACCAGATGGTCCAGCTTCGTTATCGTGATGTGTCACGATTTCTCCTTTGCCTCTTCTTCCCCTTCCTCTTCCTCGGAATATAACAGGTGGCATTTTCCTGCTCCAAAACTTATTAAAATCGAAAGGAAAATAAAGACAAAAAGGAGTATTAATCCGAATTTGTCCTAAGTTCTTGTCTAGACTCAAGTATGTGCAATTGTGTCATTGAGATTAAACACATTAGGATAGTGTTTAATTCACTCAATGTTGGCTCTGATACCAACCTGTCACACCCCGATTTCCACGTGTCTCACCGGTGGGCCCGGTGGGGGATTACCGTGACGATGTTGGCAACAATATAGTCAAACCACACAATTATGTAATGCACAGCGGAAGCATAAGATAAATATATAAACTTCAACCTCTGGTTGTAATATCAAATGTATTACAGAAGTTGAATATATCCACAGCGGATCAAAATAAATAAATATTGTTCATTCAGATACGGCATCGAGTTTGCGAGACTATTCGTGATGCTTAGGCAGCTAATACCAGCCAATTTCGTCTAGCACCTGCACTTAATCTTTTTGGGGAAAATACGTCAGTTTACACTGGTAAATACATTCAACTGACACATTTGAAAATGTTTATTAAAAATTGATTTGAATGCACAAGGCACAAACTCTTTTATAACTTGGGAAAATTATAATAAAATCTTGTGAACGTTTTACATGTTCTTTTATGCGTTCAGTAGCCCGGGTCGTGCTGGGTTAAAGATTTATAGACACACCACGTTTGCGTAAAACCGTAGTATAAAAACCAACGGCTACGTCTTTTAAATTTAATGTCGACACTTTATACCGGGTGTACGCCTACACCGGGATGTCGATGGTCGTGGCCATTTCGTAAAATGATGCCAAGGATATCCGGGACAACGGTCATTAAACCCCCCAAAGGCTTATAAGCAACAAAACTGTTTAAATGAGCCGATCATATTATTTAATTAACCACCTAAGCGATGGAAGAATATAATGCTCAATCAAGCGGTATTAATATACCGTAACCCAAGCCCATATAGGGGAAATAAGTTAAAGTATTTACCTTTGCAAGTATATTTCCTTAATTTGGATTAAATCACCGATAGCTTTTACTGGGGCTCCTAATCTGGAACGAAGGTTTTAATTAACCTCTTAGAATCCTAACGAGTCGTTATAATGGCCGTAGCCTAGACCGGTTGGTTCCGATATATGAATATGGTTTAATCGCGCGAAAAGGCGAAAACCGAGAATGGAGTGTGATTCTGACCCAACAAGTTCAGAGACTTGTTTTATACGGGTTTATGGTTCACACTCTGGATTTTGGGGTTCAAATAATATAATTTGACCCGTATCGGCTAATTTATGAAAACTAGTTTCATAAGCCGAACCGTGCGCGCAATAGGCGAAACGGTTAACCATGAGAGTCGTACGCTTATTTCCTAAGTCAATATGCCTTAAATGGGTTGTGGTATCAGTAGGATACCTTCCGTGACGCCCGTAACGAGTTTAAGTTATTATTATGCCCCGTAGGGACTTTTCGGTCATTTTAAAGACTTTTAAAAGAGCTTTTCGAGTTCTACAGGAAATCTGAGTTTCCCGAACAGCTTATAAAGCTTAAAATACTTTATTTATTATTTAAAATCAGTAGCAACTGGAATCGGGTCAAAAGACCTTGTAGAACTCATGTTTTGGCCGAAAAGGGCATATTCGGTATTTACCGAACCGTAGCCATAACCACAGGTTATGAGCGAGGTAAAAATTATTAAAAATCTTTAAAATTCCCAAAATATTATTTTAATACAGTGGGTAAAAGTTTTGGTGACGAAATCTTGGTTTAGATAGGTGTTATGCTAATTGCGTCGTTAATTACTAAAGTTTACTTTAAATGCGCTATTTAGCATAACTCTCATTCTAGACCTCGGATTGACGTGAAACTTTAAGGACATGCTTATAATTAAATAAGCAAGGTTATGGTCCGTTCACGTGTCCGAAATACTCGTTTTATTTTATAAAGGCCGTTACGGTCAACTTTTAGGCGAATGACGGAAATGCGCAAAAGACTCGGACAACTCATGAACCGATCACAGAGGTTTGTACCATCATGTAACCTGGTCCTAAGAGAGTCCTAAGGTATATCTATACCTCACTAAAACGGGTCAGAACTGAAGTCAATGCAAAAGTCAAACTTTTGCGATATTCGGTTCCGAACCGGGTCAATATAGCAAATGGTCGATTCAAACGAGCGCAAACAAGTTTATATACTTATTATCATGTTTTATGATTGTCAAAACAGGTTCCATAGCATATACATTACAGATTATGCGTAAATCGCTAAAATAGCTTTCTGTTGACTTTTTAACCGCACGTTTGACTCGATATTTGACATAGTTAGAGTGGTGATCAGGGGGAACCCTTTTAGAGGTTTATTACCCACATAATTACCTACTCAAAACTACTTTTGATCCGTCATAAGACTGAACCATTTGCAAGATATTGTAATGACAACCGTTAGTTACGACGGTTGAGTTTCTAAGCTAAAACTATGGAAATGTATGACCAAAATGGTTATGAACGACTTACAGAAGTTGTATCTTGATTATGGAACAGAAGAGAATGCTAGGGAGCTCTTGGAATGATCAGGTGGAAGTGTTTGAGTTGTGTGAATGTTGTAACCTCAACATTGCTATTTATAGTGCTCAAAGGACCTCAAGATCATCACAACTCAGCCTACATTTGATCATGGATCATGGGCAGGTGTCCCTAAGGTGTATGGGTCGAGTAGGGGGCACCCATGCCTCATTGATTGATGTTTGGTCGTTCAAATGCTCCAAAATGCAAGTAGTTACAACTTTCTGCATCTGGGCGTCTAATGCGGCCCGCATGGGAGTTCCATGCGTTTCTAATGCGGGCCGCCTGGGATTTAAATACCAGGCGAGTAAAAGAGGAGGCTCGCGGCCCGCCTCAACTTAACCACAAATGCAATGCGGGTCGCGTGGGGCCTGTTTTTCAGATTTTTAAAATCTTTTGAAATGATTACGAAATCCTGGTAATTAATAACGAAATCTTTCGTAATGATTTACCTGACCTTTCGGGTTTGAAGGGGTAACTTTGCGGTTTGGCCCTCGGTTAATTACAACTAAGGACCTCGTGTTATTTACCCGCGTTGTTAAGTCCCCGGTTAGTTTATTAATTTATTCAGAAAGTCTTAACTTTCATGATTGACGCTTTTAACCCTTCTCATACGAATTTGAGTATAACTCTTTCGTTTTAAGACGGAACTTCGCGGAATTTATACAGTATATTCTAGTGAGCGTATAATACTGTTACGAAGCCTTGGGAATGTTAAAGGGTCACTCAGAGGTAATATTAAACATGTTGACACAGTTAACCCCTGTAGTCGAATGTATTTACCAGTGTAAACTGACGTATTTTCCCCAAAAAGATTAAGTGCAGGTACTAGACGAAATTGGCTGGTATTAGCTGCCTAAGCATCACGAATAGTCTCGCAAACTCGATGCCGTATCTGAATGAACAATATTTATTTATTTTGATCCGCTGTGGATATATTCAACTTCTGTAATACATTTGATATTACAACCAGAGGTTGAAGTTTATATATTTATCTTAAGCTTCCGCTGTGCATTATATAATTGTGTGGTTTGACTATATTGTTGCCAACATCGTCACGGTAATCCCCCACCGGGCCCACCGGTGAGACACGTGGAAATCGGGGTGTGACATAAATAAACTGTTACAAACCATAATGTCTGAGTGTCCGAGTGAAAGAATATACAGACTTGGTTGTAATAAGATCCACAGGCTGATCATAAAATAAAATACAAGAAACTGAAATAACAGACTCCAGGTATCTAGGGATTTGCAAGATCCTCTTATATGACACCTAGTAGCTCCGGCGTATTTACGTGAGGTACCTGTCAATTAGTCTTTGGAAAATGCGTCAGTTTACACTGGTAAATACAATTAACTGACACATTTGAAAGACATTTATGAAAATTGATTTAAGTGCACAAACCACAAATCATTTATAATTTGGGACAATTATTTAAGATAATCTTGTATACAAATTTACATGTTTGTCTTACAATTGGGGCTGGTTTGGAAGCCAGTCATGATTAACCGACTCATCACTTATAGAACCCACAAAGGAGTTATCCCCAACATGTGGGTTTATATTTTAGGATTTGCATCTGTCAGGTGTATGCCTACATCCCGTGCATAGGTCATGGCCATTTTCAAATGAAATGAGCCGAGGATATCCAGGACACGGTCGTATTAACCCCCAATGTTTATGTTATCAACAAGACAAATTAAAACGGGTTATGTAAATTTATTAATCACAATCCGATTAAATGATTTCATACCCGACCAAGTGGTATTATTATAATACCTTATCCCAAGCCCGTATAAGAGAAAATAAGTTAAAAGTATTTACCTGAGCTAAATGTGAGAAGTAACTCAGCCGTATATTCCTAAAGCTTTATGATAATACCTTATCCTGAAGCTACTCAATCTGTATGGAAGGTTTACTAACCTATTAGGATACTAACGGGTCTTTATTTAAGTCAAGGACTTAGACCGGCTAGCTTGAAAGAAACTTTACGGTTCTAAACGCTAAATTAAGCGGAGACCGGAATAGAATGTGGATTAAACCCGACAAGTTTGGATACTTGTATAATATGGGTAAACTAAACACATTATGGAATTTGAAGATTTAATGATAAGGTTAAACCCGTTTCGTCTATTTTATGTAAACTAGTCACATAAACCGATCCGAACGCATAAATGCGTAACGGGTAACCAAATGAATTATATGCAGGTCTCAAATGTTATTATGCTTAGAATTTGTTAATACATCAGTAGGATGTTAACATATATGCCCAAAAAGTATTTAAAACCAATTTAAGTCCCGTAAGGGTATTTTGGTAATTTTAATGATTATAAAAGAGATTTTATAATAAACTGAGGTTCTGATCTTGGTAATCAGTAAAAATATTTATTTTATCACATTACATCAGTAAGATATTATACATATGTGAGGTTTACCATTTATGGCCAAACTATGCCCCGAAAGGGCATTTTGGTCATTTCACATATGCTTTTAAGGACATTTTTGGAAGTCTGAGTTCATGACTTATACTTACTGTAATAATATTAAGATTTGTCTTAAAATTCAGTAGGTAACAAGTCTTAGGTGTGAAATATGGTTTTAAACCATAATATGCACCTAATTAGTGTAAAACTCGCTAATTGACGATAATTAAGATGTTTATGTAAATTTGAGATTTTGATCAGTTTTAAATGCTAAAAATAATTTATTTAATGTATGAAATCAGTAGGAAAAGGTTTGGTATTCAAATCATTTGTTAATCTCATTTTATGCATGAAAAGGGTATTATCGTCATTTACCGAATTACACAAGAACTCTATGATATGAACAGATTATAATCTGACCAAAAATCCTAAGAATCCTTAAAAATAATATCTTAACAGTAGGTAATTAGTTTTGGTTCAAAATCCAAGTTCAAACATGTCTTATGCAAGATAACGCAATTTAATTAATAAAAAGCTCATATTTACGATATCGAGCATAACTTCAGTTTGAGACCAAGAACTGATGTCAAATTTTCGGGACAAGCTTATATATCAGTAACAAAGGTTTTTGTCCTCTCACATTTCTAAAAATCTCATTTATATGTCAAAAGGGCAATTATGGCATTTATAAGCATATTAACAAACAAGAGCATATAATTCAAACTACTAAGGACCAAACAATATAACTCCAGAGGGTTATACTACTATATAATATGGTCCTAATGGAAGCTTAAAACATGGAAGAATTAAACTCAATCGGGTCAGAACTGAAAGTCAAAGCAAAAGTCAAGCTTTTGCGACTTTCGGTTATGAACCGACCTTAGACTGATAATTGTCGGGTTAGACATGTTTAAACATGTTCGAATACTAATTACCAAGTTACTAGAATGTTAAAATATAATTTATAACTTCTGTTTTATTAGTTTAAATCATTAGTTTAAATTCTGTCCAGTTTGACTTTTTGACTCATTAGTTTGACCCGACAATTAACTAGTCAAACGAAATAATTAGGAGGTGCCCTTTTAAGGGTTAATCACCTACCTTAATATGGTCCCATAACCACTTTTATTCCGGTCAGTGGCTGGACCATTTGTGATTAAACCGAAAGTCAAAGTCTAATTACGATATCTTTGACTTTTCGGTTTTTAAACTAGTAAACTGAACTAAGGAAGGGCTAAGACTCTTACATAAGGTCCTAGCTATCTTTTCTACACTTCTTGATCCTCTTCTAATGCTGGCTATCTCCAAAAGTGAGCATATTGAATGTTGCAAGTGAATGAGCACTTGAACAAATGAACTTAGGGGCCTTATATAACAATTTGCCATGCATTAGGATGTTTGCAGCTATTTTGGAGGCATCTAGGATCACCCCAGGTGTCCTAGTAGTATTACAAGTCCGTCCAACAGACCATGGTATCGAATAGAAAGAGTTAAAGTCGGTTCTGAAGCTGAAACCTGCAGCTGGCAGGCTTTTCTGCGCTGGGCACTTTTACGCGGGTCGCGTAAGACTCAGAAGGAGTCTACGCGGGCCGCGACGACCTTCAGTTCATGTGAAACATGTTTTAACATGTGCAGTTTCAGTCCCTGGCCCTTATAAACCTTATACAACTTCATTTTTGGCATATAAGGCCCTTATAGTTAGTTTGTAGAGGTTAAAGGGAGTATAACCAAACTCCGTTAGGCCCGGTTTCGTTAAATATCACCATAAACACAAGTTTCATCACATTGACACTTTTCACCCAAAGTCTTGAAAACTTGTATAACGATCTCGAAATCACGTGAAATTTATATCACTTATTCTTGAGTTTATAATTGAATATTTCGAAGCCTCGGGTTTGTTAAAAGGTCACTCAGATGTAAGAATTAACATGTTGACACATTTAACCCCTGCAGTTTATAATCTTTCGATTATTTTCATAAACGACTTCTTATATCCAATTAATCACTCGTTTAAGAATATATTCTTTGTGTGTGATCATTCAGAGGCACAAGTTTGGCATGTTGACACTTTTAGTCCCTTCGCATACATATTTTCATCGTTTGTCAACTTTAGTCCTTCAAACTTAAACTTTCACATATTTAGAGTTTAGGACACGTGTCTTTACATAATTGGACACGTTTTTACATGGTGTTACATCCTCACCCCCATAAGAGAAATCTCGCCCCCGAGATCTACTGGAATAAGTGAGCGTACTTTTGTCGCATAGTGGACTCAACTTCCCACGTATATTCGGGGCCTCTATGGGCATCCCATTTAACCTTTACTATAGGCACATGCTTCCTTCAGAGCTTTTTAACTTGACAATCTTCGATCGATATAGGTCTTTCAACAAACCTCAGGCTTTCATCAATTTGTACGTCTTTATGTGACATTGCTAGCGATTCATCAGCTAGACATTTCTTGAGATTACAGATGTGGTACACATTGTGAATTCCACTCAGCTCTTCAGGCAAGTTTAGTTTATAAGCTACACTGCCGACACATTCGATAATCTAGAATGGTCCAATATATCTAGGGCTTAATTTGCCCTTCTTACCAAAACGCATCACACCTTTCCAGAGTTATACTTTTAGTAAGACTTTGTCGCCCACTTCAAACTTTAGAGGTTTTCGCCTCTTTTCAGTATAACTTTTCTGCCTATCCTTGACAGCTTTTAGGCGATCACGAATCTGGACAATCTTGTCCGTCGTTTCAAGGAATATATCAGGTCCTGACAACTGAGCTTCTCCTACTTCCGCCCAGCAAACAGGAGTTTTGCATTTCCTTCCATACAATGCCTTAAAAGGCACAGCCTGAATGCTAGTATGGTAGCTATTGTTATAGGAGAACTCGATCAAAGGTAGGTGGTCATCCCAGCTACCTCCCAAATCAATAACACATGCTCGAAGTATGTATTCCAAAGTTTGAATTGTACGCTCACTTTGTCCATCTGTTTGCGGATGGTAAGAAGTACTAAAATAGTAAAATTCAAACGAGTGCCCAAAGATTGTTGGAAACTTTTCCAAAAGTGAGAGGTGTATCTAGTATCTCTATCGGATATAATAGACATCGGCACTCCTGTAAGGTCTAAACTTTTAAAAAAAGACTAACGAACTTCATTAGGCAAAGTACCAAACGGGTCGAATAATTTAGAAGTAAAATTCTGCATTTAACTTCATATTAACTAACAAAAGAGTTTATACCCCAATATTTCATAAAGTATTAACCAAGTCTTTAACTACAAGTTTAATACCTAACCACTACCGGGTTGACTTACATACAAAAGACCCGTTTTAACAAAAACATTTAACCAAAAGTTTAAACCATAAATAGGATCTTCGCGGAAGCGTGCATCATGAGTGTGTTCGATCCAAGTAGTGCCATCGATCAAGTAGCCTTTCCTACATACAACCAAACCATTAAACATTTTAAATCATAAATTTATAAGACATCAAATTATTAGTCGAACCACAATAAGACTTTTTAAACCTTCTTCCAAACATGAAATTCTCATCTTGGCGCATTGCCCATTCAACTCATTCAACCCATATCCTTAACATTTTTCGGCTTACACTAACTCATTACAATTACACGATAACATCTCCAAGTTAATAACATTTCAAATTAATACATACTAATATTATTTTATGAGCGAGGGAACTTACCTTTACGTTGCCTTGTTTGTGACCCGGAATGGCTCGTTTCCTCCTTTTTCACTCCTACATTTTTTTACAATCAACATAGTTTAATCTCATGTCTTCGTTCCCATTCTTTTCTCCACATAATCAAATTAACAATCTATCATTTACCAAGTCTAATCATCTATCATTATACACACATGAGATCATCTTTGTCATATAGAAATCTTTGTTCAAGGCATTTCATCAAACACTTGGTGTGCATACCACTAGTAAAGCATAATGTACAAGTAATCTATGCACATTCCTACTAATTCATATCTTGGATCATCAAATCAACTAAGCTCACATAATATTCATCCTATATCAATTTCATTTATAAATAGTCTACTACATATACATTCATACATCAACATTGTTCAAATCTTGCACCTACATGATCATTATACTTCATCTTCCTATCACTACAAATGGGTTTTGTTTCAAATCATCAAGATAATCAAATTCAAGCATAATCCATCTTCTACATGATAATTCCAAACAATATTCATGCTTAATTCCATATAATTTCATGGATTGATTACAACCCACTACATGAAAGATCATCAAATCATGAAATTCAGCTTACCTTATGTTAGAGACACTTAGATGATCAAGAATCTCAATACATGCATTCAATTTCAGGCTTAGAACCTCTTTGATTTGCTGAATTTCTTGTTGTTGTTGAAGGAGAAGGTTTTTCTCCTTCTCTCCCTCTCTCTCGTACCATATACACATACACACACTGCACTCTTTTTTTTTTATTTTCAATCTTTCATTCAATTATACACTTTCAACCCCTATAGTTTCATTTGTTATTTATTAAAGCACAACTTTCATCCTTTCTACACAAAGTCCATTCTACTTAACTTAGTTAATCACTAAAGTTATTATTTTACATACCTAAATGTTTAAAGGCACAATAATTAAATTACACATTTTTGGGGTGTTACAAGTCCACCCTCCTTAAAGAAGGTTTCGTCCTCGAAACCTGAATACGTACAGTTTAATAACACGCATACACATTACGTAGTCCAAGTCTTTTGGGTATAAATAGTCCTACTACGAACATACATACCTTACTACTCGAACTCTTACGTATAATTTACATGCTCTCAAATCTGTTTAAACAAATGCTAATCACAACACCTATGCGTGTGATTCTTTTACATACTAGTCTACGCGTACACTCATGTCTTACTACATTCAATTTCGGTTTACACATTAAATTACATCCTGTGCATGCACATTCACTTAACTTTCCTTGGAACACCCTATTATAATAGGCGCACCATTCCCTTCCTTTTTTTTTTTTTACTACTAACAACTTTGACCCGTTTGCCCCTACGTTGAGGTTTTACCGGATTAACATCGAGCGACCCTTACAACCATTCTCATCCTAGCAATTCCATTATTTGTGCATCCTTACTTGATTTCAGTTATTCAAATATAGATAACTTTATCTAAACAAAATAAGAAGCGAGATCGATAGTCACTTACATTAGGCGTTCGTATTTGTGATCGCTTCCTCGCCTCCTTTTGACCCATTTGCCTTCTGTGCTTGTGTCATCTTGTCATGATGCTTATCCTTACATGTCGCCACGTTCACATTCTCGTTATCATACAAGATTTTATATTTCACCAATCATATCAAGTTCATATCTCGCATTTTCACTTATCATTGTAACAAGCACAAGGCATAGATTCAACAATGCATCATTCTAGATTCACGCAAATTTTAATATATATCATCAAGTATAACATTCAAGGATCCATCATGCATCATTCAATCCTTCTGTTCTTACAATCATATTAGGATTTCTAATCATATTATTCTCATATTCGTTGACTTTTCTGAAAAGTCAACGATCAAGTATGTAAACTCCCGACTTAGGAACATATGTCCATATCGATGTAGTTGGTAATGCTAATGACACCATAAACCTTTCGTACCCATTTAGTGAAATACATACTACCATGTAATCTCCTAGTTACATACACAATACACATAATCAATTTTACACATGTTAATACTTTCATTATCTTACATTTGACAACCACATACAAGGTTAGTCAATTAACATAATCATAACATCTTCATTCACTAGCAAATTCACATGTTTTACTTTTAGCACATATTCACTTCTTAATTGCAAATTAAGTAATTATTATAACACATGACGAGTATCACTCATTCAAGTACAATGTACAACTCCCTAACGCTTAATCTTTTCCAAAATATACATTCAACCCGAATTCTTGTTACGAGTTCCATTTATAGCACATTCTTCAAGTTCGTTACTACTAATTACATTATTATCATATTTCATTCACATATGTCAAGTCTTTCATACAATCTCACATCCTAACTTCTCTTAAACATTTCATCATTGATATAGTTATCACAACCCAACCATTATTTCCTTCTTAATCATTCGTACTTGTCTCGAGAGTTTAACGTTGTTTTAGGTTTGTTACCGTTACATGATATAAAGTACATTCTTAGGTTAATCTCCGCATAACTTCATTCGGGTCACCATGATTTGTTCGTTCATTTCATTCATTTTTTTTTATTACTTGCTATGCACGCCTACGCCTTGATTAATGACATTGAGTTTGAACTAAGAATTTCGTTCTTTTCTTGACCTCTAAAGGTCAAACCTTCCAACCGCGTCATACTCGTGTTGACATTTGTACGTATGGAGACATTATTCCGTCCGTAACTTTCTATTTAACATTCATAAGTCAAATACTTTACTAACCTTATTATTTACATAAACAACGATTCGTGTCCTAGTTCAGTCCACCCCCCTTCGGGAGCGCGTGTCAAAAACTAGATTGATCTCGTCCATCCATGTAATGAGCTTCCGCTCGTGTGCATCTTTTCACCAACTCTACTAGTTTTATCATGCCAAGAGTTCGACCATCCTCATCTACAAATTAAGCGTTAGCACATTTCATTCAGTTTTCCTCAAACATGGTATTTATCAAATCATCCTGTTTACATACTAGTTCTTTCTAGATTCTTTTTAAAACATTAATTCGTTTGACTCGTTCGTAACGGGTCAATACATGACCGTTGCTTAATAAATCATTTTCATTTGTTTGACCCGTTTATGACAGGTCAATACATAACCATTCTTTAACATACTATTTTCATTCAAATATTCGTTGTATTCGGTGTTAGCTCACCTGTATTATATTATTTTTTTTTTCACAAATTTCTCATTAAATTGGTATACTTCATTACATACTTCGTTTCTTACGTACGACTCTTGCATTTCATAATTATATGCCAATTTCTACAGTTTGACTTTTCAAGGTCAATCTGCCATTTATTAATTTTGTACACATATATTGGGTCATGTGTTGCACTTACTTTCAATTCAAAACATACTAATAAAACATCATTTCGCCATTTTAGAAATTCGCGGACAACTTTTCTTTCTCATCCATACTTATGCCATTCTCCGGGTCGTAGTCCCTTATTCACCCCGACTCACATGAGTCGACTTCTAATATGTTTCTTATGAATTTTGTTTATGTGACAATTAGCTTTATCTCCCTTGCCATCATATTGTCATTGGTCTTACACTTACCCAAATAACCCGTTCGACTTCAACAAGGTCGAATCGTCAATATATTTCTAGATAGGTTAAGATTATTCCCTTTTTAAACGCAACTTATCCCTCACTTGCTCGCAAGTGCATCATATGTATCTATGCATCATGTTAGTTAAGTGCCCTACCTGACTCGACAAGGCTACCGACCCCACTTACTTACAATATTTATATACCTACCTTAGTAGGAGAAAGAAAGACATTCCTTCCCTCATTCTTACTCATTCCCACTTTGTTTATGGATTTGAACTTTTGTTCTTCTTATGTGGTTGGTTCGCAGATACTTATGGATTCAAGTCTTTTCATTCTTACTTCTGACTCTTATATGTTCGATCCGTACTTGCTTACGGATTTTACCTTTCACTATTATACTCCATTCTTATAAGTTTAATCCGTATATCAAATACGGATTCAAACTTTTTCATTCTTATAAGTTTGATCCGTACTCACCCACATATTCAAACTTTTCATTCATACCTTTCGTTCTTATATGTTTGATCCGGACCTAACTACAGATTCAAACCTTTCATTCTTATGGAATACTCACATTTTCTTAAGAGTCTTACAACTCCTTTTATCCACACGTCAACCTACTTCCCGGTTCTACCGGACATACTAGTGATAATTATCACGGTCTCACGAATGTTATATACTTCTTATATTAATCACACATTCTTGTCTGCATCTACAAAAACATTCTAGATCAATACCATTTCTTACTTATTCAATTTAAAATTTCATTCTTACGCATACTTTATCATCCCTCTTTCAGCATACTTAATTTATTCTAACATTCTGACTTTCATAACTTTCCTTCCGTTCATTCTATAAATTGGTCAAAACGATCACGAATCATCTACATGCCATCAATAAGTCAAAGGACTTATTATTACATACATTCGTATCCTTCTTTCCGAAATTTTATATTCCCGAGACATATTATCATAGCACAATTCGAGTCACATGACTTCTTATCCGCCCTTACATGTTCCCAAGCGAAGGAGAAATTGAACATGTTCCATTATAAGTTGTAGGCTTACTTTCCTTTCTTATCTTTCTTTCTTTCATTCGTTCTCCTTACCTTTTTATACATCATTTGTTCTTAGTAATTCATTTTCATAAATCATAAACCCATCCAATCTTCCTTTACATCATTCTAAATACGTTAATTACTTTATTCGTTCGTGTTTGAGACTTCCCATTCTTTCCCACATTCATCATTAAAACATGTTAGCTATCATGAATTCTCAGTTTCATAATCAATTTGAGATGTTCCTAGCGTTTAATTGAATACTAGAACTGAATTAAAGAGCCTCGCATATCAAACAAACAAATCGGAAAAAGCAGTCAAGGAGGTGCCGTCGCCGACGACACATGAGTGCGTCGCCGACGGCCTGTATAAAGTTGCGTCGCTGAAAAAGTGCGTAGACAGCAAGTTAACCCGTCGAATGAAAGGGTGCCGTCGCTGACGCCACAAGTGGCCGTCGCCGACGGTCTCTCCATTGCGCAGACGCTGATTAACTTAAAAACTTCATTTCCAGGCCGTTTTTCGACCCGAAACGGTCCCACGGAGTCCCCCGTAACATTCCCCTACATCTCAATAAATCTTTATTGTAAACTAACCATAATCCCTTGCCATTTCTAACTATAAGCATAATCAAAATTTACAATTTACTTACTTGCATAGCGCTTCGGAACGAACACACCTTCATACGAGCTTTCGGTTTGAGTTCAAGCATTTTAACTCTAATGCTTAAATCCCTCAAACCTCGGCTCTGATACCAACTTGTAAGGTCTAAACTTTTAAAAAAAGACTAACGAACTTCATTAGGCAAAGTACCAAACGGGTCGAATAATTTAGAAGTAAAATTCTGCATTTAACTTCATATTAACTAACAAAAGAGTTTATACCCCAATATTTCATAAAGTATTAACCAAGTCTTTAACTACAAGTTTAATACCTAACCACTACCGGGTTGACTTACATACAAAAGACCCGTTTTAACAAAAACATTTAACCAAAAGTTTAAACCATAAATAGGATCTTCGCGGAAGCGTGCATCATGAGTGTGTTCGATCCAAGTAGTGCCATCGATCAAGTAGCCTTTCCTACATACAACCAAACCATTAAACATTTTAAATCATAAATTTATAAGACATCAAATTATTAGTCGAACCACAATAAGACTTTTTAAACCTTCTTCCAAACATGAAATTCTCATCTTGGCGCATTGCCCATTCAACTCATTCAACCCATATCCTTAACATTTTTCGGCTTACACTAACTCATTACAATTACACGATAACATCTCCAAGTTAATAACATTTCAAATTAATACATACTAATATTATTTTATGAGCGAGGGAACTTACCTTTACGTTGCCTTGTTTGTGACCCGGAATGGCTCGTTTCCTCCTTTTTCACTCCTACATTTTTTTACAATCAACATAGTTTAATCTCATGTCTTCGTTCCCATTCTTTTCTCCACATAATCAAATTAACAATCTATCATTTACCAAGTCTAATCATCTATCATTATACACACATGAGATCATCTTTGTCATATAGAAATCTTTGTTCAAGGCATTTCATCAAACACTTGGTGTGCATACCACTAGTAAAGCATAATGTACAAGTAATCTATGCACATTCCTACTAATTCATATCTTGGATCATCAAATCAACTAAGCTCACATAATATTCATCCTATATCAATTTCATTTATAAATAGTCTACTACATATACATTCATACATCAACATTGTTCAAATCTTGCACCTACATGATCATTATACTTCATCTTCCTATCACTACAAATGGGTTTTGTTTCAAATCATCAAGATAATCAAATTCAAGCATAATCCATCTTCTACATGATAATTCCAAACAATATTCATGCTTAATTCCATATAATTTCATGGATTGATTACAACCCACTACATGAAAGATCATCAAATCATGAAATTCAACTTACCTTATGTTAGAGACACTTAGATGATCAAGAATCTCAATACATGCATTCAATTTCAGGCCTAGAACCTCTTTGATTTGCTGAATTTCTTGTTGTTGTTGAAGGAGAAGGTTTTTCTCCTTCTCTCCCTCTCTCTCGTACCATATACACATACACACACTGCACTCTTTTTTTTATTTTCAATCTTTCATTCAATTATACACTTTCAACCCCTATAGTTTCATTTGTTATTTATTAAAGCACAACTTTCATCCTTTCTACACAAAGTCCATTCTACTTAACTTAGTTAATCACTAAAGTTATTATTTTACATACCTAAATGTTTAAAGGCACAATAATTAAATTACACATTTTTGGGGTGTTACAACTCCGTGGAGAGATACAATCTTATCCACGTACAACTGAGCTAGCTTATCAGAGCTATGAGTCTCCTTGATGGTAAGAAATGTGCTGACTTAGTCAATCTGTCAACTATGACCCATATAGTATCATTTCCATGCCTTGTTTTAGGTAACTTGGTTATAAAATCCATGGTTACCATCTCCAACTTCCATGTGGGAAGTTCTGGCTGTTGTAGCAGACCCGATGGCCTTTGATGTTCAGCTTTAATCTGAGCACAAGTCAGGCACTTAGCTACATATGTGGCAATAGATTTCTTCAACCCTATCCACCAATAATTAACTTTCAAATCCTGATACATTTTTGTCACTTCCAGGGTGAACAGAGTATTTGGAATTGTGAGCTTCCTGGAGGATTATATCTCGAAGCCCTCCATGAATAGGAACCCAAATTCTTCCATTCATTATAAGGATTCTATCATTTCTAGGTGCTAACTGTTAAGCAGTTACACCTAACTTTTCAAATTTAATTTGGTTCGATTTTGAACTTCCGTTTTGAACTTCCTGAATTCGGTACGATAGGGTTATAATGGCAAAAAAAATTAATAAAACCGATTAGCCATATAGGGAATATGCATATTCTAATACAAAGCTAACTATTCCTAACAAAATTAATGAAAAATTATAAATAATACCCATGAACCGTTTTTGTCATTTCAAATTTACCTATGTATACAAATTACATGGCCGGCAATAGTTTCACAATGTTATTGGTGGGTTTGGGCGGCCATCTTAGTTTTTTTTTAATACTTTTGTTTTGTGATCGGCTAAAAGTGCCGGTGCTATTTTCTTTTATTAATAAGTTTATAATAGTTGTCTATAACTTCTGCTAAAATACAACTTTATCCCAAGTTTAAAAGTATGATTTTTCCCCCATTAAAAATAAAATTTTTAATTTGCCCACAGTTAAAATTACGATTTTGCCCCTATTTCAAAATAAATTTATGCTTTTGCCTCCGCTATAGTCCTGCGAAATTACGATTTTATCCCCAGATTGAAATTACGATTTCGTCCCCAGTTCAAAATAAAATTTTGGTTTTGCCTCCAGCTAAAAATTATGATTTTGCCCTCATCTAAAAATTACGATTTTTGCCCCCAATTCAAAATAAAATTATGGTCTGCACTCAGTTCAAAATATGATTTTGCCTTCATTTCAAAATTACGATTTCAACCCAGTTCAAAATTGCAATCTTGCCATCGTTTTTTTTGGCAAAACTATGGTAGTGTTTTATTTTACTTGGTTCACTCAATATAGTTTTTATTCGTGCCAACAGCCTAGCACTCGCAAATTGGTCCTGACAAATTATTGTTTTAACCCCCAGCTCTAAATTACATGCTTGTCATTGTTTTAGTTATTCTTAAGCATAATTATGATAGTGTTTTGGTTTAATTGGTTGGCTCAATGCATCTTTTTTTGAGATCGTGTTACAAGTAGCATGTATAAGTAACTGATGTGAGGGTGTTTAATCATGTTTTAAAGTGTTTAATTATGAGGTTTTACATGATTATGTGTATGAAAACGGGTTACTTTGAGTTGATTTTGATTTACATGTACTCGGAGCATAACGGATGGCTTTTGGAGCTTGACGGAAGGTTTTCGGGAAGCATTATGGAGTATTGGAAGCATACACACAAGTTGGAAGGCCAAAATATGAAAAACGGGAAGTTCGGTAGCAATCGGCGCCACTAGGTGCTGATTTCAGCGCACCACAGAAGGAAAGTACCATTTGGCGCACTAGGCGCTGATTTCAGCGCACTGGGCGCTGAACCCAGACCTGACTTGCGAATTTCTTCTTTTTCCACCATATTTAAGCACAAACATTCCCCAAACGAAATTATCATGAACCCTAGCCGTTTTCCACTTCCCAAGAACAAATTTTGGAGTTCCAAACCTCAATCCAATCATCAATCATGCAATTCCTCATCAAGATTGAAGATCGAATCAAGAACATGAGCGGTTAAACCACCCGTGATCATCTCCGGGACTAGGGTTTGTGTTAGGAACCGGGTTGACTTAGTTTTACAAACTTTTGGATTGAGATTTGACTAATCATTCGGTTAGTTTATCTTTATTGTTTATTTGTTTTTGATTAAACATTGTTGGATTATCATTTGCATACTTGTTCATCAGTTATTTGGTTTTGTCATCAACAATTGGGATTAAATTCTAAGTTGTCATTGTTCATCAACCTTTAACCATTGAACTTGTTCATGTTTATGAAATCTAGGATTGGTAATTATCTAGGTTACTATTCAGTTGCATCAATCTTTCGGTTTCGATCGTGGATCATTGCAATCAAATATATTATCTGTTAATTATTTACCAAAACAAGTAGTTAGCAAATCATGTCTATGTGATTTCCAATTGGTAGTAATTAGGTTACCCGTGTTTCTACACAACCTGAAAACCCGGAGATTGGTCCCTCTTCTCACAATTGTTTACAACTTAAATTTTACAACCGCTTTCATAATTACTCTCACAAACAGCAAAAAGCAATTAGTTTAGACGTAGATGGTAATTAAAGCAACGAACTTTCATACTTTCCACTGATTCCCCGTGGATTCGACACCCTACTTGCCCTTTACTAGCAAAAGGTGAATAGGACACTTTTAACTTTATTTTTGACCGACCTTACGACATCGATCAAAATGGCGCCGTTGCCGGGGAATCGGTGCGCTTAGTTTAGTTAGTTGTTTTTCGAAAAAAAAATTAGAAAAAAAAAACCCAAAAATCCAAAAATATTTCTTTTTGTTTGTCTTTTATTTGTTTCGTTCAGTATTACGCTCGGTTTCTTGTTTATCTGTGTGCAGGTGATTCTCGTGTTGCATGCATACCAGGTTTTCCAAGAAATCATCACCGCTTTTGTTTGATTCAGAGATAGAAAAGACTGCTCGACAGAATCACGTTCTTCTACGTTCAGCAGTGAAAGCTAAAGCTCAGTCGTCAACAGTTGCTCAAGACCTTGAACAAGCAGCTAACGAGATGGCTGACCAAGAGCCACAAAACCAAGCTCCACAAAACGAACCAATCCCGCCCATTCCAGATCCACCAATCCCTCAAAACCAAAACCAGCCCAATAACCAAAACCAGAATCAACCACCACCACAACCATTTCCACAATTCAACCCAGGCCCACAAAACCAACCGGGAAATCTGAATCTCCGACATGGGGAAATTATTCGTCTCAACCAACCACAGCATCAACACGGGTATGATGAGGGTTTTCAACACAGAGAAGGCAGTGTGCATACTTGGGAATCTGGTTGGGAAGAAGATGATTATCAGAATCAGTATGATGGGAGGTACGCGGATTACAGATACGATGAGGGGTACAACGTGAATCAAGGACACCCAGTACAACAACAAGTCAACCAAAGAAATCACATCCCGCGCCCGATTCCACAAAATCTAGTTCAACATGGAGTCCCACGATTCAATGCGGGGAATCAAAGAGCTATTAATCGGGTTGGGGGCGATCAGATACAGTTTGTGGATGGTGTCCCACAAGTCGTTCAAGGGGCACCCATTCAAGGCGTTGAAGGTCACTGTCGACCAGTTGTAGTACCGAACTCGTCAGCTATAGTTACACCAGTGGGAAATAATAACCGACCTTTTGAGGTAAGGCCTCAATACTTAGGCCATTTGCCCGAGTTTCATGGAAAAAGGACCGAAGAACCATACTTGCACATTGCAAGTTTTGATTCAATTTGCCAAACAATTGGGGTTTCGGGGTTTACAAAGGATGAAGTTAAGTTGATGTTGTTTCAGTTCACCTTGAAAGACAAAGCTCGACAATGGTTCGCGACATTACCTCCAGGTAGTATATACACTTGGCAAGAGATGCAGCTGGTGTTTTTGGAGGAATACTACACCATGAATAGAACCAGTGAAGCTCGGGATGCAATCAGAGCATTCCAGCAACATTCAGGGGAAGCGTTCCATGAGGCGTTCACAAGGTTTAAGGAGTTGCTTAGTAAATGCCCCCATCATAGCATTCAGACATGGGAATTGATTAAAGCGTTCTACGATGGGCTACTTCCTGATGATGTAAGAGATCTCATAGCTATTAGTAATGGGACGTTTCTCACGAATACAGAAGCTGCAGATTGGGCATATTTGGAGAGACAGAGTGCTACTTCTAAGAGACAGGCACAGTCTAGCAGGAGAGCAAGATCAGCATCAGCGAGATCAGTTGATTATGAAGCTGAAGAACGGGTTGAGAAATTAAAACAACAGAATTTGCTATTAGAGCGACAGGTAGCTCAGATGAAGTTGGGAAAGGGAACTGAAGTTAGGGCAGCTAATGCATTCGCCGTATGTACAGATTGTGGTGAGTTAGGACACCAGGTTGGAGAGTGTCTCGCAAGGATGGGTCCGAATGAAGAAGTAAACCAAGTATTCGGTGAACGAAAGCAGTATGATATGAAATCGAATACATATCATCCAGGTTTGCGAAACCACCCCAATTTTAATTACGGTAATTTTGCTAATCAAATGAACCCTAATTTTCAGGTACCTATGCAAGGAGGCCAGCAGTATCAGAGTCGTCAAGGTAATTACTCGCAAGGTAATTACCAAAATCAGGGCCCATATAATCCGGGTACTCAGCAAGGGAACTCCTCAAGTGCTAGTGGTGGAACGAGTGATGACAAATTGGATGCTATTATGAAGTTCATGAAGGACGTCCAGAAAGAGAATGAAGTTCGGGACAAAACGTCTGAAGCAATGCAGAAGCAGTTGGGGCAGCTAGCAGAAGATCTAGCTCAGCTGAGAAGAGATCCAGGTAAGTTGCCAAGCACTACCACAGTCAACCCAGCACATCAGTCATCTAGCTTGAAAAATGTAAGAAATGTGCACATCAACGCGGTAAGTATTATTCAGAATTCTGAAACTGGTAGTGTCACAACTACTCCACCATCACAATTAGTTGAGGAGGTGGTGGAAGATGTTGGTGATGTATCGGACTCTCAACATGATCGGGACCCACCAAGGGATGAAAGGTGGGAAAGTTTTATACAAGCTAAAATTAATCTACCCTTACTCGATGCGATTAAAGAGAGTCCCGATCAGATTGAGTGCCTGAAAGAGTTAAGTACCCAAAAACGACTTCACAAGTTCCCTAAAAAACTTGATTTAACTGCAAATGTGAATGCCGTTTTGTTGGGTACCCTTCCCCTGAAACTCCAAGATCCAGGAGCACCCATTATTTCAGTACAAGTGGGTGAATTTAAAATAGAAAGGGCACTTTTGGATCTTGGAGCGTGTGTTAGCATTCTACCAGGGAGTCTGTATGACCAATATGATTTTGGTCCGCTACAAAAAGTCAACACCATTGTGGTGTTGGCTGATCAGACTCCCATGTGTCCGAGGGGGATTATAAAAGATGTAATTGTGAAGGTAGAAGAGTGTTACTATCCAGTTGACTTCTTAGTGCTTGATTGTGCCACAAGTTCAAAGAACACGCACCCTCCAGTCATTCTGGGCAGACCGTTCTTAGCGACTGCTCATGCGATTATCAGTTGTGTTGATGGAACGGTAAGTATGAAGTTTGGTGACCGTGAATTACGGTTAAATGTGTTTTCAGATGCGACTAATCCTCCCATTTCAGGTGAACACTCAAAATTTGAAAATGGTGATGAAAATGTCTCTCCTGCAAAGGAGATTCAAACCAAACAGGAGTGTTTATTGGTTGACAGGTTTGAAGTGGCAGGAAGCGAAGCAGTAAAGAAAAAGGAAAGTGTGGCGTATGAGGAGTTTAAAACGGACAAAGGGAAGCGACGAGAGAGGAAGAAGGAAAAGAAACCGCCTGAATGTGATAATGCAAAGCGGAGGTTAAAGTTATTCGGTCCAATGTGGAAGACAGTGGACGACTTACCGGAGCATTGGCGGAGTACATACGTAGAGGCCATGGGACGCAAACATCCCACTCGACCACCATAAGGGTATATCAGGTACGGTCTGGCTGAAGACCTATAAACTTAGCGCTCTTGGGAGGCAGCCCGAGGATGTATAGTAGTGTATATTTGTCTTGTTTTCGCGTGAGTACTTTTACAGGTTATCAGGTTATTAATCTCTAAGGATGCAAGGGTCCAAGTGTGGGGATGTTTGGTGAAGTCCCAATACATTCTAGCTAAAATTGCGGACATTGCACGGATTAGAGTTCAGGCAGAATTGTCCATACTCAATCTCCATTTGGACGGGGATGACCTGAAGAATTGTCCATACTCAATCTCCATTTGGACGGGGATGACCTGAACACTAATTGTAGAGATTGGCCTGAGGACGTGTGGACACGGCCGCGAATGGAATGCTATACGGTCGTGGTGGAACATGACGCATGAGGATTCTACACGTTAAACCAGGGGAGTCTGTTCCACTCTTATTATTATTTTTTTTATTCGTGTTCTTGGTGGTGTTAAACTATTTTATGTGTTAGGGAATGTGTTATGTTCTTTGTGTTAGGAATGGTCACTCATGAGGTTTGTTAGTTGGTATTTCCGGGTTTTGCTTTTAAAAGCACTATACATTGGGGACAATGTCGCCCAAGTGTGGGGATATGGAAACCCGGGAAGGGAAGGTTTGGGACAAGAGTTTGAAAGTGATTGAAAACGATGAAAAGCGAAAAAATTGAAAATTTTAAAAATTTTAAAGAATTTCATCGCCTCAAGTGAACTAAATGGATACGAAAACCGAACGTTTCAATCACTAATGGGTTCCTTGCCGGTAGTAAACTAACATAGTCCCTTGTCATGGTCGTTCCTTTAAGTTTCATGAGAGTAGGTCTGACAGGTGTTTTAAGGATAAAAGAAGTGAAAAGAGATGTCTATTTAGGGGTAACATGCTTTAGATTGCATATGCTACATGTCGGCAACCCTTTTACCCTTTCTTGGTGAGATTTTGAGCCTGTAGAATGATAGAATGCTTTACATATTGAATTCATTTGTTGAGAGCAGGCCGCATGTTATTCTGTGTTAGAACTTGTATGATTTGATGCATGCTGAGACTGTGGTTTAACATGTGCACGTAAATGATAAAGGCATTAGGATATCCCGTACACCTGTTTGTTCGTTTTATGTTTACCTAGTTATCACCCTTAGTAGCCCTGTTGAGCCTAGTTACCTTTTCGTTTGTCCACCTAATGTGAATTGTTTGATACCGACCGTGAACGATAAATTATGAACAACTGAAAAAGAAAAAAAAAGAGAAAACAAAGAAAAGAAAGAAAAAAAAAGAGAAAAAAAAAGAAAGTTTTCTTATTATTGTTTATGTTCTTGGGTAGAAACCAACCCATGATGTTTGCAAATAAAGTTGTCACAGTTTGGTCGTTTGTTTGTTCGCCACATAAAAATATAAATATAAGCAAAAAAATCTCCTACCTGTAGCCAAAGCCCAAAACCGAAAGTCCTTTTGATATGTGCCGTGTTATATGATACAGTGGAGGTGTGATTGTCATACAAGCTTATGATTTACAGAATTTCATGATTGGTTTTGAGTGTTATACATACTAGCACATTACACGCTAGTTCAGTTTTTAAACCGAGAGGAGAGTTTATTGTGAGGGGCGTGTAGCATGTGTTGTAATCCTAAGCATGTTAGTTCTGAGTAAACAAGTCTTAAGTTTTAGAAATTGCACCAATTGCTTGTCGGACTGTCAATCTCGATTGTGTTAGTCTATGGGACGGGTATGACTTGGGACTTAAATTGTTGAACTGGTTAAGCGGCTTAGAGGTGTTGTTACTATGGTGCGTAGTTCCGTATTGGTTTGCTTGAGGACAATCAAAGGTAAGTGTGGGGATGTGATGTGAGGGTGTTTAATCATGTTTTAAAGTGTTTAATTATGAGGTTTTACATGATTATGTGTATGAAAACGGGTTACTTTGAGTTGATTTTGATTTACATGTACTCGGAGCATAACGGATGGCTTTTGGAGCTTGACGGAAGGTTTTCGGGAAGCATTATGGAGTATTGGAAGCATACACACAAGTTGGAAGGCCAAAATATGAAAAACGGGAAGTTCGGTAGCAATCGGCGCCACTAGGTGCTGATTTCAGCGCACCACAGAAGGAAAGTACCATTTGGCGCACTAGGCGCTGATTTCAGCGCACTGGGCGCTGAACCCAGACATGACTTGCGAATTTCTTGTTTTTCCACCATATTTAAGCACAAACATTCCCCAAACGAAATTATCATGAACCCTAGCCGTTTTCCACTTCCCAAGAACAAATTTTGGAGTTCCAAACCTCAATCCAATCATCAATCATGCAATTCCTCATCAAGATTGAAGATCGAATCAAGAACATGAGCGGCTAAACCACCCGTGATCATCTCCGGGACTAGGGTTTGTGTTAGGAACCGGGTTGACTTAGTTTTACAAACTTTTGGATTGAGATTTGACTAATCATTCGGTTAGTTTATCTTTATTGTTTATTTGTTTTTGATTAAACATTGTTGGATTATCATTTGCATACTTGTTCATCAGTTATTTGGTTTTGTCATCAACAATTGGGATTAAATTCTAAGTTGTCATTGTTCATCAACCTTTAACCATTGAACTTGTTCATGTTTATGAAATCTAGGATTGGTAATTATCTAGGTTACTATTCAGTTGCATCAATCTTTCGGTTTCGATCGTGGATCATTGCAATCAAATATATTATCTGTTAATTATTTACCAAAACAAGTAGTTAGCAAATCATGTCTATGTGATTTCCAATTGGTAGTAATTAGGTTACCCGTGTTTCTACACAACCTGAAAACCCGGAGATTGGTCCCTCTTCTCACAATTGTTTACAACTTAAATTTTACAACCGCTTTCATAATTACTCTCACAAACAGCAAAAAGCAATTAGTTTAGACGTAGATGGTAATTAAAGCAACGAACTTTCATACTTTCCACTGATTCCCCGTGGATTCGACACCCTACTTGCCCTTTACTAGCAAAAGGTGAATAGGACACTTTTAACTTTATTTTTGACCGACCTTACGACATCGATCAGTAACCGAAATAAAGGCGTACATGTTATTAAACTAGGAAATATTTGGTTTGACGCCCCGCAACGCGGGCGGCGCATAACTCTAGTTTCCATACATTTCCATACAAATGACGGGAATAGTTCATGCATTTGGTTGGCCAAAAGTGGCGGCCAACCTTTTTTTTTTTTGCATAATATAGTTATTTATAACTCCTGCCAAATTACGATTGTATCCTCTGTTTCAAATTACAATCTTGCCTCCAGTTTGAAATTTCCTTTTATGTTTTGCCCCCAGCTTAAATTTACGATTTTGCCCTCAGTTAAAAAATACGATTTTCCTCTGGTATTTTTGACCCCAAGTACAGTATTGCCAAATTACAATTTGGTTCCCAGTTTAAAATTACAATTTCGGCTCCAGTTCAAAATAAAAATTTTCTTTTGCCCCCAGCTAAAAATTACGATTTTCCCTCCGTAAAAATATTACGATTTTGTCCCAAATTCAAAATAAAAAAAATCCTTTTGCCCTTAGTTCAAAATATTATTTTACCTCCAGTTTAAAATTATGATTTTACCCCATCTAAAAATTGCAATCTTGCCATTGTTTTTTTGGGCAAAACTATGGTAGTGTTATATTTTACTTGGTTGACTCAATTTAGTTTTTATTCGTGCCAAACAGTTGCCTAGCACTCGCTAATTGGTTCTGACAAATTATTGTTTTCCCCCAACTCTAAATTACACGCTTGCCATCATTTTAGTTATATTTTTTATCATAACTATGATAGCGTTTTTCTTTACTTTGTTAACTCCATGTATCTTTTTTTACATCGTGTTATAAGTAGCATATATAACTAACCGAACAAATACGCACATATTAAAGTAAGAAATTTTCGGTTTAGCGCCCCGCAACGTGGGTGGTGCATAACTCTAGTTCTAATACAAAGCTAACTATTCGTAACAATATTATATTTGCTGTCATAGTTAATTTATGGAATTTTAGTCATAAGCTCTACAAATGGAGTTGTCATACATTTTTGTTTTGATTTTATCATAATCTGATGTTTGATGAAGACAACCAAAAGTCCAAAAGCTCACAGTGAAGACAAATTCTGAAGACTGAAGTCTATAATGCTTCCAATTGTTAGAAACAAACAAAGTCAAAGACAACAAAAGTCAAAATTGATGGCTGACTCATGAACCTTGCAACTAACATTTGGATAGAAAAAAGGTGTACAAGGAATATCAACCAATTGAACGGTCATAATCATCTCACAAACATATCCCCTAACATCGCAAGTGGGCTTTTGACCACTTAACAACTAGATCGCAAGTCCCTTTCATTATCAAGTAGTTGTCCAGTGGTGCATAAATATGGTTAACAAAGTCAAAATCCGGTATGGAACCGAGGACTTGGAGAGGAAGTGATCGTGTTTTTTTGGCTCCTGGTTTTGTTCGGTTCAGGTCGGTTGGGTTGGGTTGGGTTGGGTTGGGTATAACCTTGTGGGAAGCAGTTCGTCCTAATCATACGTTATGGAACCGTATGTAACCGGCGGGTAGGGTCAGGTATGAAACCAGATACACCATACCCGCTTGTTTATATAACCCGATTTTGAGTTTTTTTGTCCGGTCATGTTACATTCCCGGTTTTTTTTTCGGCATCTTTTGCCCATCGCCCTTTGCTTTATAAATAAAAAAAGATGCAGGTAGGACTAGAGGTGCATAGAAAAACCGTACCCGGAACCGGACCTGGTAAAAAACCCAGAACCGGTTTTTTTAATACCCGGGTATTCTATACCTGAAACCGAAACTGACCCTACCTGTAGGGTATAGATAGGGTATGCATTTTGATCTCAATACCTGGAACCGATCATACCTAATTAATACCTGAAACCGCACAAGAAAGGGAAGCAGAACTGATTATACCTGGCTATACCCGATACATGATTTTAATATCAATCTTTTAAATTTATGTTAGTGCATTTATTTTGATTTATTTACGTTATACAATCCGTATTTAATAATAATAAACAAAAAGACAAGAATATAGGGTAGTAAAAACGCAATAGAGTATTAAAAAACCTCAAAATTAGGTACTAAAAGACATGGAAATAGAGTAAAGAAAAACCCGAAAATAGGGTATTTTAATACCCGGTTTCTTAAGACTGGAACCGAACCCTACCCGGACTCGGACACATAGGATATGATTTTTTGGTTAAATAACCAAAACCGGAACCGAACCAGTTATAACAATAACCTGTTCTAACCCTTAAAACAAGAAACCGAAACTGGTTATTAAAAATATCCGGTTTGTACACCTTTAGGTAGGACTGGATTCAACGAGCTAGACTTACTTAGGCAGTTAGGCCCAGTACTAGACGTTCAGCCCAATTTAAAAGTTACATCATCACTTTTGGGTTGGGTTTGAAACGGTTTTGGTTCGCAAATTATATATATCTATGGAATCCATTAAGTCTAACCACCATCCAAGTCAATATCCACCGTTGGATCATGCTGAGGTGAAATCTCAGCCGTTTAAACTAGCAAAAATAACCGCTCTAATGGAGGTTATTTGCAGTTTTGCTGGTGGTTTTGCTCCATAAATTTAGGCCCATGATCTCCACTCCTCTTTTCTCCTTATTTTTAGACCCATTATCTCCAAACCAACTACTACAATCTTCCTAAAAATCTGGGTCGGTTGAGGTGATCATATGCTATATAATGCACCTGCATGTAACAAGTTCAAACATATTCGATCAAACATAACTAAGTCGAACTTAAATTTGAATTATTAATTTTTCTTAATATTTTTATTTGGTTGTTTTTGTAGAGCTTTTGTCGAGGTAAAGCCGGTACTCTTTGTTGAGGATGACACAGACACCGAGGAAGTTGTTAATGATCATGATATGTCTGACCTAAAACATGCAGTGAATCCATTTGATTCATGCTTTCAACCAGAAAAAGGGCATGATGAATGTCTTCAGAAGTGTGTTGTTCATGGCAGAATATGTGCAGCCCTCTTATCCATTACAACTGAAATTGCCGACAAGATCTGTTCTAGCGTTGGTGATAATCTAATTGTCACTGCTGAGAAGGAATTAGAACGAATTGCAAAATTTTGCTTGTATCGTCTTGATAAAGTCCTTTCACAAAACTACTTCTCTTGGGATGATGTAATTGTTAGTTTCTTTTACCACATAGAAAGACGTATATGCATGACACATGTACACACACATAATATGTGTGTCTCATAATATGTTGCGTTATAGTCGGATGTAATTCTTATTCATCTCTCTTTTGATTTGCAGAATCTGAGAATTTACTTTCCTACAAGTTCCAACATCTCCCATGAAACATTATCACTCATCATCCAAAGCAAGTTTGACGAATTTAGCGAAAAGACCAAAAAGGTGAAGACCTGTGAGGAACCCGTTTTCAACATTGTGCCTGTGATCGGCGCCGGTAGCTCTGCTACATCCATGGATGATATAATCACCTGTGAGCTATTTGCTAGAAAATCTTGATACACCCCATTAACTTTTTGGTCTACAAAAACCTGAGATTTGTAGGGGTAACATATGTGGTAGTTCACATTGTTATTGTCACTTTAAGTAATGTGTGTGTGTGTGTGTTAAGCTGCCTTTAAACAGATGCTATGAAAGCCAAAGATCCTAGGCGCCATCAAACGGATGATCGGTTGGTTAAAGCCGAAATTGTGGCGATTGTCACATTTTGTTTGGTCAATTTTGTCATTATGATTTTGGCATTCTGTGTATTACCATATCAAATATTCGAGAAATGAAGTAGCTCCACCTTAATTTGGTTAATGGTTTTGTTTCACGGAGTTGGTTATAAAATTTATAATTTGGTTTATAAGTACTTAGTTATTTTCATTTTGAAATTCTTATTTACTTCATATATTCGCCGTTTGCTTCGTCATCAACTCACCCAAGTAAACTGTTATAATTGTTCTAAAAATAAAAAATAAAAAATATTAGCTCGTAGACTACTACAATTTGTAAGTTAGTTGGTATTTTCAGTTTTAGATAATTTTTATGAGTTAAGTAAGAAATAAAAAAGAACATTTACTTTAGAAAAAAAGTAGAATATAAATGAAAACAAAAACAAAAAAACATTGTATAGGATCAAGGCCTAAAATAAAGCACAGAAAATAAAGCTAACATCTTTAATTTGTTTGTCAACAAAGAAATTAAGTGTACAAAATCATCTTCACAATCCATAAAATTATATAAAAAGTTCACATTCATCCCCTTGGATCCCACAAGGCCAAAAATACACATTCATCCCCTTTAATTATATTTAAGACATAAGACTTTAATTATACTTAAGACATAAGATTAACACATTATATACATATATATATATATATATATATATATATATTTCCCATTAAATCTAACCGCTTTCTAAATTGATATCCACCGTCAGATCATGTTGAGCGGTTCATTTCGATTTTCAGCAGCTCCACTTTTTTCTGTACACGTTGCCAGTAAACCTCCCTGTCTCCTTTTTTTCCTCACCATGTTGCAGGATAGTTGCAGGATAGTTGCAGGTAACCGTCATGTACCCTTCCTCTATTTATATCTTCTTAAAAACAAATGGTTGCTTTCCACTTTACACCTCATAACTCCTCCTTTTAATCTTTTATACGTTCTGGAAGGTGGTGGCGATACAGTGGCGTTTTCGTCGATAGTGGTGGGAGGTTATCGAAGTTTAATGACAGTATTAATGGTTTGCTTCACACAACTGCCGCCGGTAAGCCCTTCTCCTCTACTCGCCGCTGCTGTTGTTTGAGTCGGACACCGGCGCCGCCTCCGTTCTACACCCTTTCGTCGCTTAACACACACTGGCGCCACAAAATTTCTGAAATCTGTGGGTTTTATGACATCTGCCATAGCAGCTCTTGTACGTCATCTTTCTGTATCTGTTATGATCTTGGGGTTTTTGTTTAGGGAATGTCAACCGACGGTTTATAATCAAGTTTCTGGCATTAAAATATGCCACTGTAGCTCCAAGACTAATAAGGGAAGACAATAATGGTGGGCAATATCAATGGTGTGGTCTCTTCCTACCTTCACCTCTTCAAAGCTTCCCTAGGTCGACTGGTGAGTCACCCTCGATCTTATGTCAGATTACATATCTTTTGTTTTCCTTTTTCTTTAAATGGCTTTATTTTCCAATTGATCGGTTATCCTTATCAAAACAGAAGATCTAAAATTCCTCACAAAAATTATGCAAAAACTGAACCAATTTTTAGAAATTTTGGATTACATATATCCAGGTATGGCATTTGCGATTGTGAATATGGATTAAGCTAGTAGGGGATTCAAGTTACCGAATGATTGTGTAATTTGCCCAAAGTTGTGTTCACCCCTTTCCATGTAAGGTTATTATCCATTGAATTGATTTACACATTAATTATCTATTTGGAACACACAATATACAATTTAGTGAGCTTTGTTGAATTTGGGGGCATTCATTATTGGTTTTAGTGTTGATTATAACTTGAAATTAAGGGGGAGCGGGGCACCCTCGGTGACCCCGTGCGGGGACCAATTTTGCCGAGCGGGGCGGTGCCGTCATCCAAGCGGGGAGCCAAATCGGGGACCAATTTCGGGGAGGAGGCACCGAAGAAGGAAGGAGAGAGAAGGTGGGCCACCCTTTTTTTCAACCAATGAAAACTTTTCTCTTTTTTTTTTGAATAAAAAAACAATTCCCCTAAGAGGGGTGCACCCCGTACGTTTTTGGACAAGAAGGAAGTTATAGAGGGGAAATAACATGGCAACGTATGATTGAGTTACAAAAAGTTTCCCCTCACCTCATTAGGGGGGTGCCCCCTTCACCCTAATGAACTTTGAAGTGAATCTGGTATGAATAGGATATCATTTTGATGGTCATTTTGAAATATGGCCTCTATTTGAGACCAAATTAACTTTTCAATTATGTATTTTTTTTCAGTTAGACGGAGCGTTATTTATATGGATGATGTGTTACTCTTGGAAAGTGAGGAGCAAGGATCGTCATATTGTTATTATATACGACACATCAACGTAACCCGTCCACCGGACGGGTATTAAACTAGTTGTTTTTTATTCACCTCTAGTTTACTCTTCGAAAAAAAAAAGGTTGGCGACTAATTAACAAAGAAATAAAGAAAGTGGCTTTCAATTCATTTTATATTATTTTCTTTTACGGCTGGTAATTATTTGCATGTTCGATGTTCGATGGGTTGTCAACATATACCTTTTTACATTTTTATAAAAAGAAATCCCATCGGATTAATAAACATAATTACTTCTAGTAACTATGAAATTACCTCACTAATTAAAGCTCTTGCAAGACACTCCCCTCCTATTTCTGAATACTAAAATCACTGTTTTAAACTCCTAAGCAATCCCTAGTTAAAGGATATACTTTGTAACAAGCCAAATCTTAAAAAAAAAAAAAAAAAAAAAAAAAAAAAAGGCAACCTGGTTGTCGGCCGCAGAGGCGATTTGTGAATTGGGCTAGGTTGAGTAGAGTCGGTCAGATTTGGGTTTTGTTGGGCCATCGATTGAATCGGGTTTGGACTGGTTGATTGGGGATTCGCGGGCTAGGTGTGGGCGTGTGGCTGGTTATTAGTGGATTGGGTTTGTGTAGTGGGAGTAGATGATGGATGAGGAGTGTGTGTTGGGCCTGTGGACTTGTTGTTCTTGAATATATATATTGGTTTAGGATGAAAACTAAGAATGGTTTTGATATTTTGGATATGTATTGGTTTCAAGAATTTCCTTAGCTTTTTTATTTTTTAATATGTATGGATTTTAAAAATGAACTTTATTTGACATAGAAGCCTACTACTTCATCAATGTTATTAAATGTTGCCACACTAAGAATAATACTTAACATACATCTACTTGTTGATACCCGATGGATATGGATATGCCCGAAATCTAAAACCCACAAGCATACCCGAAACCCACGGGTATACCCGATACCTGACGGATAATTACCTAATAGATACCCGACGGGTTTTGAGCCAGGTATGGGACAAGTTTTTCACAACCGAGTATGGGGTTGGGATTAGGCATATCCTCCCCAAACCCGTCCCATTGCCATCCCTACTAAAAGGGTAGAGTTAATTAAATTAGTCCATTAATTCAAAGTTATTTTTATACCCTTATAATCTTTCTATACTAATAAATGAAAATCTTTTTTGGACACGTGTCACTTCCTGATGCTTTCTCACCTTATTTTCTTATTTATCTCAGAATAAATGATAATAATAATTTTAAACAAAAATATTAGATAAGAATAAATATATAGATAAGGATATAAATTTGTTTTAATTAGAATCATATTAAATTATTTTTTTACAAAAAATTAGTTAAGAATACATATTAACAAAGTAAAATATTATAATAAGTAAATAGTACATTAAAATTGATTTTTAAAAGATAATTTTTGATGACTGTATGTGTTAACATATGACATTATATGTTATTAAACACGTGCAATATATGAGTTTTTTTAATATATATATTTTATATTGTTTATTAAAAATTAAAAAAAAGTAAAATGTTATAATAAGTAAATACTACATCAATGTTCATTTCTTAAAGATAAATCTTGATGACGGTTTATATTAACATATGACATTATATTTTATTCAATATATGTAATATACGAATTTTTTTAGAACTATATCTTTATATTATTTATTATATAAAATCATATTTATACAACCCGTGTAATACACGGGATTTTAACCTAGTATCATTAAATACAAAATAAGAAGACATATTTCTCATTGGTTAGATGTCTTTTTTTCAAAATAGATGTCTTTTTTTTTCAAAAAAAAAAAAGATGTCTTTTTTTCTATTCTTTCGTATTTTTATTTTTTTCATTTAAATCATTATATATTTAAAAAATAATAAATTAAAAAAAAGTTGATTTTGCTTAACTAGGATAATAGGTCATCTTAGCTTTAATGTTTCTAATTAATAGTTGAGATCAAAGTTAAAAGAAAAAGGACGGAATGAAGTGTATTTTTGGAATAGTCATTTCCAATATTTAAATATTGGTATTGATAGGAATCCAGGTATGCGTTTTAATTTTAATTCATTTATAAAATCTGATTTTGTAATCAGCAATAATAACACTTATATTATTAGTCAGATGTGAAAGCGTGTACGAACACATAAACGGATAAACAATATTCCAACAATGATCTAATTACGAGTTATTTAGACAATTGTATAAAACAACCATAGTTGATTTAGAGATGAACCTTTGACGAATTCCAAAAACCTACATGATGGATGCGACAAACGGCTTCGCTAGTAAGCCCGATACACCACAAGATCCAAACGTGAAAACGAATCGAATTTTTTTAACCGAACACCAGACGCGAGACGGTGGTAGTGAGCAACAACGGTGGCGATCGACGAATGAGGGCAGTCGAGCGAGGCGGTCCAGCAAGGAGGATGGCGGTGGTGGAGGCAGTGGCGGCCGGCGAGGCGAGGTGTGGGTTCTGGTGGTGGCCGGTGATCGTGGATGAAGGAGAGGGAGAAAGGAGAGTGTCAGGTTTCTTTTGTGTGTTGATCTTTACTGTCACAACTCTCTAATTAGGGTTTAGACCTAACCTCTTATTTAAAGAAACCATAATTACATTATAGTCCACACATAATTATCTTTCCCTCCAAATAATTAACGTTTGATCAATTATTTTTGCCACATCAACCCTTTCACTTTGTTTTATCATCATATAATAAACCAACTCTCACTAATCATTATCTAGTAATAATTATTCCTCGTTTTAGTCAAACAGTTTTTATTTGATCGTCTCACTAAAATCACTAGTCAAACGCTTTGACTTTATTTTATTCCTAATAAAATAACCTCTTTAATTTATTATCTAAATAATAAATCAATACTCGTTTAACCCCTTAAAGTTGATTTTTAAATTTTAAAAATCCAATATTTGGTACATTTCAGTGACATAAACTTATTGTACCCTTTTATTTTAGAAATCATGTATTTTGTTATGAAATCATGTATTTTTGAATTATTTTTTGACTTGAAGTTGTATCTTATGAAATTATAGAGTTAGTTAGTTAACCCACATGAATCGCCCGACACGACACGGTTTAATCAATTGAACCTTTCCCGAGTGTAATCCGGTATGATTTAAAAACTGATTTTTAAAACATTGGTCATTTCCGTTGACTATTTTTAAATTTCTTCACTTTTCTAAACGTTTATAACATTTTTGTATACGAAGTTGTTTTCTCAAAAAAATTGCATCGTTTCATGCATTTTTTATCTTTAATTTGAGTATAATATTGTTATATAAAAATGACAAATAAAAATATACAAAAATGTGTTGTATATCTATGTTGTATAACAATTTTGTGCTAGATTTTGTACGCTGAGTTTTTTGTGTTAGATTTTATATGTTGGATCTTTTGTGTTATATTTTTTTTGAGCTAGTTTTTGTTTGTACTAGATTTTCTGTACTGATTTTTTTTTTGTGTTGAACTTTTTATACTTATGTTTTTTGGTTGGTTTTTTTGTACTGAATTTTTTATACTGATTTTTTTTGTACTGGTATTTTTGTGTTGTATTTTGAGAAAACAAAAAGGTGAGAATTCATGTTTTAGGACAAAAATGTCTTTTTATCTTAGTTACGAAGAGTGTCACATTTCATTTCTATAAGAGTTAATTACATAGTTAGTCCCTATGGTTTGCACAAAGTAACATACTTAGGTACTAATAGTTTAAAATCACATTTTAGGGTATTAACTTTTCATTTTGTAACATTTGGAGGTATTAACATTATTTTTAGGTTTAAAATCACATTCTATTAGTACCTAAGTATGTTATTTTGTGCAAACCACAGGTACTAACTATGTTAATACCTAGAAGTTAATACCTCCAAACGTTACAAAATGAAAACTTAATACCCTAGAAGGTGATTTTAAACTTTTAGTACCTAAATATGTTATTTTGTGCAAACCACGGGGACTAACTATGTAATTAACTCTTTCTATAATTCATCTTATGCTGCTTAGGCAAAATATACTTTTTAGGGGATCGTTCCCAATATAACGATCTTCTGAGAAGAAAAGTTAATGTGTGAAGAAAGAGAGGAAATGTTATAATGGTAAAACGTTAATCAAGTTATCTTTCCCCAACATTAGTTATTTTCTCTCTAGTTACTTTTTTAAAAACATTTTACTCTACAGATATTGATATTTATCCTATACTTATTTGAATATATCAAACAAATATCCTACACATATCGAAATTCTTTATATATTTATTATACATTTTATCTTACACATATCGTAATTTATCTTTCTCCATAAATTAAGTTTTCTTTGAAATGATATTTTTTGATAATGAGTTATCAATTTAATTTAGTTGGCTAATTTAAAGAAATATGATAAACTAATTAGTAATGTAAATCTACATCTATACCCTTACAATAACATTAAATAGATATCTCAAATCAAACATTTTTATTAGTTTAAAATTATTCTTTCTATTCTTACAATATTTTTTTATCATTTGAACTATATATATGGTATAACATTTAATTATATTTCATATATTTTTAATGTGTTCGTTTACTACATTATTTTATTAGTTATCATTAAGTAGTACGTGATTTAGGGAATCACTTACACTATTAGAGGAACATTAACAACATAGTGTAGCATAAAACTATACTTCAAGCATAGTAGTCTACTAAGTAATGTTATGTTGTACTAATCACCTTTTCAAAAAGAGTTAATTACATAGTTAGTTCCTATGGTTTGCACAAAATAGCATACTTAGGTACTAATAGTTTAAAATCACATTCTAAGGTATTAACTTTTCATTTTTTAACGTTTGGAGGTATTAACGATATTTGTAGGCTTAAAATCACATTCTATTAGTACCTAAGTATGTTATTTTGTGCAAACCACAGGGACTAACCATGTTAATACCCTAGAAGTTAATACTTCCAAACGTTACAAAATTAAAAGTTAATACTCTAGAAGGTGATTTAAACTACTAGTACCTAAATATGTTATTTTGTCCAAACCACAGGGACTAACTATGTAATTAACTCTTTTCAGAAAAGAGAGAACATATGTGATTTATACGTTACTATTTACTAATATAACTTAGTAAGTAATTAGTATCATGTTAGTTGCTAATAAATATTTGCTGTAAAAAAAATAATCACCTCCCGGCACTATTAAAAGAAAAATTGACAAGTCAATGAGTTCATAAATGGAGTATTATATTATATTATATTGATATTACATAATAGAAAGAGACAGTTGTGGGTTTGTGAAATAAGTTTTCTTTAGCTATAGAGAAATAAAACTATTAGATTTTTAAAATTAATTAAATATGATATCGATATGTTTAAGAATTATTAACTTAACATATAAGAAAATAAACATGCACAATATCTGAAAGTATATATGAGAAGTAAAATCTTTTAGTCTTGTCAAACATTGAATATTTTTAAGCATACTTTTAGATTAATAAATTAGACCCGTGTATTGTTACTCTATAAAAACTCAGTAAATAGGGATCGAATTAGATACCAAATTTAAATGCTGGATTCTGAAATGTGTCACGATTTTTTTAATGCAGCATGTGCATATAATGGATCATTAAATCATGGGTCGCTACTCACAACGTACTTAATTGAGACGTATAAACATTAGATGGAAGCTTTTGATTTTTTTTTTTTTTATTAATATAGTTTGATCTCATGTATATCTAACCACTTCTAGCGTTGTTCATTAACGGAACCACACTCGAATAATCTGAAATCCAGTTCGAATTTGAATAACGACCTAATTACTAAACGATCGCTCCTTGCCTCATTTAGTTTCTATCTGCTATTAGGCGACAATCACGGCATACACAAGTTAACCCTTATCCCGATATTCATCTTAATTTAGATTGTTAAAAGTTGAGGAAAATGGTGATCTTTTTTTTTATATTTTATTTTTATTTATTTTTTTCCTAATTCAAATAAACCCGAATTCAAGTCAAATTCGATCAAGCTTGTTCGAATCGGTTAACTCGAATTTCATGCGAATTCGAATACAAATTTCAAAACTTCAAACTCAAATATAATCTAAAATTCAACTTATTCGACTCGATGAACACCTTTACTCCTAACTTTGCATCACAAATTTATGCAATAATCTTTTGTGTATTAGAATCAAGTTCATATCGTTTTCGTTATATTCAAATATGTGTAATATAAAATATTTGTCGCTGTTAAAAATGAAATTTGAAAAGGGCAAGGGAGACTTAAACTTAAAGGAAGGTGATTTACATACTCTATAACATTGTTCTTACATGCAGCAAAATATAATCATAATGCAAGGAAAGAACACATACGGCAAAGTTATAAAAAAATAATTTATAAGACAATATGATACTTTCTCGCATCTTGCGAGAAGGGAACAAAATAGCAGATTCGCTGGCATACTTTGCTCACGCTCATCGAAGTTCAACTTTTTCTTCTATGATGGCATCGGCTTCCTCTTCTATCGTGTTAAAGACAGATATATTTGTTTTTTTAAAGAGTTGTTCAAGGAAAAGCAATCCCCTCGTTCACTACCCGTTGATCCTCAAACCCGCACCCATCTTCTTCCATCAACTAAATGAATTCTTATATCTTGTTCACAAGATTAAAAAATTAGAACACTCTTTCTATTCTATTTTTTATGTATACTATATACTAAGCTTAAAAAAAATAGAATTCTTTAAGTTCCATTTTCACTACACTTCAATACTTAATAATACAATAACAATAACAATATTCAATTATAGAAATGATAGTATTTATCCCACATCCATTCTTCATGCGATTGTTAGAACAAAAATATTGGATGCAACAAAAATAATTTTTTTGATACATCAAGCCGCCAGCCTTGTTCATCTTCGGCGCAAGATTCACCTCTTTGCCTTCTATCCCTACCGCAAAAGAAAATGTGTTAGCTAATTACTAGTTATCAGAGTAAAACATACATTGTTTAGACAAAACGTATTGTGGAGAGATGATTTGAACCCATGACCTCAAGGTTATGAGTCTTGTGAACTACCGAACACTTCTACCTGGCGCCGTAGAAAAGAATTGAAAACTAATAGGGTCTGTTTGGTATGAGGTAATGGAATGGACGGGGGAATGGAATGGACGAGGTAATGGAATGGATGAGGTAATGGAATTGATCATTACCATTCCATGTCTTGTTTGGTTACCATGTGAGAATGGAATGAACCATTACTTTTTGTTGTTTGGTATGCGAGAAAAGACGAAAGAATAAAATCGGATGGCGCTGGTCAATGATGGACGGCGATGGTAGGTGGTGATAGGTGATAGTTGTAGCGGCGGCGACAGTGGCGGGTGGAGACGGCGGCGATTGGAGACGGCAACTGGTGGTGATAGCGGCGGTGGTGGTGGTGGTGGTGGGTGACGGCGAAGGTGGTGGCGGCGGTGATCTGAGGTGGTAGCGGTGGCGACGGTGGTGGCAGGTGGTAGCGGTGGTGGCGGTGGGTGGTGGTGGTTGTTAGCGATGGCGGAGGTGGGTGGCGGCGGTGATCAGAGGTGGCAGCGGCGATGATCGAAGGTGGGTGGTGGCGGTGATCGGAGGTGGCAACGACGATGGTGGATGGCAGCGACGGCGGTGGCGGGGATGGAGGTGGGTGGAGACGACAATGGCGGGTGATGGCGGTGGCGGGTGGCGGCGAAGGTGGGTGACGGCGGCGGTTGACAGTGGTGGTGGGTGGTAGCAACGGTAGTAGGTTGTGGTGTTGTTAATGAAGGGTGAAGAGGGAATGGAATGGAAAAAAAACAGGGGGGAGAGATGAAATGATTTTGAGGGAATGGAATGCATTTTGGAATGGGCGATTCCATTCCATCGACCAACCAAACACTCTTTTCTTCATTCCCTCTCAATGGTCCATTCCATTCCACCTCTCATTCATGCATACCAAACGCTACCATATAGAAACAAGGATTGAATTTGCCCCTATACCATATAGTATTAAAAGAGAAAAACAGTAAAAAAGGTTATGATTTGAAGGTAAGGTTGTCAAAAGTTAAAAATATCTTTCTGTTTAATATTAGTATATATGCCATAATAATACTAATATTTAAGCTCATTAACTAAAATTTAGTGTCAATTTGGGATTAGCTCACTTGATAAATACTTTTGTCTTTTAGGAGGGGGGGGGGGGGGGTGTTGAGCTTAATCCCAAGCAAAGAGTAAATTAAGATTAATTTGGTATAAATTAAGAGTAAGTAGGCATTGTCATCTAAAAAAATGCATTATTTAATATGTTAACTTCACATTTAATATTCTGTTTCATATGTAATTACTTATTTTAATGTATAACTTTAGTATTTGAAATTTTAGTAACTATATAATACCGATAATAATTGATTATATGTTACATTTTGTATAAGTTATTAGTTATTTAATGATGTTATGAATCTAAATATCATTACATGCATGTGATACTACTATTTATATCAAATACTTTTATTTATCTAAGTATTTTAATTTTCTTATTATTCAGAACTTAATTTGAAACAACAACTTTATTTTTAACTAATGGAATAAAATGGTCACAAACAAACGATTAAAATATTCCTTTATAAATAGGAAAAAATTGAATAGTATGTGTTCTTATGGCATTAATTAATTTACTTCCAACTATGCCTTTTTCAAGACCGACACATTATTAGTATGGTAAAAATCACGTCCCGGCCTTAAATGTGATTGGTTTTGCATCATATCACATTTGACATATCAATATCTCATGGGCGGTGTCACATAACCATTTCCATTAATGGATGTCTTTATATGCTTTGAATTCGTATTCCTGTTTTTCTCAGAAAATGATGTTGGAAGCTTGTCTTTATTCTTAGAACTACAAAATCCGATCGACTCCATGTTTATGGTAACCTAACCCTCTTAAAACACTAACATGACAGATTTGAGATATGATTAACCACAATTTTACTAAATACAATACAACACAAGAAAACACAACACAAATTACAACATTTCAGATCGAGAACTTCACTACAAGTAGAAATTATGAGTATGAAATAGTGGGATTGAAGCATCGATTACTGATTCATCTCCAACCTTAATTGAATCTGTGCTAGATTTGTTACCGTTTGTGTTATTGTGTAGGTGATTAATTGTATCTGTGAGAGAATGTAATGTAATTTTCTGAATGACCTCTGTGTTTCATTTGACCTCAATTTATAATACAGTATTGAGCCAATAGAATGGAAACAGAATATTGACAATCAATGTACAGCTATGTACAGCTAATTGACAAGCAATGTAAAGCTAATTGATACACGCTATTACACCCCCGCAGTCGAGACGTTCGGTGGCCGAATGTTTAGGCTGGATCTAAAGTCATCAAAGAGGATGCGAGGGAGGCCTTTTGTGAAGATATCGGCAACTTGATGTCGGGATGGTACGTGTAAGACTCGAACGCACCCCCGTTGTACCTGCTCACGGACGAAGTGAATGTCTAGCTCAATGTGCTTCGTCCGTTGATGTTGAACCGGATTACCAGACAAGTAGATTGCGCTGACATTGTCACAGTAGATCAAGGTGGCTCGGGAAAGAGGACGGTTGAGCTCTAGCAGGAGATTTCGAAGCCAACAAATTTCTGCAACGACATTTGCCACACCTCGATATTCAGCTTCAGCGCTAGAGCGAGAGACAGTGGGCTGACGTTTAGAGGACCAAGAAAGAAGATTGTCCCCAAGGTAGACACAGTAACCGGAAGTAGAACGGCGAGTGTCCGGGCAACCGGCCCAATCGGCATCAGTGTAGGCCAGGAGAGATAAATCAGGAGCAGGGCTAAGATGCAAGCCATAATCGGATGTGCCTTGAAGGTAGCGAAGAATACGCTTGAGAGCATTCCAGTGAGCTTCCGTAGGAGAATGCATCTGCATGCAAATCTGCTGAACTGCATAAGATATATCTGGGCGGGTGAAAGTAAGATACTGAAGGGCACCTGCCAGACTGCGGTAAGCTGTGGGATCACTAAATGGAGGGGCAGAGGTGTGCCCCAATTTGGAATTGGTGTCAACAGGGGTGGCAACGGGCTTGCAAGAGTCCATAGCAGCCCGATGAATAATATCTTTGGCATAGGCTTGTTGAGACAGGAACAGGCGATTGCCAGTACGAGTGACAGATATGCCCAAAAAATAAGTGAGGGGACCCAAATCTTTCATTGCAAATTCACCAGCGAGAGATGTCATGAGACGTTGACGCAGAGTGGCAGAGGATGTGACTAGGATGATATCGTCAACATAAATAAGTAAATACGCTGTATCTGTCCCATGATGATAAATAAATAAGGATGTGTCTGATTTACTCTGGATAAATCCCTGTAATAACACAAAGTCAGTGAAACGCTGGTACCATGCACGTGGCGCCTGCTTAAGTCCGTATAGGGACTTTTTCAGACGACATACGTGGTCAGGATAAGTGGGGTTGCGAAACCCCATGGGCTGATACATGTATACTGTTTCCGCCAAGTTGCCATGAAGAAAAGCATTTGTGACATCCAATTGGTGAATCGACCAAGATTGGGAGAGAGCTAAGGAGAGAACCAAGCGAATTGTAGCCGGTTTAACAACCGGACTAAAAGTGTCCCCACAATCAATTCCAACCTGCTGACTTCTGCCATCACAAACCAAACGAGCCTTATACCGTTCCAGAGACCCGTCAGATTTGAACTTGTGTTTAAATAACCACATACTACGAATAATGTTCATATTAGGCTGACGTGGAACTAACTCCCAGGTCTCATTTTTAATTAGTGCACTATATTCGTTAGACATGGCATTGAACCAATCCGGAGAGGACAAGGCAAGCTGGGGTGATTTTGGTATGGGGGTGATGGTGGCAGTGTGCAGGTTGAAAAGTTGTTTTGGTTTATGGATGCCGTCCATGGCACGTGTGCGCATGGTACGGGTAGTGGGAGGGGGGGATGGGGGTGGTGGTGGAGACGGGTGAGCAGTGGTGGGTGAGATAGGTTGTTGGTTGATTTGAACAGGAGCCGAAGGTGGGGAGAAGTGAGTTTCGTTTAGGGTGGGTTGGGACGTGGAAAGTGGAGAGGCCGTGTTGAGGTGGGATGGGCCAGCAGGGGATTGGGCTGAAGTTTGGGTGAGGTAGGATGGGCCAGGAGAGGATTGGGTCGATGGTTGGGTGAGTGGTGTTTGGGTCGTGCTGTGAGGAGGGGTGGTAGTATGGTCCGAGGGTTGTGGAGATGGGTGAGACACATGAGGCCATAGGAGAGGGTTAAAGGGTGGTGTGAGGAAGTCATAGGCGGTGGGGCTAGGCGGTAATGTGGTGGCGTAGGGGAAAATGGTTTCCTCGAAATGAACGTGGCGGGATAGAAAGATAGACTGAGAGGTGAGGTCGAGGCATTTATAGCCCCGATGGTTTGTGGGATAGCCGAGGAAAACCATAGGTTTGGAGCGGTTGGCGAGTTTATGGATAGAGGTGGAGGGTAATAATGGGTAACAAAGACAGCCGAACACTCGGAGGTGTTCATACGTGGGGTCACAGTGGTAAAGACGAGTGGTAGGGGAGTAGAATTTTAGATGTTTGTTGGATAGGATGTTTAAAAGGTAAGTGGCGGTTTCGAGGGCGTGATGCCAAAAAGAAGGTGGGAGAGAGGATTGAGCGAGCAAGGTACGAACCATGTTATTGATTGTCCGTATTTTCCGCTCAGCCTTGCCATTTTGGGACGAGGTGTATGGACATGAAAAACGAAAGTGCATGCCATGGTTGTTGCAAAATGTTTGGAAAGAGGCGTTTGCATATTCCTTACCATTGTCGCATTGGAACTGTTTGATTTTTCGTTCAAATTGTGTGCTGATGTAGTTATTGAAATGAGTGAAGGTGGAAAAAACGTGGGATTTATTTGTAAGAGGATATGTCCATAAGAAATTGGTGAAATCATCAAGAAATAAAATGTAATAACGATGACCACCGGTGCTTAGAACCGGGGAGGTCCACAAATCACTATGGATAATATCAAACGGTAAAGTAGTTGCATTACATGAATCATGAAACGGAAATTTAACACTTTTGCCAAAGACACAGGATTGGCAAAGTGGAGTCTTATTTTTATTAAATGAAATGGATGAAGATAATTTTAAAGAATGCAATAAATTGTCGCCCGGGTGACCAAGTCGCTGGTGCCATCGGTCTTGAGTGGTGACAGCAAGAGCAGTAGGTTGAGAGGTGGTTTTGAGAAGAGGAGCAGTCAGAGGGTAGAGGTCGCCCGAGCTATTGCACCTAAGGATGGGAGCCTTGGTCTTGAGGTCCTTCACAGTGAAACCGAAAGGGTCAAATTCTATAGATAGCAAATTGTCGGTTGTAAGTTTACGAACAGAAATCAGGTTTTTAATTAACTGAGGGGCATATAGGACATTATTTAATTTGAGAGGTGGGTATGGTGATGGTAAAGTAAGATTGCCTTGTCCAATAACAGGTATTTGCATGCCATTACCAACGATGATAGATTTGTTAGTGCAAGAATTAAAAGAAGACGGGGAGAAGTTACCTTGAGGATTAGCCATGTGACCGGTTGCGCCTGTGTCCATATAGCCTGTCGGATCCGGTTGTTGGAGAGACATTGTGTAGAGTGCTTGCTGGATGTCAGTGGGGGTAAAAGCAGCAGCATAAGCCTGGTCGGGTCGTGGTCCAAGAATGCCCGCGGCTGTGGTACCTGGGGCAGTGGTGGGTGTTTTAGGTACCGAAGGGTAGGGGCATGGAGGGGTGTTGTTGGCAGAAGGTTGAGGGAAAAAGGCGCCCCATTGGTTGGCCGCCCATGATTGAGGGAAGACAATATATGGGTGTGAGGGTGGGTTCCCAGGGCTGCGGTTGTTGCGGTTGTTGGTGTTGACCCGACCTCAACCACGAGAGCGTCCACCTCGACCACGTCCCTGAGTAGACGAAGAAGTCGAGTGACCAGCTGGTGTGGAAACGGTCGTAGTGGCTGCAAGGGCTGTTGCGGCTGAGGCTGCGGCACGAATTGCTTGGTTCTTTTTCTTGTTTTCTTCCATGGTTAACCGGGATCGACATTCAGCAAAATCGGGTAAGGGTTCCCGATGTTGTAAGACAGCAGATATGCTCTCGTATTGATCGGTTAACCCGCTCAAAAGTTGGGTGACGAGACGCTGATTATCGACAGGAGCTCCGACATTATTAAGTTGATCGGCTAGATGCTTAACCTGTTGACAGTAGGCAGCCATAGAGGGAAAGGCTTCAAGGTGAATGTTGGAGAATTGTTGTTGGAGTTGGACTTGGCGAGCACTCTTATTGTCGTTGAAGTGATTGGCTACGGCTGTCCATGCCTGGTAGGCGGTTTGTCGAGGTTCAATAATGATTTGAAGGAGGTCGGTGGAGATGGTGCCATAGATCCATTGAAGGACTATGGCATCGATTCGGGACCACATGGATTCAGCCTCGGCAGCGGCGGCCTTGGCCGCGTCTGAGGTGTCAGTGGGAGCAGCAGCTGCGGGACGTGGTTTCAGGTGATCATAGACCTGGTAAGCCCGACAATGGACTTCAAAGAGGGTGGTCCATGTGGTATATTGTGATGTCTCCGCTTCCAGGGTGATTGGGACCATGTTTTTGATGTTGTTGACCGTCATGGCGGGGTGTAGCTTAGTTTCCATGGCGGGATGTGAAGAAGAAATTATACTGAAGAAGATATGTAAGTTGAAAAAGAAAACGAAAAAAAAAGAACCTTAAAAAAATTGGATGTTGATAGTGGAGATGAGAGAATTTTTGTGGTGGGGAAGAAGAATGAATCGAAGAAAGGGAAAAGGAGGTGTAGGGCCAGTGGGGAAGGTGGGTAAAGAAAGTGGCAGGGAAGGTGGGGAAGAAAGAGGATCAAAGACTTGATACCATGTGAGAGAATGTAATGTAATTTTCTGAATGACCTCTGTGTTTCATTTGACCTCAATTTATAATACAGTATTGAGCCAATAGAATGGAAACAGAATATTGACAATCAATGTACAGCTATGTACAGCTAATTGACAAGCAATGTAAAGCTAATTGATACACGCTATTAGTATCGGTTATTATGAATGTTAGGGTTACAAAGGCATATATACAAAACCATATTTACATTGTCAACCCTTATCTATCACTAATATGTTTAATATTCCTTCGCAAGCTAAGGTAGAGGAGCAGCATGTAGCTTGGAGCATAAATATGTATATATTTGCGTTGACAATGATTTCGTAAAGATGTCTGCGATCTGATCTCCTATGGATATGAAGTGTACATGCAATAGTCCTTGAGAAACCTTTTCTCTCACGAATTATGAATCAACTTCAGCGTGTTTTGATCGAGCATGAAACACATGATTAACATCAAGATTGCTTGCATCTAGGTTGTCACATCAGAAAGTTGGAGTAAATTGGGTGTTTACGCCAAGTTCTTGTAGAAGAGCTTTTAACTAGGTCGGTTCAACAACAGTGTCAGTCAGTGCTTTACATTCTGACTCTGTGGATGATCGAGATACGGTTTTCTAATTTTTGTGCAGTCCATTATATGAGATTAGAACTCATATAGATGGAAAATTCCTGTGGACTGGCTGTCCAGTTAGCACCTGAGTAAGCACACAGGATATAGGTACACAACCAATGAACAACAGTATAAGCTTAAAGTTGGGATCCAGAATTGTACCAAATATGTAACCCATAATAAATTGTGCCCTTTAAGTTATGAAGAATTTGTTTAGCAACATACAAGTGATTTCTAGATGTAGCATGCGTGTATTGACAAACTTTGTTAACCACAAATGTGATGTCTGCTCGTAAAAATGGTGACACATTGGAGGGCACCTGTCACACCCCTAAAACACCACATGCGGAAACCCTGCGAGGTGTGTGACGTACCAGGATCCAGCCACTAATCACATTGAACTATAATAAGTATTTAAATAAAACATTCCATTCATTCATAAAATAGTTTCAAACCATACATTAAAACCAAAGTAAACATTCAGCGGAAGCATAAGATTATTCGTTGTTCAAGTGTTTCAAAACAATGTGCTAAACCAAGAATAAATATCCAAGAGTTGCGATCCATGACCACTCCAGCACTTCCAGATAGCAAGTTCCAATCCAAGAACCTAAGGACCTGCAAGCATGCAGAAAAGTGTATCAGACAACGCTGGTGAGTTCACAGTTTGTTTTAACCGTTTAATAACAAGTAGTGACTTATGACATGTTATGTTATGTTGATAATAACTCGATAACGCAGACGGCCCTTTTGCCCTTCTCCAATGCTCTATCAAACATTGGTCATGATTTAAAGTTATTAGTTCACGCCCGTCCTATCCAGGTACGTCGTGAGGGTGCCAAACCTAATAGCGCATCAACTAATAACCCTGTTGCCCTACAAGCAACTAACCCGGTAGTATGATGGGACTTAAGTGATAGAGAGTGAGTGTATTATCCAACATTAACGTTTACTTAAAACCGTTGCATATTGTCACACCCTTAATTTCCACGGGTCACCGGTGGGCCTGGTGGGAGAGTATCGTGACGTAATTGATATCATCATAGTCAAACTACACAAATTATAATGAACAGCGGAAGCAAAGAGATAGATTTATTCCAACCAAATGATTATTGTAATATTTAAGTATCATAATGTAGTTGAAATAGATCCACAGGCGGATCAAAATAAAAAGGAGAATTGTTCAACAGGTTTATTGCATCCAAGCTTGCGAGACTCTAAACGAAGCTAAGGAGAGGCCAGCCTATTACGTGTAGAACCTGCACTTAATCTTTTTGGGGAAAATACGTCAGTTTACACTCGTAAATACAATTTAATTGACTCATTTTGAAAATGTTTTAAAAATTGATTTGAATGCACATGGCACAAAACTTTTTATAACTTGGGATAATTAATCAAATTTAAACTTGTAAAAGAATTACATGTTTGTTATGCGTTTAGTGGCCCGGTTCGTGACGGGTTTAAGATTAATAGACACACCACATAGTATAAATCCGCGGCGGGAAACCAACGGTTATACCTTAATAAATATGGACACATTATCGGGTGTACGCCTACACCCGCGTGTCAAGGTCGTGGCCATTTCATGAATGATGCCAAGGATATCCGGGACATGGTCCTTAAACTCCCAAAGGCGTAAAACAAACAAAACAAATTTTTAAACGGGTCATCTTGATAATACTTAACCACTAATCGATTAAGGTCAAATGCCCGACCAAGCGGTATTTTATATACCGTACCCCAAGCCTGTATAAGGGAAAATAAGTTAAAAGTATTTACCTGAGCAAGTACAAACCACAACAAGCAAGTGCAACTATCTTTTACTGGATCTTCTATTCTGGAACGAAGGTTTGTAATAACCTATTAGAATCCTAACGGGTCTTTAATTTAGCCTTAGCTTAGACCGGTTAGTTTTCAAGGATGAATACGGTTCAATCGCATGGAAGGCGAGAACTGGTTTAGAATGTGGTTTTGACTCGACAAGCTTGCATGCTTGTTTAATATGGGTAACATAATCACATTCTGGGTTTTGAGACAAAAATAATATGGTTTGTCCCGTTTCGGCTAATATGTGTAAACTAGTTACATAAGCCGATCCGAACGCGAAAGTGCGTAACGGGTAACCATATAAATCATATACAAGTTTTCTGAGTTAATATGCACCAAATATGTTGTGATATCAGTAAGATATGTCATATTATGCCCAAAGTGGTTTTTAACTCAAACTATGCCCCGAAAGGGTATTTTAGTCATTTTAAAGGGTATAAAAGAGTTAAACTAGTAACCTGAGTTATATATCTGAATAAATCAGTAAATATACTTAATTTATTATGTTATAACAGTAGGGTATCATATATATGTGAATTTTATTAATTATAACCATCCTATGCACCGAAAGGGCATTTTGGTAATTTCACATAAGCCTAAAAGGTCAAAACTGGAAACCTGAGTTTAAAACTTTAGTTTACTGTTATAATATAAAAAATTACTGAATATATCAGTAGGTATCAACCCTTATACATATAAACTAGTTTTGATACATACTATGTCGTAAAAATGCCTAAAAAGGCGATTTGGAGCCATTTTCGGGTTTTGTATAAAAAGCTGATATTACTAATATTCCAGAAGGCTCAAAATAATTATTTTAACATAATAAATCAGTAGAAAAAGGTTTGAGGTCAAAAGGATTTATAAAACTCATTTTATAGCCTAAAAGGGTAAAACCGGCAATAACCGAAATAAGCTTAAAACTCTAAGTTATGCTCTGCCTAAAAATAAATAAAAATCTCCAAAAATCCCAAAATATTATTATATATCAGTGGGTATAAAGTTTGATATTAAAATTTGGGTTTAGATAGGCTATATGCTAATTACGCCAATTAATTACTAAGAAAGCTTCTAATTACGCTAATGAGCATAACTCTTAATCTAGACCTCAAACTGATGTCAAATTTTGGGTACAATTTTATAATTCAGTAACTAAGATGTCTACCCTTTTATATTTTCAAAAATCTCATTTTAAGGTCATTTGGGCATAATGGTCAACATATGAGCATTTAACGGAAACTTGCATAATAATTAGACAACTAGTGAACCAAGTCGTATAAACACAGAGAGTTATACTAACATGTAACTAGGTCCAAAAGAAGCTCTAAGGGAATCCTAAACGTGGCCTAAACGGGTCAGAATTGAAAGTCAATAGCGAAAGTCAAACTATGCGACTTTCGGTTCCAAACCGGGTCTAAACTGAAATTGTCGAGTTGAACATGTTTAAACATGTTCTTACATTAATTACCAAGTTGTATTAATGATCAAACAGGTTGCATATATCCTACATTGCTAATTATGTATTAATTTGGAATTAAGCATGCTGTTGACTTTTTAAAGTAACCTTTGACTCGACAATTAACATAGTTAGAGTGGGAATCTGGAAATACCCTTTTAAGGGTTTATTACCCACATAATTACCTACTCAAAGGTATTTTTCATTCGTGATTTGACTGAACCAATTTTGATTAATCACGAAGTCAAACCTTAATTATGACGGTTTGACTTTTAACTAATTAACTAAGCTAAACCGGATTAAAGGAGGTTAAGGATACTTACAAGAGTCCTAATTACTGCTAGAGATCACTAGAAAGTTGGCTTGATGTCCAGAGAGCTCCAGAGATGAAGTTGTGAATATTTGAAATGAATGAACTAAAATGGTCACAACTAAAGCTCCTTATATAGTGAACTAAATGTCACAAGATCTTGCCAAGGAAGTCTACAAGTGTTGTGAGATGATCCCAGGTGCCCCTATGTGGCTAAATACTGCCTAGCAAGTCCATGATTTCGAAAACCACTCATGAAAGGCGGTGGAACAGCTGAACAGGCAGTTGTCCATTTTCTGTTGCCAGCGACAGCCTTACGGACCGTAAGCCAAAACTCTTGCGGTCCGTATGATTATACGGTTACGGTCCGTAACCGACCCTGGTCAGATATGCCCAGATATGCTCCTTGCGGACCGTAAGCCTAGGGCCATACGGTCTGTATCCGCTGACCAGAACCAAAATTTTTTATAACTTTCAAGCCTTGACCATGCAACTTCGTAGACTCCGAATTCTCATGCTTTTACTGCAGTAGGGGACCACCTAGTCAGCCATTGCATGTCTAGCCATGCATTACACCCTTTTGGGATCTTGTGGGAAATTTGAAATGACGGAAATCTCAAGAATTTCTCTTGGATTCTCATATAGTTGGACATGAATTAAATTTCAAGTGTAATTCCCCTAATTCAGAATTTATTTACAGAATGTTATTGTAACAATTCAAAGAATCCAATTTGCCATATAAGAATGGAAGTATTTATTTAGAAACAACCGGCTAACATATCAGATGTTTATCAAACAATTTAAGGATCTTGGGATTTATAATTTGGGTTGCTCAGAGGTATTTTAATAACATGTCGCCCTTGGGTCGTTCAGAGGTATTTTATTAACATGACTCCCTTTTTAAATCCTACCTTACATCTTTTATTTGATCCGGGTTCCTGACACGTTTGTCTTACGTGACACGTGTCTTTATTTTATTGGACACGAATTTTCGAGGTGTTACATCCTCACCCCCTTAAAAGAAATCTCGACCTCGAGATTTACTGAAACAATTGAGGGTATTTTTCTTTCATCGTGGACTTTAACTCCCACGTATATTCGGGACCTCTACGGGCATCCCATTTGACCTTGACAATAGGCACGTGCTTCCTTCGAAGCTTCTTTACCTGTCGATCCTCAATCGACACAGGTTTTTCCACAAATTTCAAGCTCTCGTCTATGTGCACATCTGTGTGTGGTATGACTAGCGATTCATCAGCTAAACATTTCTTCAGATTGCAGACGTGGAATACATTATGAATACCACTGAGCTCTTCAGGTAAGTTTAACTTATAAGCCACTGATCCTATACATTCGATAATCTCGAACGGTCCTATATACCTCGGGCTTAACTTACCTTTCTTGCCAAATCGCATCACCCCCTTCCAGAGTGATAATTTGAGCAGAACTTTATCACCAACCTCAAACTTGAGGGGTTTTCGCCTTTTATCAGCATAGCTTTTCTGCCTATCCCGGGCAGCTTTTAGGCGGTCGCGAATATGGACAATCTTTTCCGTCGTTTCAAAGACTAGATCGGGACCTGACAATTGAGTGTCTCCTACTTCTGCCCAACAAATAGGCGTTCTGCACTTTCTACCATATAATGCCTCGAAAGGCGCAACCTGAATGCTGGTATGATAGCTATTGTTGTAGGAGAACTCGACCAAAGGTAGGTGCTTATCCCAGCTTCCTCCTAAATCAATTACACATGCACGAAGCATGTCTTCCAAAGTCTGGATGGTACGCTCACTCTGCCCATCCGTCTGAGGATGGTAAGCCGTACTAAAATTTAATTGCGTGCCCAGAGACTGTTGGAAACTTTTCAAAAAATGTGATGTGTATCTAGTATCCCTATAAGAGATAATAGATACTGGTACCCCATGCAATGATACAATCTTATCCACGTACAGTTGGGCTAACATGTCGGAGCTATAAGTCTCCTTAATGGGTAGGAAATGTGCTGACTTAGTCAGTCTGTCAACTATGACCCATATATTTTATCATTTCCCTTCTGCGTCTTTGACAACTTGGTGATGAAATCCATCGTCACCATTTCCCATTTCCAAGTGGGAATTTCTGGTTGTTGTAGCAAACCTGACGGCTTTTGATGCTCAGCCTTGACTTGAGCACACGTCAGACATTTAGCTACATAGGCAGCTATAGACTTCTTCAAGCCTATCCACCAATAGTTTGCCTTCAAATCCTGGTACATCTTATCAGCTCCAGGATGAACGGAATATTTGGAACTGTGGGCTTCCTAAAGGATAACATCCCGAAGTCCTCCATAAACAGGAACCCATATTCTTCCATTTAATCTCAGGATTCCGTCCTTGCTATAGGATAACTGCTCTTCAGTCACCCCTAGCTTTTCATCAGGGTAGTTAGCTTCCAACACAGCCTCCTTCTGTGCAGCTAACAACCTTTCATTTAAACTGTTCTTGATCTCAATGCTCTTGGCATTAATTCTTATCGGCTTCACTCTTTCTTTTCTGCTCAAGGCATCTGCGACTACGTTGGCTTTGCCTGGATAGTATCTTATTTCACAATCATAATCATTTAAAGTTTCCATCCAACGTCGCTGCCTCATATTTAAATCTTTCTGATTGAACAGATGCTGAAGGCTTTTGTGATCAGAATAGATCACACACTTGGTTCCATACAAGTAGTGCCTCCAAAGTTTTAGCGCAAATACAACGGCACCCAACTCCAAATCATGGGTGGTGTAATTCTTTTCATGCACTTTTAACTGTCGTGAAGTGTAACACCTCGAATTTTTGTGTCCAATGATGTGTTAACACGTGTCATTTGTTTACACGTGGCATCTATAATAAATAAAGGACTAATTTTGACAAACCTTGAAAGTATATAAATTCGAGGGTTATAAAATGTCAACAAGGGTAAATATACTGTATAGTATCCCTAAATAATGCTTAAACCTTCAAACGAATAAATTATAGATCGTACAAAAACAAAACGCGGAAGAAAGTGAGAGATTACAAAATACAGGGGTTAACTGTGTCAACATGTTTAATAATACCTCTGAGTGACCCTTTAACGTTCCAAAGACTTTGTAACGGTATTATACCCTCACTAAAATAATATATATGAATTTCGCGAAGTTTCGATATGAAACGAGAAAGTTACGATCGAATTCGTAGAAGAAGGGTTAAAAGCGTCAATAATGAAAGTTAAGGCTTTCTGAATAATTAATAAACTAACCGGGGACTTAATAATGCGGGTAAATAACACGAGGCCCCTATCGGTAAATAACCGAGGGCTAAACCGCAAAGTTACCCCTTCAAAACCGAAAGGTCAGGCAAATCATTACGAAAGATTTCGTTATTAATGGCTGGATTCTACAATCATTGCAAAAGGATTTGAAAATCCTGAAATCTTAACCTCTCGCGGCCCGCGTGAAGGTTAAGCTTAAGTTGAGGCGGGCCGCGAGCCACCTCAATTACGCGCCTGGATTCTTAATCCCAGGCGGCCCGCGTAAAAGAGCATGGGGACTCCCATGCGGGTCGCGTAAAGTGCCCAGATGCAGAATTGTTGTAACTACATGGCTTTTGGAGCTTATGAACGACCAAACCTCAATCAATGAGGCATGGGTGCCCCCTACTCGACCCATAACCCTCTAATACACCTGCCATTCATCCAAGGGCACTTGTAGAGTTGTGTGTAATGATCTTGAGCCATGACATTTGCTATAAATAGCACTAGTATGCAACATAACATTCACAACATCAAAACACACACCTCTGATCAGTTCAAGAGCTCTCAAGTCCTCTTCTCTGCTCCATAAGCAAGAACACAACTTCTGTAAGTGATCTAACCCTTTGTGGTGTCACATTTCCTTAGTAAATGGCTAAGAACCAAACCGTCGTAACTACGGTTTGACTTTACAATAAATCAGTAATGGTTCAGTCTTATGACGAATCAAAAGTGGTTATGAGTTGGTATTTATGTGGGTAATAAACCTCTAAAATGGTTCCCCCTGATCACCACTCTAACTATGTCAAATGTCGAGTCAAACGTGCGGTTAAAAAGTCAACAGAAAGCTATTTTAGCGATTTATGCATAATCTGTAACGTATATGTTATGGAACCTGTTTTGACAATCATAAAACATGATAATAAGTATATAAACCTGTTTGCGCTCGTTTGAATCGATCATTTACTATATTGAACCGGTTCGGAGCCGAAAGTCGCATAAGTTTGACTTTTGCTTTGACTTCAGTTCTGACCCGTTTTAGTGAGGTATAAATATACCTTAGGACTCTCTTAGGACCAGGTCACATGTTGGTATACGCCTCTGTGGTCGGTTCATGAGTTATCCGAGTCTTTTACGTATTTCCGTCATTCGCCTAAAAGTTGACCGTAACGGCCTTTTAAAATTAAAACGAGTATTTCGGACACGTGAACGGACCAAAACCTTGCTTGTTAAATTATAAGCATGTCCTTAAAGTTTCACGTCAATCCGAGGCCTAGAATGAGAGTTATGCTAAAAGGCGCACTTTTAAGAAAGTTTTGTAATTAACGGCGCAATTAGCATAACGCCCATCTAACCCAAGTTTTCGTCACCAAAACTTTTACCCACTGTGGTAAAATAATATTTTGGGAATTTTAAAGATTTTTAATAATTTTTACCTTGCTCATAACCTGCGGTTATGGCTACGGTTCGGTAAATACCGAATATGCCCTTTTTGGCCAAAACGGGAGTTCTACAAGGTCTTTTGACCCGATTCCAGTTGCTACTGGTTTTAAATAATAAATAAAGTATTTTAAGCTTTATAAGCTGTTCGGGAAACTCAGATTTCCTGTAGAACTCGAAAAGCCCTTTTAAAGTCTTTAAAATGACCGAAAAGCCCCTACGGGGCATAATATTAACTTAAACTCGTTACGGGCATTACGGAAGGTATCCTACTGATACCAAAATACTTTTAAGGCATATTGACTTAGGAAATAAGCGTAGGACACTTATGGTTAACCGTTTCGCCTATTTGCGCACACGGTACGGCCCATGGAACTAGTTTTCGTGCAATAGCCGATATGGGTCAAATTATATTATTTGAACCCCAAAATCCAGAGTATGAACTATAAACCCATATAAAACAAGTCACTGAACTTGTTGGGTCCAAATCATACTCCATTCTCGGTTTTCGCCTTTTCGTGCGAATTAACCATATCTATATATCGGAATCAACCGGTTTAAGCTACGGCTAATACAAGGACCGTTAGGATTCTAAGAGGTTAATTAAAACCTTCGTTCCAGATTAGGAGCCCCAGTAAAAGCTATCGGTGACTTGATCTTAATTAAGGATTTATACTTGCAAAGGTAAATACTTTTGACTTATTTCCCCTATACGGGCTTGGGTTACGGTATATTAATACCGCTTGATTGAGCATTATATAATTCCATCGCTTAGGTGGTTAATTGATTAAATATGATCGGCTCATTTAAACAGTTTTGTTGCTTATAAGCCTTTGGGGGGTTTAATGCCGTTGTCCCGGATATCCTTGGCATCATTTTACGAAATGGCCACGACCATCGACATCCCGGTGTAGGCGTACACCCGGTATAAAGTGTCGACATTAAAATTAAAAGACGTAGCCGTTGGTTTTCATACTACGGTTTTACGCAAACGTGGTGTGTCTATAAATCTTTAACCCGGCACGACCCGGGCTACTGAACGCATAAAAGAACATGTAAAACGTTCACAAGATCATTATGAATTTTCCCAAGTTAAAAAGAGTTTGTGCCTTGTGCATTCAAATCAATTTTAATAAACATTTTCAAATGTGTCAGTTGAATGTATTTACCAGTGTAAACTGACGTATTTTCCCCAAAAAGATTAAGTGCAGGTACCTAAACGTAAATTGGCTGGTATTAGCTCCCTAGCGTCGGGATAAGTCTCGCAAGCTTGATTGCAGTATCTGATGGAACAATACTTTATCTTTATTTACGATCCACTGTGGATATTCAACTTCTGTAATACATTGATATTATGATCAGAGGTTGAAATTTATATATTTGTCTTATGCTTCCGCTGTGCATTATATAATTGTGTGGTTTGACTATATTGTTGCCAACATCGTCACGGTAATCCCCCACCGGGCCCACCGGTGAGACACGTGGAAATCGGGGTGTGACAGGTTGGTATCAGAGCCAACATTGAGTGAATTAAACACTATCCTTATGTGTTTAATCTCAATGACAAAATTGCACATATTCGAGTCTAGACTTAACATAGGAATAATCTCAATCCCAATCTGGAAAAGTACTGCTTCCAATTATTTTTATATTGGACACGTCGCCAAGCGAAGAAGCCATAATAGGAGTTCTCCACACCGGGGTCCTGAGATGCTGAGCTTCGTGCCGCGGCTAGAATGAAACGAACATCCAAGGAGAAGGCAGTCAGAAATAAAATAAAGAAGAAACTCCTTTTTCTGAAGATCGTTTCCTTATTAGTCCTTATAAGGACATAATTATCTTTCAGTCCTTACGAGGACAACACTATTCCTTTCAAGTCCCGCTTAGGGCAACTTTATACTTTCACTTTTATATAATGGAATGATTAAGTTAGACTTTCATTCTGAATAAGAAATATTAAATAAATCAAAACCATTCCTTTTTATTGATCTGCCTAAATAAAGAATCTTAAGGGGGTGAAACCTAGCTTGGTGTCTTTTAAGATCCAGTCAAGATGGTACGACCTAGCTGAAAAGATTTTGATTCCCTGTTAACCTCTGTACGCATGTTAACATTCATGGCAGATGTGATTCGTTAAAATCACGCACGTCATTCTTATACAATAATCCTTTAAAGGATTTCAAAACCCAACTAAATGATATATAAATCGTGGGTTAAATCACCAATGAAGGTGATCAATATTATAAAGACATCCATTAGTGATGCAATGCCTACGGGCCAGTATTATAAAGACATCCATTAGTGATGCAATGCCTACGGGCCAGTATTATTAAAACATCCATTAGTGATGCAGTGCCTACGGGCCAGAATTATTAAAACATCCATTAGTGATGTAGTGCCTACGGGCCAGTATTATTAAAACATCCATTAGTGATGCAGTGCCTACGGGCCAGAATTATTAAAACATCCATTAGTGATGTAGTGCCTACGGGCCAGTATTATTAAAACATCCATTAGTGATGTAGTGCCTACGGGCCAATATTATTAAAACATCCATTAGTGATGTAGTGCCTACGGGCCAACCATATTAAGACATCCATTAGAGGTGTAGTGCCTATGGGCCATAATAATTGTCTTATAAAGACAAAAGGCAGTGGTAGTCTATGACTCCCTGTCAGAAAAAGGTAATGAACTAAGTTCAAACCTCAAGGCTTTGATTCTCTGAAATCCTAGCTTATAAATTATAAATGTCCTAGTGACTAGGCCTATTGTGCCAGAATACCTTCATGCTGTGATTCTCTGAAATCATAGCTTATAAATTATATATGTCCTTGTGACTAAGCCTTTTGTGCTATTACTAAATGCCTCGATCCCAGACGATCATGGCTTATAAATTAAACTTGTCTACGCGACTAGGCCAATTGTGCTATTATTAACTTATAAATTAGGATTTATGATAAGATCCTAAATAAAATAAATATCCTTCCTTCCCTGCCAGCAGGCATTTTTTTTAAAGAAATCTCAAGGGTAAACCTAGCCTATATGACGAGGCCAAGATGGTAGGACCTATTCAAGAGATTCAAATCCTTGTTAACATCCGTAAAATGTTAACACTCCTGGCAAACGTGGTTCGATAAAATCACGTAAGTCATCCCTAGATTGGGTTATTCCAAACCTTCCTTATTAAAATAATCATCCCTTAAGGAGGAAGTGCCACGGGCTATAATACACTGTCCGATTGCGACATCAACAATTGTGATCTTTTGAAATTCCCCATCCTAAGGGGATGAGCTATGCTCAAAGCCCTCTAGACAATAATCCTGTCGTCATGTCATTATTATGACCACTGAATGACAGTTGATTTAAATTAAATTACTAATCCTGTCGTCATGTCATTATTATGACCACTGAACGACAGTTGATCAAATTAAGTGCTAATCCTGTCGTCATGTCATTATTATGACCACTGAACGACAGTTGATCAAATTAAGTGTTAATCCTGCCGTCATGTCATTATTATGACCACTGAACGTCAGTTGATCAAATTAAGTGCAAATCCTGTCGTCATGTCATTATTATGACCACTGAACGTCAGTTGATTAAATTAAGTGCTAATCCTGCCGTCATGTCATTATTATGACCACTGAACGACAGTTGATTAAATTAATGGCACTGATCATGTCGTCATGTCATTACTGTGACCGCTGAACGTATCATCAGTGCAATGACTATATGTCTTAACATCTTACGAGATGTTAATTGATAGGCCCCCAGGCCAGAAATTTTAATAAAGACAGTCGTAACTTACAACTCCCTGTCAAGTAAAGGCAAGAACACGTTCAGGCCTAAATACCTTAATTCTACAAAATCAAGGTTGATAATATAAAGTTGTCCCTGTGACTTGGTCTCTTGTGCCATAATTATATAATATTAAATTAGGATTTATGATAAAAATCCTGAATAAAATAAACATCCCTCTTTTCTCTGCCAGTATGCAGTTTAAAAAGAATCCTAAAGGTAAAACCTAGCCTATGCGGCCAAGATGGTAAAACCTACTCAAGGGATTCGGATCCTTGTTTACACCTAAGAACGGGTTGGCACGCTTGACAAATGCGATTCGAGAAATCGCAGTAGTCATCCTTATATTGGATTCTTCCAATTCCCTTATCTAGCCTAGTGATTTAGAAATCATGGCTTATATCATCCTATGAGATGATCATATTATAAACATCCGTTAGTGATGATGTGCCTGCGAGCCAAACTTGTTGTCCGATAAGACAACAACAGTGATGGTCTTTGACCTCCTGTCTAAAATATTGGACTACGTCCAAACATAATAATCTATATGATCAATGCGATCATGACTAAGATAATCTAATACGATGATATATTATTTAACACCCTTTAGTGATGTTTTACCTATGGGCTATATTATATTATCAAATTGAGACAAGGCAATCGTAATCTTTTGTGATTCTTTGCCCAAGGGGGTGAGTTATACTCAAACCCCATAATCTATACTATCATTGCGATCCTGACTAGGATCATCAGTATGATGATCATGATATTAACATCCCTCGTGATGAAATCCCTATGGGCTATACTTTACTCTATTTTTTTTTTTTGATAAGACAAAATAGTGGTGATCCTTATGATTCCCTATTCAAAATGGTAGAATGATACCTAAACCTAATAGTCCATGCGATCGAAGTGATCATGACTAATATCGGTAGATACGATAATTATAGATAGACATCCACTAGTGATGTTAAATTGGTATTGCCTTCCTGTCAAGAGAATCGCCTGTCTAAACGATGACGGTGGTAGTCTATGACTCCCTGTCCAAAAGGTGAAGAACTGTGTTCAAGCCTTAAGACTCTTGATCTAATGAAGTTGCAACCTACGAATTGATGTCCTTGTGACAAACCCACAATTTATACTACAAGTCACCTATGACTAGCCTCCATGCTTTAATACGTCGTTCGTGACAAGTTAACATATTAAATGTTAACATCACTGGTGACAGGTGTTAGTGCCATATCCTATAGACATCCTAGAGACAAGGCCATTTGTGCCACACCTAAATGTCATTACGACAAGGCCTTCGTGCCATATGATTACCTATATTCTTCAAGACTGGGCTTATTGCCATATCCTTCTACGTCCCTCGCGACAGTTTTCTGTGCCATTTATGTATATACCTATATATAGCCAAGGCCATGTAAGGATAGCCTTTGAGCTATTTATGATCGTCCTTGTGGCAAAGACAGTTGTGATGTTAGGGTCCCCTGTTAAGCAGGTATTGGACACGCTCCAAACCTGGAGTGCTATTAATAAGTCCTTTATGACCTAAGTTAAATATTATAGGTATGCATTCAAACAACATTCACTAAGAATGTTCAGAACAAAATGACCCATACGGCTTATGAATGCCGTGGCTAATCTAAGTCAGGTCATCAGAATGATGACTAATAATTGTTAAATCTTAGTGATTAGTACCAAGTTTCGAGTATGGAAGACTCGGATGAGGTAGACAACAGTCGCAATACTATTAATGCGACGAAAGTTAATAAAAACTACAAACATAAACCTCAATATTAATGGAGTTAATCTCCTGGATATGGTTGACGCAGCAGTTGAAAGGACCATGGAAAGTTCATGAAACAATCCAAGGGCCGAATGCTCCTCGCTCTGAATTTCATTCAAAACCATGTCCAATTGCTCATGAAAAGAGTTTGGTTCACACTTCGTATATGAAGGACGAACCAAAGGAGGAAGATAACTCCCATAAATCTAAGAAAGAGAGCGAATACAGACTTAATAAAAAGCAACGAAGGTTCGGTAAGAGCCTGTATGTAAGAATTGCTAGCAAAGACATTAGGGACGGTGTCGAATAAAACCAAAACCCAGGCAGTGTGACATCTGCTAAGGAACAGGTCATCATTTCCTCGGAATGTAGGGACCTGGAGAATACATTCTATCATGACTGTGATGAGTAAGACCATATTAGAGATAGATACCATAAAGCTGCCAAGAAGGTGCAGCTAAGCCTGGAAAGGGCTAAAAGAAGAAATGCCTGAACTCACCTAATGAACGCCAAAAGGCAGTCTACGATGTCATCAAGTATGTTCATCATCTTTTACCATTAATAAATTCTGCTAAGTGTCCTGATTTAATGCAGGCAATCATAAATCTTCATAAACCATAAGCTTAGCAAACTTTTATATTATCCGCAAAGTATAATTTACCAAGGGAACATTAGTAACCGATTTTTTTCGTATCGGCAAGAAATCCTTTCGAAAAATCTAAAAGTACTCTTCCTTCGCATAGAGTACAACAACATATGTTATTTTAATTATTTTCTTCTTTCATTGTTTTTCTATCGCCTGCGAATGCCAAACTATGTTGATAAAAGTACCATATGAGGATTGGCGTATCCTAATGTGTCCCATAGATTATTTCCATGCCTGATCAGTATGGAGGTTCAATACATGGAACCCCTGAGATATCCCAATGGTCATATTGTCCTAATGTCGACTAGTAGTATTCAAAGAAGATATCCAGAATGGTATTGGCCAAGTAAATGTTCCCGAATTGGAATTTCGTGGACTTATATGTGTCACTTGTTTGGCACAAACAATAATGAATGAACTGGAGCCTGAGATATGAAAAATCTCGGTAGTCTCCCTGTATCTAGATTATCTTCTCTTAAGTTTTCCCTGCTTACCTCCTGGAAGGCAGGTAGAATTAATTTTAACATCCCGCTGTGGGCTGGAGTATTACGAAAACTCCATACTGCTTATAGAACAATCGAAACCTTGATTAAGTAGGGTTTAAGATGAAGTCTCATATAGCCTCACTCAATATTCTGAAAGTTTTATATTATTAAATAAGAAAGACGGTTCACATTGCTTATATAATAATTACCGCAACCCCAATTAAGCAACAACTAAGAATTGCCATAAGATGTACCAAGACTTAAAGGCAAATTATTGGTGGATAGGCTTGAAAAAGTCTGTTGCCGCCCATGTAGCAAAGTGCTTGACTTGTGCTCAAGTCAAAGCCGAGCACCAAAAGCCGTCTGGCTTGCTACAACAGCCTGAACTTCCCGAGTGGAAGTGTGAATGCGTAACTATGGACTTCATAACCAAGTTACCCAAGACCAGGAAAGGAAACGATACAATATGGGTCATAGTCGATAGGCTGACTAAATCAGCTCATTTTCTACCCATCAAGGAGACGTATAGCTCCGATATGTTAGCCCAACTTTATGTTGATAAGATTGTAGCCTTACACGGCATACCTGTGTCTATTATCTCCGACAGGGATACTAGATACACATCTCACTTCTGGAAAAGTTTCCAGCAATCTTTGGGCACGCGTTTAAACTTTAGTACGGCTTACCATCCACAGACGGACGGTCAAAGCGAGCGTACTATCCAAACGCTAGAAGACATGCTTCGTGCATGTGCGATCGATTTAGGTGGTAACTGGGATAAAAACCTACCCCTAATCGAATTCTCCTACAATAATAGCTACCACACCAGCATAAAGGCTGCGCCTTTTGAGGCATTATATGGTAGGAAATGTAGATCGCCTGTTTGTTGGGCGGAATTAGGAGAGGTCCAATTATCGGGACCAGAGATTGTTTTCCAGACGACGGACAAGATTGTCCAGATCCGGGAACGTCTCAAGGCTGCCCGCGATAGGCAGAAGAGCTACGCTGATCCAAAGCGTAAGGATTTTCACTTCGAAGTGGGTGAAAAGGTATTACTTAAGGTGTCACCCTGGAAGGGGGTGATGCGTTTCGGCAAGAAAGGCAAACTGAGTCCGAGATACATAGGACCTTTTGAGGTCATTGAACGAGTCGGATCAGTTGCCTATAAACTAAACTTGACTGAAGAGCTCAATGGAATTCACAATGTGTTCCACATCTGCAATCTCAAAAAGTGCTTCGCCGACGAGTCGTTGGTGATTCCACACACAGATGTGCATATAGATGAGAGCTTAAAGTTCATAGAAAAACCTTTGTCGATTGAAGATCGACAGGTGAAGAAGCTTCGTAGAAAGCACGTACCGATTGTAAAAGTCAAATGGGATGCTCGTAGAGGTCCTGAATATACGTGGGAAGTCGAAGCTACAATGAAAGAAAAATACCCCTATTTATTTGAGTAAATCTCGGGTCGAGATTTATTTTAAGGGGGTGAGGATGTAACACCTCGAATTTTTGTGTCCAATGATGTGTTAACACGTGTCATTTGTTTACACGTGGCATCTATAATAAATAAAGGACTAATTTTGACAAACCTTGAAAGTATATAAATTCGAGGGTTATAAAATGTCAACAAGGGTAAATATACTGTATAGTATCCCTAAATAATGCTTAAACCTTCAAACGAATAAATTATAGATCGTACAAAAACAAAACGCGGAAGAAAGTGAGAGATTACAAACTACAGGGGTTAACTGTGTCAACATGTTTAATAATACCTCTGAGTGACCCTTTAACGTTCCAAAGACTTTGTAACGGTATTATACCCTCACTAAAATAATATATATGAATTTCGCGAAGTTTCGATATGAAACGAGAAAGTTACGATCGAATTCGTAGAAGAAGGGTTAAAAGCGTCAATAATGAAAGTTAAGGCTTTCTGAATAATTAATAAACTAACCGGGGACTTAATAATGCGGGTAAATAACACGAGGCCCCTATCGGTAAATAACCGAGGGCTAAACCGCAAAGTTACCCCTTCAAAACCGAAAGGTCAGGCAAATCATTACGAAAGATTTCGTTATTAATGGCTGGATTCTGCAATCATTGCAAAAGGATTTGAAAATCCTGAAATCTTAACCTCTCGCGGCCCGCGTGAAGGTTAAGCTTAAGTTGAGGCGGGCCGCGAGCCACCTCAATTACGCGCCTGGATTCTTAATCCCAGGCGGCCCGCGTAAAAGAGCATGGGAACTCCCATGCGGGTCGCGTAAAGTGCCCAGATGCAGAATTGTTGTAACTACATGGCTTTTGGAGCTTATGAACGACCAAACCTCAATCAATGAGGCATGGGTGCCCCCTACTCGACCCATAACCCTCTAATACACCTGCCATTCATCCAAGGGCACTTGTAGAGTTGTGTGTAATGATCTTGAGCCATGACATTTGCTATAAATAGCACTAGTATGCAACATAACATTCACAACATCAAAACACACACCTCTGATCAGTTCAAGAGCTCTCAAGTCCTCTTCTCTGCTCCATAAGCAAGAACACAACTTCTGTAAGTGATCTAACCCTTTGTGGTGTCACATTTCCTTAGTAAATGGCTAAGAACCAAACCGTCGTAACTACGGTTTGACTTTACAATAAATCAGTAATGGTTCAGTCTTATGACGAATCAAAAGTGGTTATGAGTTGGTATTTATGTGGGTAATAAACCTCTAAAATGGTTCCCCCTGATCACCACTCTAACTATGTCAAATGTCGAGTCAAACGTGCGGTTAAAAAGTCAACAGAAAGCTATTTTAGCGATTTATGCATAATCTGTAACGTATATGTTATGGAACCTATTTTGACAATCATAAAACATGATAATAAGTATATAAACCTGTTTGCGCTCGTTTGAATCGATCATTTACTATATTGAACCGGTTCGGAGCCGAAAGTCGCATAAGTTTGACTTTTGCTTTGACTTCAGTTCTGACCCGTTTTAGTGAGGTATAAATATACCTTAGGACTCTCTTAGGACCAGGTCACATGTTGGTATACGCCTCTATGGTCGGTTCATGAGTTATCCGAGTCTTTTACGTATTTCCGTCATTCGCCTAAAAGTTGACCGTAACGGCCTTTTAAAATTAAAACGAGTATTTCGGACACGTGAACGGACCAAAACCTTGCTTGTTAAATTATAAGCATGTCCTTAAAGTTTCACGTCAATCCGAGGCCTAGAATGAGAGTTATGCTAAAAGGCGCACTTTTAAGAAAGTTTTGTAATTAACGGCGCAATTAGCATAACGCCCATCTAACCCAAGTTTTCGTCACCAAAACTTTTACCCACTGTGGTAAAATAATATTTTGGGAATTTTAAAGATTTTTAATAATTTTTACCTTGCTCATAACCTGCGGTTATGGCTACGGTTCGGTAAATACCGAATATGCCCTTTTTGGCCAAAACGGGAGTTCTACAAGGTCTTTTGACCCGATTCCAGTTGCTACTGGTTTTAAATAATAAATAAAGTATTTTAAGCTTTATAAGCTGTTCGGGAAACTCAGATTTCCTGTAGAACTCGAAAAGCCCTTTTAAAGTCTTTAAAATGACCGAAAAGCCCCTACGGGGCATAATATTAACTTAAACTCGTTACGGGCATTACGGAAGGTATCCTACTGATACCAAAATACTTTTAAGGCATATTGACTTAGGAAATAAGCGTAGGACACTTATGGTTAACCGTTTCGCCTATTTGCGCACACGGTACGGCCCATGGAACTAGTTTTCGTGCAATAGCCGATATGGGTCAAATTATATTATTTGAACCCCAAAATCCAGAGTATGAACTATAAACCCATATAAAACAAGTCACTGAACTTGTTGGGTCCAAATCATACTCCATTCTCGGTTTTCGCCTTTTCGTGCGAATTAACCATATCTATATATCGGAATCAACCGGTTTAAGCTACGGCTAATACAAGGACCGTTAGGATTCTAAGAGGTTAATTAAAACCTTCGTTCCAGATTAGGAGCCCCAGTAAAAGCTATCGGTGACTTGATCTTAATTAAGGATTTATACTTGCAAAGGTAAATACTTTTGACTTATTTCCCCTATACGGGCTTGGGTTACGGTATATTAATACCGCTTGATTGAGCATTATATAATTCCATCGCTTAGGTGGTTAATTGATTAAATATGATCGGCTCATTTAAACAGTTTTGTTGCTTATAAGCCTTTGGGGGGTTTAATGACCGTTGTCCCGGATATCCTTGGCATCATTTTACGAAATGGCCACGACCATCGACATCCCGGTGTAGGCGTACACCCGGTATAAAGTGTCGACATTAAAATTAAAATACGTAGCCGTTGGTTTTCATACTACGGTTTTACGCAAACGTGGTGTGTCTATAAATCTTTAACCCGGCACGACCCGGGCTACTGAACGCATAAAAGAACATGTAAAACGTTCACAAGATCATTATGAATTTTCCCAAGTTAAAAAGAGTTTGTGCCTTGTGCATTCAAATCAATTTTAATAAACATTTTCAAATGTGTCAGTTGAATGTATTTACCAGTGTAAACTGACGTATTTTCCCCAAAAAGATTAAGTGCAGGTACCTAAACGTAAATTGGCTGGTATTAGCTCCCTAGCGTCGGGAAAAGTCTCGCAAGCTTGATTGCAGTATCTGATGGAACAATACTTTATCTTTATTTACGATCCACTGTGGATATTCAACTTCTGTAATACATTGATATTATGATCAGAGGTTGAAATTTATATATTTGTCTTATGCTTCCGCTGTGCATTATATAATTGTGTGGTTTGACTATATTGTTGCCAACATCGTCACGGTAATCCCCCACCGGGCCCACCGGTGAGACACGTGGAAATCGGGGTGTGACATGAAGCGTAGGCAATGACTTTGCCTTTCTGCATAAGCACACATCCCATACCGGTGTGTGATGCATCACAATAAACCACAAATTCATCAATTCCCTCAGGTAACGTCAACACTGGAGTGTTAATCAGCTTTTGCTTCAAAATATCGAATGACTCTTGCTGCTTAGGCCCCCAATCAAACTTGCTATTCTTGCGAGTCAGCAAAGTCAGGGGTGCTGCAATTCTTGAGAAGTTTTCAATAAATCTCCTGTTATATCCTGCTAGTCCTAAGAAACTGCGAATCTCCGTAGGCGTCTTCGGCTCCTGCCAATTCATGACAGCTTCCACCTTAGCGGGATCCACTTGGATACCATGCTCGCTTACAACATGTCCAACAAATTGGACTTCTCGAAGCCAAAATTCACACTTGGAAAATTTGGCATAGAGCTTTTCCTGATGAAGCAGCTTAAGAATACATCGAAGATGCTTCTCGTGATCAGCTTGGTTCTTTGAGTAGATGAGAATGTTGTCGATGAAGACGATGACAAATTTGTCTAGATAAGGCTTGCAAACGCGATTCATGAGATCCATGAATGCGGTAGGCGCGTTAGTGAGCCCAAAAGACATCACTAGGAACTCGTAATGACCATAACGAGTTCTAAACGCAGTTTTGTGTACATCTTCATCTTTAACTTTCAACTGATGGTAGCCTGACCTCAGATCAATCTTGGAAAAAGTAGCTTGCTCCTTGTAGCTGATCGAACAGATAGTGACCTTATTAAGCTCACGGTAATCGATACATAAACGCATCGACCCATCTTTCTTCTTGACAAACAAGATTGTTGCTCCCCATGGAGAAGAGCTAGGTCTAATAAAACCTTTGGCTAGCAAATCATCTAGCTGCGTTCTCAATTCCTTCATCTCTGTTGGTGCTAACCTATATGGTGCTCTTACAATAGGTGCTGCTCCTGGAATGATGTCGATTCTGAACTCTACTTGTCTATCTGGTGGCAAACCAGGTAGTTCTTCCGGGAAAACTTCGGGGTATTCAGAAATAACGGGGATATCTTCAATCTTGGGCTTCTGCTCATCAATGGTCACCTGTGCCATATAAATGACACATCCATTCTTTAAATATCTGGATGCCTTTAGCATAGCCACTTGCTCAGGCAATCCATGCTGAGTATCTCCTTGAATGGTAAGTGGTACACCAGACGGAGTCTTGATCACCACTTGCCTCTTGTTGCACATAATCTGGCTTGGTTATGCGATAACCAATCCATACCTATCACCACATCGAAACCGGCTAACTTAAAAGGAAGGAGGGACAAGGGGGAAAAGAGTGGTTCCTAATGGATATGACACATCCATCTAACACAGTCGAAACTGTTTCCATGGTCCCATCAGCTAATTCCACCTCATAATTCACACTAAAGGTTTTAACAGGCAATCTTAGCAACTCACAAAACTTATTATCTACAAAGGATTTATCTGCTCCAGAATCAAACAATACTCTTGTGAAAACATCATTAATGAGGAACGTACTGGTTATGACATTGTCGTTCTGGATGGCCTACTGAGCATTCATTTGAAAGACCCTGGCGTTGGTCTTCTTCCCATCCTCAGCTTTCTTTGCCAGTTTTGGGCAGTTGGTCTTGATATGCCCTTTTTCATTGCAACTACAGCAAGTTGCATCCTTCAACTTTTTGCAATCAAGGGTCCTGTGTTCGGAGGACTTGCAAATTCCACATGCCTTCGGCTGGGATTGGGATTTCTGCTCATACCTGCACCTCCCAAAATGGTGCTTCTTGCAAACCTTGCACTTGGGTCTATCACCCGATTGTTGATCACTTTTCTTAGATCCCGACCCCTTTTTGTGATCCTGATTTCCTTTATGCTTCTTGTTTGATCGGCGTGAATTGTCATCATTTTGCTTTCTCTTCTCAGCGTCCGAGTTCCTTAGCGATCCTTGCCTGACCGCGTCCAACGTAAGGGACAGGGAAATATCAGCTGCGGACCTGAACGTAGCAGGCCGTGTCACACCCCAACCGATGGCGGAAACATCGGGATGAGACGAACAAATTGCTCAAAACAACATAACACTATTGTGACAATAAATTATTAAATTCATTTCATAAATTGTAAAGTGGGGTACATAGTTCCAAATAAATAAACATAACATTCAACAATAATCAAAAATTCTAAGTGGGTTTCTAATGTCCATCCTAGCTTGATTCTTGTTTTCTTGATCATTCAACCTGCAATATGAATTAAAATAAAATCAACAAAAGCATGCTGGCGAGTATACAAGTTTTCATACATAGCATAGTACGTGTTTAAAATGTTGCTCATATCCAAATGTGAAATACAATATCATATTGACAGTATATACTCGAAACGATGTTACTCTATGTGTCCAAACCAAAGTTTAACGCAATTAAAGTGCCTACCCAAAAGAGTATGGGTGGTTTTAACATAGATTAACCTAACAATACCCGTTAATATAACGAGAGGGGCGTTTCTCAACCTATAGCGCTACCATTGTTAGGGGAGGCTTGTACGAAGTTAATGAACACATAGTCATGAATGTTTACATTAGCATAACATGTCTAACATGATTAAAATGTATCACATAGGGTAAGGATAGAGTGTGCGTAAAATGTTTGATGTGATTGTGATGTTTGATATAGAATACATATTGCACCCAAAAGTGGAAAATAGAAAATGGGTCATGTATACTCACAGTGATTGCGTTGCGCTTCTTGTAATAACGCACGAGTAAGATTGAGAAGCCAAGGGGACGAACGAGATGGTTATCCTAGATATTAAATACGTGTACGAACTCGTTAAATAAGATTCCGAAAGTTTATGGTGTACAAATTAATTATATATTATAGCTTAACTCATTATAAAAGATTATAACAATTTGCTAATTGTTTAAAATAAATTAAAGGTTTTATACAAAAAGAATAAAAATGATATTTATTTATTTAAAACTAATAAGATAAATATTTTATTTTTAATAAACTGCTGTTTATAGTTTCTCGAAAATAATCATCAAATGTTACTTCAAACCTATTTGTCTAAAGGTATTTATTGATTATAAAATAAATAAATAAGTAAAATAATAAAAATGAAACCATAGATTCGAAAAGAAGGAATCAACCCACCTTAAAACATAATACAGTTTATTAACCAAGTTCTATTGTGTTTTACTATAACACTTTGATGAGAACCAATCTTTTGATTCATTTGTATAACGTCAACATCAGATCCATTATTTTATGATAAAGTGTTGTTTTGATTAGAACATGATTTGCACTTGTTTTCTTCTTCATTATAGAAACAAACATACAGTAACCAACCCATTGCAACCCATGCAAACCATCTTATAGTTTAGGATTAATAAAGAAATGGTGGTGTTCTTAATGTAGGATAAATAACGACTCCACTGACAAAATGAAATTTATGAGACGTATACCGAACGTTTTAGCCGTGAGTTACTGTCGTGGCTTCGGTTGTCTCCGACGTCGCCTCCGATCTCCGATGAACTTCGTGTTCTCCCGCAGAACCTTCGAACTCTGACAAGTGTGCAAGCTATACGAACAGTGATATGGTATTGTGTGGTGTCGAGATGAAGGATGGTTGAGTTTGTGAGAGAGGTGTCGAACACGTTGAGTGGGATAAAACGGTGATGAGAGGTTCGTTTACGGGTGAAAACGGGTGACCATGGTTCGGTTAATATAGTGTTCGCAAGACTCGCGAATTATGGAAACGGTTTGATTGATCTCCGGCGAGTTGCTGGTCAAAACGGAGGGTAGTGAAAAGGTCTTGTGGTGATGGCAGCCTTCTGTTTCGAGTAAAGGGATTGTGAGGGTTGATGTGTGTAAAATGCAACATATAAATCACATCAATAAAGGCATAAAACTAACCCTTTTTAAGTACTAATGTTGGAAAAAGAGTGTTTTTGTCTTTCTTTTGTATTTTCAGGATGAAATGAGCTCAAATTCACAAAAGAAGCAAAAAGACAACTAATTCTAGCATAAATACAAGAAAAGGAATAAAAGTAGACTGCCCGGACCCTCAACGGCATCCTCCAAGGCAAAGAAGAGAAAGCAGAAGCGGACACGGGGCCGTGCCCAAGAAGCAGCATAAAAGACAAACCTATAGAAGCTTCTATTGCCCACCACGGGGCCGTGTCCAGCGGGCACGGGGGAGTGGTGAAAGTACAGCAGGCGCATTAATTGTAATTGCGAATTACAATTAATGAGGAGAGAGAGTGGCATACGGGCACGGGGGCGTGTCCAGCGGACACGGGGCCGTGCCCAGCCTTCTGTTCAGCCTATAAATAGGAGTGCTTGGTTTCATTCCATCTCATCCCTTGGCACACCACCCCTCTCACACTTCATCCACCACCCACCACCACCATAACACCATCATCCACCACCATCATCCATTGTCCATCGTAGAGTGTGTGAGTCGTCTCGGGATCCAAGATTGATCGTAAGAGTTCTTGACAATCAAGGCCATGTTTGCCTAAGTCTCTTACATCACTTGGTGAAGACAAGTGTTTAGTATAATACTTTTTATTTTTAATCTTTTGCACTTTTTATTTGGTTTTGTATTAATGACTTTAATAACTAGTTACTTATGTTGAAGGTGATCTTTCCTTATCGTTTGTCCGTGGTGTCTTGGCGTTATTTTACTGTCTATATAAAATAAAAGATTTTCACCATTCATATCTCCACGGTCTATATGGAGGTATGTTGGCTACCTGGTCGGGGGTTAAGGGAACGGTTTGGTAAGGGTCTTGTCACGGCCCCCGACCCACCCTGGACGGAGTCGGGGCCCGCGAGGCAGTTCCCGTGGTATTTAATTTATGCGGCAGCGGAAGTCTTTTTACAACAGGATCTTTTCACCGTAAAATGCTCGTTTAATATATTACACCAAGTTTAAGGGATAAATCCCATAATTTACAATAAGTTGATTTCACACAGAAATCTTTATTTTTCAAAACACGTTTTATTGGTTTATTTACACTGAGCCACTTCTCTGAGCTTGATAGTGCTTTACTGCACTTTTCCTGGATCACACAGATCACCTGAAACATGTTTGAAAAAGGTTTTGTCAGCGGGGAAATACTGAGTGAATCATTCTGTTTTCTAAAACGACCCGTTAGTTATAATTTACAGTATTAAGAGCGATTACAATGTTTCTATCAACCAATTATCAAGAATGGGTATTTGTCACTCGATTCATTTCTGTGACTGTGGTCATACCACTATTGGGTCCCGTTGCCCTAATAGTGACGGTGTACTCACACAGAGTAATAATAACTCACATAGAGTAATATTCACTCACATAGAGTGATAATAACAGTAATGTGCACAATACCCCACATACCAGCTGTAATTTGGTGATTACAAAGACTTAATCCCTGTAATTATAACCTTGAAAATAATTTGAGGTATTGTAATACTTACTCACAAACTGTGAGAAAACAGTTTAAAAAGAAGAATGACTCACATTGCAGATTAACGAGCAATAGATATAAGCCTACTGATTAGCCTTGATTACACCTAGTTTAACACAATGCACACAGGCAGGTTAGTAACTAATACAGCAATTACGTCAATTCACGAGATTAAACCTTCACAACGATTAATCAGTGCAATACTCGATAATTCAATCGGATTCACAACGAATAACAGAGCATAGTCCGAATTCGAACAGCACTCTAATATTCAAGTCGAAATCACGACGAATAATCAAAGTACAAGCTCAATTGAGCAGCACCCGGACTATCGTTGGATAGTTATAATCGATCGGACGTTGAATCGTAATAGCGATCGAGTTATTACCCTGATTGCGGCAACGTTTCGATAATTGTGTGTGTTGGTTGGATTGTTTCTGTGATAACTTGATCTACGTAACTCGGATTTACGTCGTTCCACAGACAGAATTCAAGTCCCAACCCCCTCTATTTATACCCGAAATTTGACACCATCGCGTAGCGCGAGGGGTACCCCCTATAGGCGTCGCGCTACGCGAGTGGTAACCTATGTTCATAGGGTAGCTACGTGTGTAACCAGGCTTGCTGTGTTGACAGTTTTATCAAATTCGATTTTGATTGAAAGTTATGAAGATAATCGTTGGCTAGGGTTTATCCCCCCCTGAGTTTTAGGGGCCCTGATCCTGATTCCGATTGTTCTGGAAATTTTAGGGTTAGTGCAGAATTACTTGGGTTTCTTAATTAGGGTTTCCTTAATAGCTAATTACCATCCTAATTATGGATTTTAGTGACAGTTGTTACATCCTCCCCATCTTAAGAAAAATCTCGTCCTCGAGATTTACTGGAATAGATGAGGGTACTTTCGCTTCATTTCCGATTCCAGTTCCCAAGTGTATTCTGGTCCTCTTCTTGAATTCCATTTGACTTTGACCAACACCAGTCGTTTGTGTTTGAGAAACTTGACTTTTCTATCTTCGATCTGTAGTGGTTTCTCTATAAACTTCAACTTTTCGTTCACCTCTACATCTTGAAGAGGTACTACCAGGGATTCATCTGCTAAACATTTCTTGAGATTGGATACATGAAATACATCATGTACTCCAGCCAATTCTTCTGGTAGTTGTAAACGATAAGCAACTGGTCCGATTCGTTGAATCACTGGGAATGGTCCAACGTACCTTGGACTTAGCTTTCCTTTCTTTCCGAATCGTACTACTCCTTTCCAAGGAGAGACTTTTAAAAGTACTTTATCTCCTACTTGAAATTCTAAAGGCTTACGACGATTGTCTGCATAGCTCTTTTGACGATCTCGAGCCGTTTTCAATCTTTCCTTAATCTGAGTTATCTTGTCAGTAGTTTCTTGTACAATTTCAGGACCTGATAATTGACTTTCTCCGATTTCTGCCCAACATACTGGAGTTCTGCACTTACGTCCGTATAGTGCTTCAAATGGTGCAGCTTCGATGCTTGAATGATAACTATTGTTATAGGAGAATTCAATTAATGGCAAATGGCTATCCCAATTACCACCAAAGTCAATTACACATGCTCGGAGCATGTCCTCTAGAGTTTGTACTGTCCTTTCACTCTGTCCGTCTGTTTGTGGATGATAAGCAGTACTTAGATTTAGTCGAGTTCCCATTGCTTTCTGAAAACTTGTCCAGAAATGAGATGTAAAACGACTATCTCTATCCGATACAATGGAGAGCGGGACTCCATGTAGAGATACTACCTCGTCCACGTAGAGTTGTGCTAACCTTTCCATGCTAAAGGTTTCTTTCATTGGTAGGAAATGAGCTGACTTGGCTAATCGGTCTACGATTACCCAAATCGCATCATTACCTCTTTTGGTTTTGGGTAACTTTGTAACAAAGTCCATTGTTATAAGTTCCCATTTCCATACAGGCATTTCTAATTGTTGAAGTAATCCTGAAGGTTTCTGGTGTTCAGCCTTAACTTGTGAACAAGTTAAACACTTGGATACATATTCGGCTATATCCTTTTTCATTCCTATCCACCAGAAATTATTCCTTAAATCTTGGTACATCTTATTGTTTCCTGGGTGCATGGTATACCTAGATTTATGAGCTTCTTCTAAGATCTTATTTCTTAATTCTCCTTGCTTAGGTACCCAAATTCGTTTCTTATGGAATTTCCAAATTCCATCATTTCTTTGTTCTAGTTCTTTTAAGTAACCTTTCATTCCTTCAGCATCATCTTGGATTGCTGTTTTCTGAACTTCTTTGATTTGTGCCATTAAATCTATTTGTAGATTTAATCTCAGAGCACGGCCTCGTTTCTGTTTCTCATGGTACTTACGACTTAAGGCATCTGCAACTACATTTGCCTTTCCTTCGTGATATTGGATATCACAGTCGTAATCGCTTAGCATCTCCATCCATCTTCTTTGCCTCATGTTTAATTCTTTTTGCCCAAATATATATCTTAGACTCTTATGATCTGTATAAACAGTAAACTTACTTCCATACAGATAATGTCTCCATATCTTAAGGGCAAAAATTATGGCTCCTAATTCTAGATCATGAGTCGTATAATTTTCTTCGTGCTTTTTCAGTTGTCTAGAAGCATACGCAATTACCTTCTTGCGTTGCATTAACACACATCCGTATCCTAATTTTGAAGCATCACAATATACTTCAAAGTCTTCTGTTCCTTCGGGTAAAGCTAAGATTGGTGTATTCATCAACCTATGCTTTAAAATCTTAAAGGCTTCTTCTTGTCTAGGTCCCCATTCAAACTTAGCAGCTTTACAGGTTAACTTAGTTAATGGTATGGCTATCTTGGAAAAATCTTTGATAAATCGTCTATAGTATCCAGCTAAGCCTAGAAAACTTCTTATCTCCATAGCTGTTTGTGGAACTTTCCACTTCGTAATTGCGTCTATCTTAGCAGGATCTACATGGATACCTTCGTGATTTACCACATGACCTAAGAATTGTACTTCTTGCAGCCAAAATTCACATTTCGAGAATTTGGCATAAAGCCTTTCGTTTCTTAACAAAGTTAAGAGTGCATGTAAGTGTTCACAATGTTCTTTTTGGCTTTTGGAGTAAATAAGTATATCGTCGATGAAAACGATCACAAATTTATCCAAGTATGGTTTACAGATTCGATTCATCATGTCCATGAATGCTGCTGGGGCATTCGTTAATCCAAAGGGCATGACTGTAAACTCATAATGACCATACCTAGTTCTGAAAGCAGTTTTAGGTATGTCTTCTTCTTGTACCTTCAACTGATGATATCCAGATCTTAAATCTATCTTAGAGAAATACCTAGCTCCTTGCAGTTGATCAAAAAGATCATCAATCCTAGGTAGTGGGTATCGATTCTTAATCGTAACCTTATTCAATTCTCTATAATCGATACACATTCTCATCGATCCATCTTTCTTTTTCACAAACAGTATTGGTGCACCCCAAGGGGATGAACTAGGTTGTATGAATCCTTTGCTTAATAATTCATCTAATTGCTTTTTCAATTCTAGCATTTCGGTAGGTGCTAATCTATATGGTGCTTTAGCTATTGGTGCAGTACCTGGAATTAAATGAATTCTAAACTCTACTTCCCTATCAGGTGGTAATCCAGGTAATTCTTCTGGAAAAACGTCTGGGTATTCTGAGACTACGGGAATGTCCTGGAGTTCTTTATCTTTAGTGCTAACGATTACTGAAATCATATACACCATTTCCTGTTTTCTCGAATAACTAGCTAATTTCATTACTGAGATGAATTTTAGTGGTTTTCGAGGTCTATTTCCAGTAATTAAAATTACTTCTCCTGTAGGTGTTTGAATTTCTACAGCATTTTTGTCACATAGGATTCGTGCATGGTTGGCTACTAACCAATCCATTCCTAATACTACATCGAATCCGGCTAAATTCATTGGTAACAAATTTGCAGAAAACTTATGGCCTAATAGTTCTATTTTTCCTTCTTGCCAGATTTTATCTATGTTCACAGAATTTCCTTCTGCGGTTTCTACTGTGAAGTTTTGCCTAAGAGTGGTTAATGGTAACTTAAGATCTTGGCAAAATAAAGTATTTATAAAACTTTGGTTCGCACCAGAGTCAAATAATACTTTTGCAAATACGTTGTGAACTAAGAACGTACCAGCTATCACATCTGGAATGAGTTCGGCCTCTTGAGTGGTTAGCTGGAATGCTCGCGCATTTCTTTTGGTTGTTCCTTCAGCTGGTTTGGTTTGGTTAACTACAGGTTTAGCTAACTTAGGACATTCAGATTGAAAGTGTCCCCTTTCTCTGCAATTATAACAAACTCTTGTTTTCTTTCTGCAGTCTTCTTCCCGATGTCCTTTCATTTTGCAAAAATTGCAAACCATGTTGCATTGTCCATAATGCTTCTTTTTGCAATTTCTGCAGAAAGGAGGTGATGAGGATTGCCCTATTCCTCTTTTCTTGGTATTACCCGCACGAAATCCTTGGGTAATCTTCTGAGCTAATTCCTTCTTCCGGTCTTCTTCTCTTGTGCGCACCAACTCATCTGTTAGGGTATTAGCTAATTCTACAGCATCGTCAATAGTACGAGGTCTCGCAGCTTTAACGATGTTTCGGATTTCACTAATTAACCCCCAGATGTAACGGGAAATAAGTACCGGTTCTGGCGAAGCCAGTGATGGCACTACCCTTGCGTATTCAAAGAATGTCGAAGTATATCCCCGACAATCTACTCCTAGCATACGATGACTTAGGAACTTGTTTTCCATTTGTTCCTTCTCGTATTCGGGACAGAATTTTCTTTCTACCAAACTCTTAAATTCTTCCCAACCGATGGCATAGGCTATCCTTCTTCCTTTTGCCTGGAGGACCGTGTTCCACCATTCGAGTGCTCCTTCTTTGAACAGATTTGATGCATACATCACCTGATCCTCTTTGGCACATTTGCTTATTGCGATTACTGCTTCGGTTTTCTCTAACCAACGCAGTGTTGCAGTTGCCCCTTCATTACCTGCAAATTCAGCGGGTTTGCAAGCAAGAAATTCTTTGTAAGTGCAACCAGGCGTTGCAGCTTTCACTCTTTTAGGGAGTGGGGCCTGCTGCGGATCATGATTGTCATGATTGCCGCCTCCATTTATGCTGTTACTGCCGTTATCTTCTGGAATACGTTTACTAGGAATTAATTGTGGGTCGGCAGGTTTCTGAACAACAGCTACAATTTCTGGAATAGCATGAGCTATCCCTTGAGCGATAAAGTGCTCGATATCTTGTCGAGTTATATATTGATCTTCCTGTTCTTGCTCAGATTGATTTACTTCATTAATTGGTTCATTATTAGCGTTTTCCATCTGCTAATTTAGTAGGAATTTATTAGTGTCTAGCTTATCAATAAAAATTTCACATAGATAAACACATAGATTATCACAATATACAAGTATAACCAAAATTGTCGATTTCTCGACTTTTACTTTGTTAGTATATTGTATATGCATCCATACACACCGTATCTTACAGAGTTTTATTGCCCATTTTACAGAATTTTAAGTTACTATCATACAATACGGCTTTCTGTGGTTTAACTGACTGTTCTAGTAACGATGCTCCCTCTCATCGTACTTCCAAGTTAGATGCTCTCCCATTTCCCTGATCCTATTACCTGTACCTATCAGTTCTTCACCGAACTGACGAAGTTCAGCTAGGTTTTCATTACTCATGGGAGGATTCGGGAGTGGTTCTGGGTCAAATTGTGGAAGGAAGCTATAAGGACTGTTGACTATGTTTTGGAATTGCCAGTCATTAGTCCACCATTCCTCCATTTGGCCTAATGGTCTGGTATGAACTAGTGGGTCTGGAATAGCTGGTCCTAGGTTTAGTGGGAATTGAACTGTAGCCGGGTAAGAGAAGAGATTATCATTGATAGGTTCTAAAACATCACAATTTTCCAGTAGGCGATCTATTTCGTCCTGGAACGTGATTTCCTCAGACTGTTTAGAGCTTTCGCCAATCTCTATTCCCTTTTGTTTCAGATCTATTCCTATTTCCTTTTCGGGTGATTTCGAACCTTCTCCAGTTTCTATTTCCTTTCCCTTGCTCACACTCACAGGATTTTCTATTTTAGGGAGTTTCCTAGTGGCAGGTTTCCTACGGCGTACTTTCCTCCACCCTACGTATCTTCTCTTCTTTTTAGGTTTGGCTTTTTCCAGCGGCGGAGCTTGGAATTCCACAGGTTCTTCTATGTCAGCAATGTAACCAGTAAAGTCGTGAGAGACTTCGATAGGCACTGGATATAAGTTGAGATTCTGGAATGCTTCCGACATCTCATTCATGCTGCATAGTATATATGCAAAATGCAATGTTAAAACTTTGGAACAAAGTTTAACAAACAAACACTGAAGTTTTATTGCATATTACTTTTTTTTTACAGAAATAACTGAAATAAACACACTGGGATTTTATTTATTTACGGGATTGTGATTTCTCTTACTAGACCCAACTTATTGGATATTTAGAGATTAGTATTTTCTGCTACAGTAGCTAGCATATAGAGATTTGCCCATTTCCCGTCTATTTTATCTTCCCAAGGTGTACTATTACCCAACTCTTGGACTTCTGGGTTAAACCTAACTTTCTTGGTTCGGGGTTTCTTTGTCTCCTGACTCTTTTTAAGTATCGAATCCCTTTTCTCTAGGGAAAGAGGATTTTCATAATTTGCCTTGCGGACAAAGATTCCTTCTTCTAAATTTAATGGGTTTTTAGAAGAAGATGCAACATCTAGTTTGTGGTAGATAGCAGACAGCTTTTGTTTACCCATACTGTATCTAACAAATAATCAGTTAATACCACATATAATCACCGAATAACAACTAGTAAAATTAAGCATTTGAACAAAATACTTAATTTAGGCTTAATCAGTGGCTCGATCAGTGGCTCAATTTAATTATTAGCTCTGATACCACCTTCGCTGTCACGGCCCCCGACCCACCCTGGACGGAGTCGGGGCCCGCGAGGCAGTTCCCGTGGTATTTAATTTATGCGGCAGCGGAAGTCTTTTTACAACAGGATCTTTTCACCGTAAAATGCTCGTTTAATATATTACACCAAGTTTAAGGGATAAATCCCATAATTTACAATAAGTTGATTTCACACAGAAATCTTTATTTTTCAAAACACGTTTTATTGGTTTATTTACACTGAGCCACTTCTCTGAGCTTGATAGTGCTTTACTGCACTTTTCCTGGATCACACAGATCACCTGAAACATGTTTGAAAAAGGTTTTGTCAGCGGGGAAATACTGAGTGAATCATTCTGTTTTCTAAAACGACCCGTTAGTTATAATTTACAGTATTAAGAGCGATTACAATGTTTCTATCAACCAATTATCAAGAATGGGTATTTGTCACTCGATTCATTTCTGTGACTGTGGTCATACCACTATTGGGTCCCGTTGCCCTAATAGTGACGGTGTACTCACACAGAGTAATAATAACTCACATAGAGTAATATTCACTCACATAGAGTGATAATAACAGTAATGTGCACAATACCCCACATACCAGCTGTAATTTGGTGATTACAAAGACTTAATCCCTGTAATTATAACCTTGAAAATAATTTGAGGTATTGTAATACTTACTCACAAACTGTGAGAAAACAGTTTAAAAAGAAGAATGACTCACATTGCAGATTAACGAGCAATAGATATAAGCCTACTGATTAGCCTTGATTACACCTAGTTTAACACAATGCACACACAGGCAGGTTAGTAACTGTGACAACCCTCACTAAACCAGGTATCCGTACGACTTAATTAACTATTAATTGTTGCCTAATTACTGTGCTTAACTGAGATTTCTGATAAACTGCTACTTGATTGTTGATACTTGTACATATCTGCATCATACTTTGATTTTTCCGTCACTACATTACTTATTTACTGAACTTTAGTGACAAACATGATGCACAAAAGCACAGTAGCACTTGAACGGATAACCTATTTGACATGCTGATATAGCCAGCATCAGGCAGACACTGCCTCTAAAGGCCTGTATGAGCCAGAAATATTTTACTACACCCATAGTGTGTGTAGAGATACAAGGGTTGTATAATTGCGTCTCTAGGAATAAGATATAGAGATTGGATGTGCCTAAAACGTATTCTAAGCACAAAACACAGCACTTTTATTTACATACTAGCTTCTAGCTAATTAATAAAGTGCCAAAACATGAGGAAAATATTCCTGACACTTTGCAGAATAAATTGTGTCGCTAAAAATATTATTTACGACGCTTAAAGGATTATTTAAGCACTTTAACGGATTACTACCCAACCGAACAACCGGACTATACCCGGAACATAAAAATATTGCCAGAAATATTATTGGTATTTTTCTGAGGCAGTTAGGGTCCCTGATTACCCTAACACCCGCATTATAACGCATTAAACAACTAACGGGGTTAGTCCCTAAAGTTAACCGACTTAACCAAACTAAACTCTAACTGTATGATCAAGATCCAACCGGGTGACCCCACCCCCCCTTAGGGCCGGTTTGGTCCCTTTGGAACTAGAGGGTACACCTCTTTTTATTATTTTATTTGTTCGTGGATATCTAGACTTGTAAACCGATGGACGATGATCCTAGAATTCTCTATATAAACACACACACACTTCACACAAGAACACACACTAAACACCCAACACACTCTCTCCCTCTCTCTTTGGTTCTCGGCCGAGAGCACCCACACTCCATCCATCCGTTTCGGTTTTCGTCTTGCAAGTTCCAAGCTCATACAAGTGTCGGGGATCACGTACGAGGAAGCCGGAAGCAAACGGAAGTTGAAGGACCTCGCTCATTTGCTTTTATCCACGCCGTTTTCGCCAAAGATCTTCCCTAGCCCCGAGCTAGAGGTATAACATTTAAAACTTGTTCTTGAACATATCTAAAGTGGTTAAAAGGATTTTTTAACGGTTAAAAGTCGGTAACCCATCTTTTGAATCTAAAAAGTCTACTAAAACATGAAAATCGTTGGATAAAAGGTCACGTCTTGTGTAAATGTCGTAGTATTTGAATATGTTGGTTGTAGAGACCCGATCTACGTTGTGGTGGCTCTTATCATCGTTTAACCCGATTTTGTTAAGATCCCGAATCGTGACATACACTTGTTTCTTTTGTACAAGGGTTAAAAGGGTGAAACTCCACCACACGGGAAACATGAACTTGTGTAAAAGTGTTTTGGCATGTAAAATAGTATTTAAAACGAGCCGATCTACGTATGTACAAGTGGTATATTCGTAGAACCAAGTGTCGAGAAAATCATGTTTTTGTATAAGTTGGATAACATGTTTACAAAGGTGATTTTTATAAACTACAAGTGTATGAACACTTGTGAAACAAAAGATCCGACAAAATAACAATTTTTATAAAAATTGTCGGGAAGTTGTAAAAGAGTGATTTATTCCAAAAACGGGGTTTTTGCAAGATTAAACTATTTTATACGTAGATCCACTAAATATAACGAGATCTACACAATAGTTTTAGAAAAACTACAAGTTCATGTAATAATGTGATTTTACATACTAGTCTACGAGTTTAATGTGTTGAAACTAGTTTGAAGTGTTGGAAATTGATTTGGTTGATTTGAAGAATTGTTGAAATGATTTTGTAAAAGAAAATGATACGCTTGAAAGCGTGGCCACCTCCAGTTACAGGGGAAACTCTGGCGAAATTTTCTAAAATATAACACTTAGAATTATTTACAAGTGTTAGACTACTTTTGACATATTTTCAAATATATTTCGCCATGACTTTATTTACAAATATTCGGAGGTGGGGTTTTCACAAAAATAAACGTGATAAATAATTATTCGATAAATATATTTTTCACAACACTGTTTATGATTATTTTGTGAGAATGTATAAATATTATTTTTAGAGTAAAAATAATATTTACTAACTTTGTCGAACCCAAAATAATACCAACGCCTATACGACAAACATATAAGTTACAACGGTAATTACTATTACCACCTAATCGCCAAAACGTAACTTACGCCTTATTCGGAAATATTCATAAATGCGGATATTGTCAACGTATTATTTTGGAAAGTGTTGTGTAAAAGAAAATATATTATTTTTGAGAAAAATAATTATATTTTGGAATGAGAAATAAAATATATTAAGTGAGACTTAATATTATAAACGCGCATGTATTAAATCCCCCATCCTTGGGAAGGAAAGTAAATTACCAAGTATATGCACGGAACGGTTGTCTAACCGTTTCCCGAAAAATTAAACTATAAAGCTAAAGCACGGCCATCCGTCTAATAGAATTAGCACATGTAGGTCGTTGCGCAGCAGTTGGATATTTGGATTACTTGGTATTGTGACGCACTCACTGTGAGTTCATGTCCCCCTTTTCTCTTAACTGTTTTCAGTTTTATAAACTGCGGGGGTGAAATACATGTTACTATGATTTTGAATACTTGATACACGGTATGGTTAGCGTAAGGAGGTTTGTTACTCAGATCATGTGAGTGGGTAGGCACAACTTGAGGCCATTAATCCTCGTAGTAGGACCGAGGGACAGGAGCGGTAGATCTATCTGGGTGTAGCGAGCCCAGCCCCAGGTCCAGCATAACGGACCTCGGGGTGACTTAGTGCCCGACGCATAAATCCGCTAGGTTTGAGTCATCCCTACTTGCACTTCACACATATCAATGGCCTTGCAAACCATTGGTGATCTCTTTTTCCTTATTTGCTACATACCAGGTTTTTGATAAAGATAAAGGTTTGTTTACGCACTTTCGCATGAACTCGCTCAACATTATTGTTGATTTTTCAACTTACATGTATTTCAGGAAACTAACGATCTGGCGCGGTATGGCTTGTTTTCCGCTGCATTAGGCCCGAGGTCATCCAGGGTTCGAGGCTTGTGACTCTTTCCTGGACAAGTCACAGTCCTTGAATCATGTTTATGTTAAGTTGCATTTGTAATGTTTAGACAAGTTGTGGTTGTTGGGTGTTTAACCCATTAAGACAATGTTTTACTATTTTATTTTCAATGGATGATCTTGCATATTTTTATTTCATATAGCTTTGTTATGATTAAGCTATGGTATTAAGAAGTCACACCAAATTAACCACGCTTCCGCAAAGCCAGGGTGTGACAGTAACTAATACAGCAATTACGTCAATTCACGAGATTAAACCTTCACAACGATTAATCAGTGCAATACTCGATAATTCAATCGGATTCACAACGAATAACAGAGCATAGTCCGAATTCGAACAGCACTCTAATATTCAAGTCGAAATCACGACGAATAATCAAAGTACAAGCTCAATTGAGCAGCACCCGGACTATCGTTGGATAGTTATAATCGATCGGACGTTGAATCGTAATAGCGATCGAGTTATTACCCTGATTGCGGCAGCGTTTCGATAATTGTGTGTGTGTGTTGGACTGTTTCTGTGATAACTTGATCTACGTAACTCGGATTTACGTCGTTCCACAGACAGAATTCAAGTCCCAACCCCCTCTATTTATACCCGAAATTTGACACCGTCGCGTAGCGCGAGGGGTACCCCCTATAGGCGTCGCGCTACGCGAGTGGTAACCTATGTTCATAGGGTAGCTACGTGTGTAACTAGGCTTGCTGTGTTGACAGTTTTATCAAATTCGATTTTGATTGAAAGTTATGAAGATAATCGTTGGCTAGGGTTTATCCCCCCCTGAGTTTTAGGGGCCCTGATCCTGATTCCGATTGTTCTGGAAATTTTAGGGTTAGTGCAGAATTACTTGGGTTTCTTAATTAGGGTTTCCTTAATATCTAATTACCATCCTAATTATGGATTTTAGTGACAGTTGTTACAGGTCTTGCCCTTGTTCAGCGTTTAGAGGTCCTGCTTGGGACCTGGGTCAAATTTAGTAGGATCTCCTTCAATACCCATAGGTATTGGATGGCGGGGATCCAAACTCTTTGACCCCCTCATAAGTTAACTACTATTAATACTATAACCCGGCTATTTAGGACTGTATCCCTGCTGACTCAGACTACTTAGCCGAGGGTAACGTCACCGCCGAAAGCGGGGCCTACCACAATTTGCATTAATAACTTAATTCATTATCTTTCAATAATCTGACCCTTTAGGATTGTATCCTTGCTGACTCAAACTACTGGGTTGAGGGTAACGTCGCCTTCAAAAGAGGGGCCTACTACAATAACTAAGATAATCTCTTAAACAAGTGCAAAAGTGCGAAAATAATCAAAGGTTATAATAATACACGTGTCGGATCCAAGTGATTCATCTTGTCTATCTGTTTTTATTTTATTTTCAGCATTTAGTTAGTTTTTATTTTCTTAGATTAAAACATTTTTTCTCACTTTTTGATTTGATTAGACGTTGAGGATAAACCGGTATTAAAAGCTCTTGTGTCCTTGGACGACCTCGGTATCTTACCAACACTATACTACGTCCACGATGGGTGCACTTGCCCATATGTGTGTTTAGTGTTAGTGAATATCGTGTTTTATAAATTTAAAACTTGGCTAAAAGTGTAAAAAGGGGCTTAAATATACATCAAAAATATATTACACTACACACGCATCAAGTTTTTGGCGCCGTTGCCGGGGACACAAGGATTTTAAGAAAGTTAGGAATCAACGGCCTAATCATATTTTTATTTTTCTTTTTAAATTTTAGGATTTTTCTTAGTTTTTCAGCTTCTGCAGAGCTCAGCACGGGGCCGTGCCTGCTGAACACGCCCCCGTGCTCAATCATTGGAACTGGCAATCCTGTTTTAAGTCAGACAGTAAGCTGAACACGGGGCCGTGTCCACTCAACACGCCCCCTTTCCCAAGATTCTCTTACTGAAAACAGAACCGTTAGACCCCGGCGGTTGGTAATTTCTGACACAAACATGAGTGATAGTAATTATTTTTACTTTCGGCACTCTTATGGTGTGTGGTGTCGATTATGTGGAGGCGAACATGAGGAATTAAAATGTTATTTTCTCAATTATAGGCCCCACTATATAGACCCACCGATTCCTTATAACCTTAAGAGGGGCGAAAGTAAAAATAAGCACTATCTCTCCCTCGAATGCGCCCAGCCAGATATTCTAGGAGAAATGCTCCTTGACGAGTTATTTCAACTAGAAGAACTAATTCTCAATTCGTCAAAAGAACTAAGGAAGGATTTTATTGATCCATCCCAAGATGATGACCATGAGGAAATGTTGGAACCGCATTCCGACAACCTCGTTGCTCCCGAAAATACCTTCATACCTAGAAAAGACTTGGACGATAGTCGTCCCTGTGCCGATTGTGCTGTGAAGGACTCCCCATCGACTTCGTTCGATGCATACATAGACCTGAGCGATTGGCATACACCTTCTTTAACGAGAGCCCGGAAAAGGGTTGGACTTGTCCACCTAGAATGAAAATAGGAATTACCCTCACCGATAACCTCTTGCGTTCTCGCCTTAGTATAGGACAATTAAGGTATCTTAGGCACGTTGGGGTTGTTCCAACAAATCAAGAACCACCCGATATAAATGAGCTCCTTAGGAGCAACAAACTTCATAAAACAGCTTCCCGACACGGGGCCGTGTCCGGCCAACACGCCCCCGTGTTCATCAAAAGATTCCCTTCTGATCAGAACGTCAGAATACGGACAAACTGTGTCAGAATTCCATCTGCACACGGGGCCGTGTCCAGCGAACACGGGGCCGTGTCCAGAAAGCTGTCGTTTTCTATAAATGCAGCCAAGAATTCTGCACATTTGGACCAACTTGGGACAGAGATTTGAAGGAATCTTCTCTCAAACAATCCTAGGTAAGTCTAAAAGAAGGTTCCAACAACCCATCTTGTCCTTTCCTCTTCTAGACATTTCCTTCTTTTTTTTATCTTTCTCCAAGAACTACCATCAAAAGTTTGAATCCTTCAACCTTTATGGTAGAAAACAATGAGTTTTGTTCATGGAATCTTGGTAAAAACATGTTGTGTAACATTGTTTAAAGTTATTTATGACCAAAAAGCCTACATAAATTCAGAAAATAACTTAAAAGCCCGAGATTCCTTGCTTCAAAAATTCTGCAGAAAGATGAACACGGGGCCGTGCTCAATGAGCACGGGGCCGTGTCTAGAAACTGTTTCATCACATAAACTGCTTTTTGGTTTATTTTTCGTAGAATGGCGAGTGAAAACAGCGAAACATCATCCGTTCATTCCTCAAACAGTCGAAGGGGAAGAAGGCCCTCCGTTGAAGCTACGCTTGTGCACTATGTAATAGCATTGAGGGAAGCTCTCGACGAAATGACGTCAGTAGAGGAGGTCCTAATTGACCGTATTAACGATCTTACGATGGGACTCGAAAGTAGCTTTCAAGAAATTAACCTTTTGCACCAAAGGTTAAACATTCTTGTAGCACCTCCAATGGAACCAGTCCTTTCACAACAGGACTGGAACTTGGCACTCGGGGTTAACAACCCTACCGGGTGGGAAGACTTTCCCGCGGAACCTCCCATGGAACACCCACAAGAAATTCCAGCGGAAGTCGAGACTCCTCAAACTAATGCAAATGAGCCCTCTTTTCTCCTTCCAAGGGAGGTGGAGGAGTGGCTCGCCGACATATGAGGAGGACCACGCCCGGAAGAAGGAGTTTCTAAAAGCCTTATCTAACCAAGATCAATAGCTTCTTGGAAATTTTGCTAATTAAAATAAAACATAGGGCTAGAACTCCACGGCTTAATATTTATGTAATTTTTATTTTTAGTCTTTATGTAATGTTTCTCTATGTTTGCAATGATATGATGGTTTCTAAGATTGGTGGTTATTAATGAATAAAACACACTCATGGTGGTAATGGATGAAAAAGGGAACGAGAAAAATGGACCCATGCACGAAGAACAGAGCAACCCGACACAAATCTCCATCACAGAAGGCTCAACACGGGCCGTGCCCAACCAACACGACCCCGTGCTGAGCTACCTGCAGAAAAACACCCAGTTCAGGTAACTGGACACGGCCGTGTTCAGCGGACACGCCCCCGTGTCCAGGCTTCTGTCTTAACTATTTAATTTCTGTTACTGGCACCTGACCACGGGGCCATGCCCGGTCACCACGGGGCCGTGTCCAGACTGCCAGTAACATAAATCTTTGCTTTTTAACCCACTTTTACACATTCTAATCAACCGAAAATATTATTTTTGGACACATTGAGGACAATGTGTAATTTAAGTGTGGGGGGATGCTAAAACCTTGAATTTTGCAAATCCTAAATACAAGCCTTACACAAAACTCTATTGGAACCGCTAAACACCCCAAATTTTTTTCAAAAAAAACTTTTCGTTTTTTTTACTATTTGCTTGTCTTGGTTTAATTTGGGAATAACAAGTTCTAAAAAGGTTATATTTTTACAAATTTACAACCGATAGCGTCGTGATAATAAAGAACCAATATAAGAAAATTACGAAACGGCATAACAAGTCTAGTTAAAAATTCGATTATATATACTTGATCACATTAAAAAAACCATTCCCACAAAAGTGAGTTTTGAGCCTTTATTGAGCATACAAATATACATCTTTAGACTAAATGCTCATTTTTCGTTTCTTGTGTGAATAGCCGCTTGGTTCTTACAACTCTAGAACTTGCCACGACGATACATTCCCGGTCCTTACCAACTTAAACCCAAGTAAGTTAGTGATGGAGGCATTAGGACTAACCATATTTTTCTTTCTACATCATTATTTTTCATTTGTTTTACCACCTACCTAAAATCCCCCTAGTTAGCCCCTTTGAGCCTAAACCTTTCATTTCATTACCCTAAAACCTTTTCACCCACCAAAAACCTTTTTATTTTTCACCCTTTATTTTAGTAACAAGCTCGGTTTTTCGTAAGCTCGCTATTTTATGTGACTCTAAAAAAAAAAATTGATGAAGTCAAAAACAAACAAAAGCCATATAAAAGCTTGTTTGTAGAAATACTTCAAAATAAAAAGTCACTAAAAACAAGGTATGTCACGAAAACCGACGCTTTTTACGATTTTCGCCCTTTTACTAACCACTAACCCAACCACCCACCTTTAACCCAAGCCTAACCCTTCACCCAAAAAGTCCTCTTGATATTTACAAAGGTAAAAAGTTAAAAAGGAGGAGGATTGATTGCTTGGCAAGCCTATGGAAGGCGTAAGTTCCATGCCGCTCTCGAGTGATTCACTAAAAATTACACCTTCGGCCGAGTGTTGAGTGATCTCCCGTGAGGTATGTGAACTTGTATATAAATGGAATTTTAATAAGGCATGCTATGCCCGAATAAGTAATTTATCTTATGAAACGTTCTAAATAAATCATAACGAATAGGATTGTAAATAAATAAAAATAAAACTTACAAAGATCTTGGATTCCCGACACTCTAGGACAAGCCAAAAACCTTCTCTTCTACCTATTCCATTTGGGAGTGTAAGCCACATTTAAAGAGTTTTGCTTGAGGACAAGCAAAAGTTCAAGTGTGGGGGTATTTGATGTGTGTAAAATGCAACATATAAATCACATCAATTAAGGCATAAAACTAACCCTTTTTAAGTACTAATGTTGGAAAAAGAGTGTTTTTGTCTTTCTTTTGTATTTTCAGGATGAAATGAGCTCAAATTCACAAAAGAAGCAAAAAGACAACTAATTCTAGCATAAATACAAGAAAAGGAATAACAGTAGACTGCCCGGACCCTCAACGGCATCCTCCAAGGCAAAGAAGAGAAAGCAGAAGACTGAACACGCCCCGTGTCCAGCGGACACGGGGCCGTGCCCAAGAAGCAGCATAAAAGACAAACCTATAGAAGCTTCTATTGCCCACCACGGGGCCGTGTCCAGCGGGCACGGGGGCGTGGTGAAAGTACAGCAGGCACATTAATTGTAATTGCGAATTGCAATTAATAAGGAGAGAGAGTGTCAGACGGGCACGGGGGCGTGTCCAGCGGACACGGGGCCGTGCCCAGCCTTCTGTTCAGCCTATAAATAGGAGTGGTTGGTTTCATTCCATCTCATCCCTTGGCACACCACCTCTCTCACACTTCATCCACCACCCACCACCACCATAACACCATCATCCACCACCATCATCCATTGTCCATCGTAGAGTGTGTGAGTCGTCTCGGGATCCAAGATTGATCGTAAGAGTTCTTGACAATCAAGGCCATGTTTGCCTAAGTCTCTTACATCACTTGGTGAAGACAAGTGTTTAGTATAATACTTTTTATTTTTAATCTTTTGCACTTTTTATTTGGTTTTGTATTAATGACTTTAATAACTAGTTACTTATGTTGAAGGTGATCTTTCCTTATCGTTTGTCCGTGGTGTCTTGGCGTTATTTTACTGTCTATATAAAATAAAAGATTTTCACCATTCATATCTCCACGGTCTATATGGAGGTATGTTGGCTACCTGGTCGGGGGTTAAGGGAACGGTTTGGTAAGGGTCTTGCCCTTGTTCAACGTTTAGAGGTCCTGCTTGGGAACTGGGTCAAATTTAGTAGGATCTCCTTCAATGCCCATAGGTATTGGATGGCGGGGATCCAAACTCTTTGACCCCCTCATAAGTTAACTACTATTAATACTATAACCCGGCTATTTAGGACTGTATCCCTGCTGACTCATACTACTTAGCCGAGGGTAACGTCACCGCCGAAAGCGGGGCCTACCACAATTTGCATTAATAACTTAATTCATTATCTTTCAATAATCCGACCCTTTAGGATTGTATCCTTGCTGACTCAAACTACTGGTTTGAGGGTAACGTCACCTTCAAAAGAGGGGCCTACTACAATAACTAAGATAATCTCTTAAACAAGTACAAAAGTGCGAAAATAATCAAAGGTTATACTAATACACGTGTCGGATCCAAGTGATTCATCTTGTCTATCTGTTTTTATTTTATTTTATTTTCAGCATTTAGTTAGTTTTTATTTTCTTAGATTAAAACATTTTTTCTCACTTTTTGATTTGATTAGACGTTGAGGATAAACCGGTATTAAAAGCTCTTGTGTCCTTGGACGACCTCGGTATCTTACCAACACTATACTACGTCCACGATGGGTGCACTTGCCCATATGTGTGTTTAGTGTTAGTGAATATCGTGTTTTATAAATTTAAAACTTGGCTAAAAGTGTAAAAAGGGGCTTAAATATACATCAAAAATATATTACACTACACACGCATCAAGGGTGATGTGGGGGAAAGGCTCGGTATTTATAAGGGATTCGGATGGGTAAAGTGTTTTGGAAATTTGTTGTGATTATGTGCCGGGGATGGAAACCCGAAGGTGATTGATTGATGAGAAAGGTAATTGATCGAGCATATGGTAACTGGGAAAATCCTCTGTTTCGAAGAATCCGTTTGATCACGAGCAAAAAAGAAAAGTCAATTGTTGCTGCTGTCATTTGTTTTGGATGGCAAGTTTAAAAAGGAAAGAACGAAATTAACGCTGTTTTAAGTTTTTGAATGTACGCTGTTTGTTAAAAAGGAATCAAGTGGTGGACTGGTTAAGTTTCTGTGTATTTATCGTGGTGACCCGGGTTCGAGTCCGGGCACCCACACTTTTGTTTCCTTTTTTTTTAGTTTAAAGCTTAAAAAGTTACATTGAGGTCCCTTAACTAGTTAACTATTATATTAACTTAACTAACTTTGTAAATTTACATTAAACCCTTATTATTTTAAAATAAATAATTTATATGAATAAATAATTATTTCTTTAATAATTGAATAAAGGATGTAAATAAATATTGAATAAATATATAAATAAATAAATGATTAAAAATGAATAGATCATTTAAATAAAAGAATAAATAATAATAAATAATGTATTTAATTAAATAAATGAATAAATAAATAATTTGATAAACGCGAAAAATTACGGAGCGTTACAGTCTCCCCTACTTTAGGAGATTTCGTCCTCGAAATCTAAGAGTAAGACTTCCAAAGATTCAAATGAAATCATAGAGTAGATGAGACTTGATTATATTGTTTTGTCTAAGAGAAATTGTTTTCGTGGATGCGTCACATAATATATAATGTTTCAAATAGTTTCACATAGCATATAATGTTCCAAATAGTTTCACATAGCATATAATGTTTTAAATAGTTTCACCTAGGATAACATGAATAAAGTGACATGAATTTTCACATAGAGTAACATGTATGATGAAAGCATAATAAATTTAATTTGTTCACGAGAGAGTAACATTAATTGTTTTAGGTTGCGACAATAGTGCGAAATGTGTCTCCTAGCTAGAAATGAATGAAACGCTCAAACGTAAAACACATAATAATTGAGATAACATAAAAGAGATTTAACGTAAAATATGGATTGTCACGGAACGTAACATACGACAATTCCAAAGTGAATCAAAGTCCTTTTCGAATTAAGGAAACGTGCTTTGGCCTAATGGACAAATACTCTCATCGAGGAGCGACTAACGATATTTGTCCTTCCAGTTACTACACGTCCTTAATCGATTGGGAAAATCGAAACTTTGGCGAGATTGAAAATCGAGGAGTGGGACTAGTTAAACAAGATGCGAGTTTCACCTCTAACTTGATAACATCGTACCCTAATGTGGTTGGTACTTATCCTAAGATAAGGGTCCACTGGAATATGAAATGGAAAACTCCCATCAAGGTTTGGATATCACTCCTAACTTGAGGGTAGATTTCGTACAAAAATCAAAGTATAGCTGAGTGAAAATCATCACCAAGTGTGGGAATCACCCCTATCTTGATGAGTCTTTTCGATTGTGTTACATGAGTGTCTTCAAAGCCTCCAAGTGTATTGTGTTAGCCTTAGGAAAGGCATGTATATTAAGAGTCCAAAAGAAAGTAGGGGGAAACAAAGAAGATAGAAAGGAAGTTGTTTTAAGCAACACATAGTGAATAAGCTTCTAAACTATAGACTAGGCAAGGCATTCCTAATTCCCTATAGTTATGGCTCTGATACCAATCTGGTATCAGAGTACTCCTACTATAGACTAGGCAAAAGTAAGGCAATCCTACCTAATTCCCTATAGTTATGGCTCTGATACCAATCTGTCACACCCCAACCGATGGCGGAAACATCGGGATGAGACGAACAAATTGCTCAAAACAACATAACACTATTGTGACAATAAATTATTAAATTCATTTCATAAATTGTAAAGTGGGGTACATAGTTCCAAATAAATAAACATAACATTCAACAATAATTAAAAATGCTAAGTGGGTTTCTAATGTCCATCCTAGTTTGATTCTTGTTTTCTTGATCATTCAACCTGCAATATGTATTAAAATAAAATCAACAAAAGCATGTTGGCGAGTATACGAGTTTTCATACATAGCATAGTACGTGTTTAAAATGTTGCTCATAAACAAATGTGAAATACAATATCATATTGACAGTATATACTCGAAACGATGTTACTCTATGTGTCCAAACCAAAGTTTAACGCAATTAAAGTGCCTACCCAAAAGAGTATGGGTGGTTTTAACATAGATTAACCTAACAATACCCGTTAATATAACGAGAGGGGCGTTTCTCAACCTATAGCACTACCATTGTTAGGGGAGACTTGTACGAAGTTAATGAACACATAGTCATGAATGTTTACATTAGCATAACATGTCTAACATGATTAAAATGTATCACATAGGGTAAGGATAAAGTGTGCGTAAAATGTTTGATGTGATTGTGATGTTTGATATAGAATACATATTGCACCCAAAAGTGGAAAATAGAAAATGGGTCATGTATACTCACAGTGATTAGAACATGATTTGCACTTGTTTTCTTCTTCATTATAGAAACAAACATACAGTAACCAACCCATTGCAACCCATGCAAACCATCTTATAGTTTAGGATTAATAAAGAAATGGTGGTGTTCTTAATGTAGGATAAATAACGACTCCACTGACAAAATGAAATTTATGAGACGTATACCGAACGTTTTAGCCGTGAGTTACTGTCGTGGCTTCGGTTGTCTCCGACGTCGCCTCCGATCTCCGATGAACTTCGTGTTCTCCCGCAGAACCTTCGAACTCTGACAAGTGTGCAAGCTATACGAACAGTGATATGGTATTGTGTGGTGTCGAGATGAAGGATGGTTGAGTTTGTGAGAGAGGTGTCGAACACGTTGAGTGGGATAAAACAGTGATGAGAGGTTCGTTTACGGGTGAAAACGGGTGACCATGGTTCGGTTAATATAGTGTTCGCAAGACTCGCGAATTATGGAAACGGTTTGATTGATCTCCGGCGAGTTGCTGGTAAAAACGGAGGGTAGTGAAAAGGTCTTGTGGTGATGGCAGCCTTCTGTTTCGAGTAAAGGGATTGTGAGGGTGATGTGGGGGAAAGGCTCGGTATTTATAAGGGATTCGGATGGGTAAAGTGTTTTGGAAATTTGTTGTGATTATGTGCCGGGGATGGAAACCCGAAGGTGATTGATTGATGAGAAAGGTAATTGATCGAGCATATGGTAACTGGGAAAATCCTCTGTTTCAAAGAATCCGTTTGATCACGAGCAAAAAAGAAAAGTCAACTGTTGCTGCTGTCATTTGTTTTGGGTGGCAAGTTTAAAAAGGAAAGAACGAAATTAACGCTGTTTTAAGTTTTAGAATGTACGCTGTTTGTTAAAAAGGAATCAAGTGGTGGACTGGTTAAGTTTCTGTGTATTTATCGTGGTGACCCGGGTTCGAGTCCGGGCACCCACACTTTTGTTTCCTTTTTTTTAGTTTAAAGCTTAAAAAGTTACATTGAGGTCCCTTAACTAGTTAACTATTATACTAACTTAACTAACTTTGTAAATTTACATTAAACCCTTATTATTTTAAAATAAATAATTTATATGAATAAATAATTATTTCTTTAATAATTGAATAAAGGATGTAAATAAATATTGAATAAATATATAAATAAATAAATGATTAAAAATGAATAGATCATTTAAATAAAAGAATAAATAATAATAAATAATGTATTTAATTAAATAAATGAATAAATAAATAATTTGATAAATGCGAAAAATTACGGAGCGTTACAGGCCGAGAGGCCTTCACGCTTGTTTTTATTTCTGGGGCCAAACCCCCAATGAAACGTGCAATTCTCTTTGGTTCCGGGGTCACTAGTTAAGGAACCAACCTTGACATAGTATTGAAACTTGTGAGATAAGCCTGGCAATCCAGGTTCTTCATGACCAGAGATAGAAAATCAGACTCTATCTTTTCAACCTCATGCTGAGGGCAGTAATTTTCTTTGATAAGAGCAACAAATTGCTCCCAAGACATGTTGTACAATGGAACTTTTCCTGAAGCTTGAATCAATGATCTCCACCATGCTAGGGCTTCACCCTTAAATGAATAGGATACAAACTTTACAATGTCCCTTTCAGCACAACCACTAATGTCCACAACAGTGTCCATTTCATCCAGCCAAGTCATGCAATCCACAGCGCCCTTCTCCCCAGTAAAATCTCGGGGCTTGCATGAAAAAAAGTACTTGTACGTGCATCCTTTAGCGCGAGGTGCATTATCGAACACTATCTTCTTGGGTGAACACTGTTCTCGTTTGAAGAATGTCGATCATCATCTTTCTTAGGTTTAGGCTGGACAGAGGGTGGTTTGCTATGAGCCTCAGAATGGGTTTTAGGCTTGGAATGCGGTGTAGACAGGGTTCTACTTCGGGTCTCAGAGGACTCACTGTTCTGCCTATCCCAAGCTTTTGTGATAGCATTATCTACTAGCGCTTGCAGCTCCGCACCAGTTAAATGTATTCTAGCGTTATTAGGGCTGTAAACGAACCAAACATTCAGTGAACAGTTCGTGAATCGTTCGGCGGGAAGTTTGTTTATGTTCGTTCGTTTAATAAACGAACGAACATGAACAAGAAATTTCGTTTGATTAGTTAAATGAACGAACATGAATAGAGGTCTAGTTCGTTCGATTGTGTTCGTGAACGTTCGGTAAGGTGTTCGTGAACATTAGTTGATTTGCGTTTGTTTATGTTCGTATGTTTATGTTTTAATTGAAGATCTTTGTACTTTCTTATATTTTATTTGTACTTTTTATATTATTAAACTTTTATTTATTTTATTACCCTAACAATTAAACTAGGAAACTCACTTTCACCTTGTTATGCATCATTTCCCTTTCATTTCTCATTATTTACATTGGCAAATACGATCGACCTCTGTTCCACAATAAGGGATTCAAGTTCGAGTGCTACTCTCTAGGCCATCTGTCTTTATCCTTCGTCGCGTTCGCTAAATTTATTTGTGTTTGTTTGTGTTCGTGAACAGTTCACGAACATGCTCATTTCCTTAATGAACGAACACGAACATAAAATCTTGTTCGGTAAGTGTTCATGAACCGTTCGTGAACACATTTATTTTCTTAACGAACGAACATGAACAAAGCCTTGTTCGTGTTCGTTCGATTCGTTTACAGCCCTAAGCGTTATCGTGGTTTTCCACCGGATGACTATTGACTTCATCCGACCCAGCCATGTAGCTTCAATTGCTACATATAGAAATAATGGGCAAGGTTTTATTTAGCAGCTTTTACAGTATTTTATATTTTATTAACCATGGTTTTAAATTGCCATTTTAGGTTAAGTTGCTACAATTTTAGGATCTTTATTATTACCCTAAATTTTAAATTAATAATAGCACATAAGGCCTAGTCACAAGGACAATTTAATCTAATTATAAACCAGGATTTTACAGTATCCACGTATTTAGGTTTGAACCACAGTTCATCACCTTTTCTTGACAGGGAGTCGTAAGCTACCACTGTCCTTAGTCCCAGAGGACATTTAATTATTGCCCACAGGCACTTCGTCCACAACGGGCGGTTATATAATTAAGGGAATTTAAATTAACCCCTTTTAAAGGATGGCCTGTGTGACTTTGACAATTCACAGTTTGCCAAGAATGCTAACATACTTACAGATGTTAATAAGAATTGGAATCTTTTGTGTGGTTTCTACCATCTTGGCCAGGTCTGCAACGACACATTGGCTAGGTTTTACCTTTAAGATTCTTTTAATAATTAATGCAGAATAGTCCTAGATTGAGATGTTATTATGGATCTTAATCTAATTATGGAACTACCATCTTGGCCTTGTTTTATGATAACATATGGCTAGGTCTTGTCCTTTTTAGATTTTTACCATTTTATTATAATGATAGATCTTGTAATTATTTTCATTTATTTTATGTTTCATGCACATAATTAATAATAAATAAAATGAAAATTTAAATTAAACATCTCATAAATAATTTTTTCAAACAAGTACATTTTGCCCTAAACGGGACTTCTACAAAAAGACATGCCCACGCAAGGGCGAAACAAACAACAAACCCACGCAGGGGTCAACAAAAGACATGCCCACGCAGGGGCAAAGTACAGAAAGACAAGCCCACGCAGGGGCTGAATACTGAAGCAAAAGTCCACGCAGGGACTTGATTACAACTAAATAAAATAAATAACAAAAGGTCTTCAATGACCCCTTCTCTTGGACTTCCCTTTGATCAAGTCTGACAACCCCTTGAAGAAGCCTCGCGTGTTACTGTGCTCTGTTTGAATTTCCCGTTCACATCGGTCCAATCTTTCAAGGACCTCTTGTTGGCGCTCTGGCGGGATCAATTGCGGCTGCGGCGGCTGATACAGAGGCTGAGGGGGTGGCGGACGCCCATAAGTTGGGTAACCAGTGGTCCAAAGACCACCATAGGGTCCCTCTGGGTGACGAGCATTGTAGTCCCATGCCTCCTGGTATGGGTCCACATTGGCATAGTCGTAATGGGTATGAGCCGGCTGCTCAAAAGGGTTATACGCCGCTGAACCGGCGTAAGCAGGGATTGGGTTTTCAAAACCCAACGGTGGCGCCATAGGCGCAGAGTTGATCTCCGGGATGGGTTTGATGGACCCCCCATCTGCGGGTCTTCTTCCTCTTGGAGTGGCGGATAATGACTGCCACTCGAGGGCTGAGGAGTGCTGATGCGGACTCCTCCTCGCACGGACATCCGTGCGTTTGACCTTCTCCGTCTCGGTGGCTCCGGAGGCGGTTGCTGTTCCACTGGTGGTGGTGGTGGCGGAGTGAGTGCCACAAATCGAGAATCCTCGGAAGGATCCTGCTGCTGTTGCTGCTGCTGCTGCTGGTAAGGAGACGAGTGGTGAGAGGGAGTGAAATACCAGTCAATCTGCCTGAACCTCGCCTCGTAGCTGTCAGGACCACGGTAAGGTGATCCATGAAAAGTTGACCCATCGGAGATTTCGATGGGGTGGTTCGGGGTCCTAGTGGCAGGCTCCATGGGATCCGTATCTTCATCCATGTCATTTTCACCCGAGAAGTGATCCTCGGGTCCTAGTGGGTTAAAACCCACGGGTTCTTGAATAAAGTTAGCCGGGTTGAACCGGGCTCTCGAAAGCAGGGGTAGGGTCACCAAAAGAATGGTGTGAGTTCGACCGCTGCAATGGTATGAAGGAAGGCGGAGGGTGGTCGGGCTCGTTTTCGGATTGCGGCCCGAAAGAATGCAAATAAGACGGTGAGGAACTTAAGGAGACCGATCGCCTTCCGGGTTCAACATAAACCCTCCACGGCTCCTGTGGGCTAGTGCTCAATGTGATAGATGGGGTACGCCGGTGTGAAGGCCCGGCTTCATGGTCATGGCCCGTAACTGGGCCCTTGCCTCTTCCTCTCAAAAACATTGGTGGCATTCTTACCTGCAAGCATGGTTAAGATAACAACACAAATATGTAATAAAATAAAGACCAAATAAAACAAAAACAGAATTTGTCCTATGTTCTTTGTCTAGACTCGGAACTCGAGGAATGTGCAATTTGTGCACTGAGATTAAACACAAAAGGCTAGTGTTTAATTCACTCAGCGCTGGCTCTGATACCAACCTATCACACCCCTAATTTCCACGGGTCACCGGTGGGCCCGGTGGGGGAGTATCGTGACGTAATTGATATCATCATAGTCAAACAACACAAATTATAATGCACAGCGGAAGCAAAAAGATAGATTTATTCTAACCAAATGATTATTGTAATATTTAAGTATCACAATGTAGTTGAAATAGAACCACAGGCGGATCAAAATAAGGAGAATTGTTCAACAGATTTATTGCATCCAAGCTTGTGAGACTCTAAACGATGCTAAGGAGAGGCCAACCTATTACGTGTAGAACCTGCACTTAATCTTTTTGGGGAAAATACGTCAGTTTACACTGGTAAATACAATTTAACTGACTCATTTTGAAGATGTTTTAAAAATTGATTTGAATGCACATGGCACAAAACTTTTTTATAACTTGGGATAATTAATCAAATTTAAACTTGTAAAAGAATTACATGTTTGTTATGCGTTTAGTCGCCCGGTTCGTGTCGGGTTTAAGATTAATAGACACACCACATAGTATAAATCCGCGGCGGGAAACCAACGGTTATACCTTAATAAATATGGACACATTGTCGGGTGTACGCCTACACCCGCGTGTCAAGGTCGTGGCCATTTCATGAATGATGCCAAGGATATCCGGGACATGGTCCTTAAACTCCCAAAGTCGTAAAACAAACAAAACAAATTTTTAAACGGGTCATCTTGATAATACTTAACCACTAATCGATTAAGGTCAAATGCCCGACCAAGCGGTATTTTATATACCGTACCCCAAGCCCGTATAAGGGAAAATAAGTTAAAAGTATTTACCTGAGCAAGTACAAACCACAACAAGCAAGTGCAAGTATCTTTTACTGGATCTCCTATTCTGGAACGAAGGTTTATAATAACCTATTAGAATCCTAACGGGTCTTTAATTTAGCCTTAGCTTAGACCGGTTAGTTTTCAAGGATGAATACGGTTCAATCGCATGGAAGGCGAGAACCAGTTTAGAATGTGTTTTTGACCCGACAAGCTTGCATGCTTGTTTAATATGGGTAACATAATCACATTCTGGGTTTTGAGACAAAAATAATATGGTTTGACCCGTTTCGGCTAATATGTGTAAACTAGTTACATAAGCCGATCCGAACGCGAAAGTGCGTAACGGGTAACCATATAAATCATATACAAGTTTCCTGAGTTAATATGCACCAAATATGTTGTGATATCAGTAAGATATGTCCTATTATGCCCAAAGTGGTTTTTAACTCAAACTATGCCCCGAAAGGGTATTTTAGTCATTTTAAAGGGTATAAAAGAGTTAAACTAGTAACCTGAGTTACATATCTGAATAAATCAGTAAATATACTTAATTTATTATGTTATAACAGTAGGGTATCATATATATGTGAATTTTATTAATTATAACCATCCTATGCACCGAAAGGGCATTTTGGTAATTTCACATAAGCCTAAAAGGTCAAAACTGGAAACCTGAGTTTAAAACTTTAGTTTACTATTATAATATAAAAATTTACTGAATATATCAGTAGGTATCAACTCTTATACATATAAACTAGTTTTGATACATAATAAATCAGTAGAAAAAGGTTTGAGGTCAAAAAGGATTTATAAAACTCATTTTATAGCCTAAAAGGGTAAAACCGGCAATAACCGAAATAAGCTTAAAACTCTAAGTTATGCTTTGCCTAAAAATAAATAAAAATCTTCAAAAATCCCAAAATATTATTATATATCAGTGGGTATAAAGTTTGATATTAAAATTTGGGTTTAGATAGGCTATATGCTAATTACGCCAATTAATTACTAAGAAAGCTTCTAATTACGCTAATGAGCATAACTCTTAATCTAGACCTCAAACTGATGTCAAATTTTGGGTACAAGTTTATAATTCAGTAACTAAGATGTCTACCCTTTTATATTTTCCAAAATTCCATTTTAAGGTCATTTGGGCATAATGGTCAACATATGAGCATTTAACGGAAACTTGCATAATAATTAGACAACTAGTGAACCAAGTCGTATAAACACAGAGGGTTATACTAACATGTAACTAGGTCCAAAAGAAGCTCTAAGGCAATCCTAAACTAGGCCTAAACGGGTCAGAACTGAAAGTCAATAGCGAAAGTCAAACTATGCGACTTTCGGTTCCAAACCGGGTCTAAACTGAAATTGTCGAGTTGAACATGTTTAAACATGTTCTTACATTAATTACCAAGTTATATTAATGATCAAACATGTTGCATATATCCTACATTGCTAATTATGTATTAATTTGGAATCAAGCATTCTGTTGACTTTTTAAAGTAAGCTTTGACTCGACAATTAACATAGTTAGAATGGGAATCTGGAAATACCCTTTTAAGGGTTTATTACCCAGATAATTACCTACTCAAAGGTATTTTTAATTCGTGATTTGACTGAACCAATTTTGATTAATCACGAAGTCAAACCTTAATTACGACGGTTTGACTTTTAACTAATTAACTAAGCTAAACTGGATTAAAGGAGGTTAAGGACACTTACAAGAGTCCTAATTACTACTAGAGATCACTAGAAAGTTGGCTTGATGTCTAGAGAGCTCCAGAGATGAAGTTGTGAACTTTTGAAATGAATGAACTAAAATGGTCACAACTAAAGCTCCTTATATAGTGAACTAAATGTCACAAGATCTTGCCAAAGAAGTCTACAAGTGTTGTGAGATGATCCCAGGTGCCCCTATGTGGCTAAATACTGCCTAGCAAGTCCCTGATTTCGAAAACCACTCATGAAAGGCGGTGGAACTGGCTGAACAGGCACCTGTCCATTTTCTGCTGCCAGCGACAGCCTTACGGACCGCAAGCCACAGCTCTTGCGGTTCGTATGCTCCTCTTGCGGACCGTATGATTATACGGTTACGGTCTGTAACCGACCCTGGTAAGATACGCCCAGATATGCTCCTTGCGGACCGTAAGCCTAGGGCCATACGGTCCGTATCCGCTGACCAGAACCAACAATTTTTATAACTTTCAAGCCTTGACCATGCAACTTCGTAGACTCCGAATTCTCATGCTTTTACTGCAGTAGGGGACCACCTAGTCAGCCATTGCATGTCTAGCCATGCATTACACCCTTTTGGGATCTTGTGGGAAATTTGAAATGACGGAAATCTCAAGAATTTCTCTTGGATTCTCATATAGTTGGACATGAATTAAATTTCAAGTGTAATTCCCCTAATTCAGAATTTATTTACTGAATGTTATTGTAACAATTCAAAGAATCCAATTTTCCATATAAGAATGGAAGTATTTATTTAGAAACAACCGGCTAACATATCAGATGTTTATCAAACAATTTAAGGATCTTGGGATTTATAATTTGGGTCGCTCAGAGGTATTTTAATAACATGTCGCCCTTGGGTCGTTCAGAGGTATTTTATTAACATGACGCCCTTTTTAAATCCTACCTTACATCTTTTATTTGATCCGGGTTCCTGACACGTTTGTCTTACGTGACACGTGTCTTTATTTTATTGGACACGAATTTTCGAGTTGTTACACATATCCCCTGCAAGGATATGCGTTTGTGAAATCCGCCTCACATCCCTTACAAGGATGTGGGTATTTGAAAACTACCTCATATCCCCTACAAGGATATGGGTTAGAAAATCTGTTTACAAGTTTTGTCAGTTTGATTGTTTCCACCGGATGCATGCTTGTTTTGAGAGAAGTGAACTCACCTTGGTTTGCTCGGTATGATTAGATATTCATTCACACTTAATCAATCAAAGCCTATAGTATTCATGTATACGTAATTAGTTTACATTCGCTTGGTTCACGTATAAATTATAATCATGGTGTGCATTCAAGCAACGATTTCCGAATAACACATAGCAGTCATTCCAACTCATTCATATCCACCATTCAAACGCATGTTTCACAACAGTATTCAACAGTTAAGTATGCTATTCAAAATCAAATCATGTTTTTTCCCAATCATAACTAACATCATTAACAGACAAAAATCAACATATAGTCATTCATTATCATACGTGTTCTAAACTACAGTCTGTTGTGAACTACCCTCTGGGCGGCGAAACACCAAACGACGAAATACCAAGGTATTTCGTCAACATGTGGGTGACGAAACATCAAGTGTTTCATCAAGATGGGTATTTTGTCGAAGACCCTTCTTCTTCCTGCCCTACTGATCTTCAAGATTAACAATAACTCTAACCCCTTTCAGTTCTGATTCAATCATAACAATACATATTGATAATATAGAGTTCATACAACAACAGTATCATCAACCCGTGCAGTGAATATGACGGAAGATAAAACATCAGATTCTTATCATGCGTGATTCAATCTATTGGGTTAAACAATAAAATATCAAACCCTAAATACGGCCAATCCTTGCTACCACTCAACGTATAATCACACAGACAGATTCATAAGGATTTCTATCATACGAAAACTTAACTTGTCGGTTACGGGTCACATACATTCGTATCCTATGGTTTGTCTCTATAACCATAACTCATGAGTTTCAAATCAATTAATCATTCACAATCGAATCAATCAACAATGAAACCAATTATGATAACGGATATTCACACAAACATCACAACAATAGATCGAGTCGGGTTATCACAACTAACCGAATGTGAGATGGAACTAGCAAGAACTTCGAGATGATGATGATCGCCGTCGGGTGCAAGGGAGAGGAAAAGAGTGTCCAGGGTTTCGCGAATTATGGTCTTACGTAATGTTATGAGGTAATTATAACTGATTCATACTTGGGCCTCACCTGGGCCACAAGCCCACACGGCGAATAAGGCCTCGACAAAGAACCATTCTTCATCGTGATGTGTATGACGAAACACCAATGTTTCGTCGAGTGGGGGGTGATGACGAAAGTCCCATGTTTCGTCGTCCCATGTGTTAAGTTTATAAACTTAAACGGTTAACAATTTCATTATTTAACCAAACTATAATACAATACACCAATCATATATCAAACATGTACAAGTTACGATGCAAACGAATTATAAAAACACCTTGCGAAACGAGTAACGTGTCGAAGAAAGACCTTAAAAACTCGGGTTGTCACAACACCAACGAGCCGACATAATTTGAACAGGTCGGACATAAAAGGACTGCCCCCAAGAGATAGCATCTGAGAAATGCTCATATAAGAATATACCAACTTACAATCAGAAAAAACCAACACGTTGTAATAAGTCATAAATGCATATCTTCTAAGAGAGTATTATATCACATCCTTATGGAACAATCTCAATGCCCAAAATAATAATAACAAGTTTACCAAGGTCCTTGATAACAAGTCTTTCCCGAGTCGTTGTGTAGCCCTATTAACTGTCGTGCAATTGTTTCTGATGATGATAATATCATCAACATAAACTGAGATATACATAAGAGTGTTTAGATATTTATAAGTAAAAAGTGATGGATTAGTTTTAGACCCATGAAATCTCATTGTGTGAAGAGTTTAGGACAGTCTGTGAAACCATACTCGTGGCACCTACTTGAGACCGTATCAGGACTTGTGTAATTAACAAAAATGATTCAGATGTTTAGGATCAACAAAGCCCATGGCTGCTTTAAGTAGACTGTCTCGATAAGGTTTCCATGGAGAAAAACATTGTGTACATCTAGCTTATGAGTAATGAACATGGAAATCAGGATCTCGGTGGGTAAAAGCAAGTGAGAGTACCACATAAATAGTGGTAGACTTGGCTAAATATCTATTTGAAATCAATATCGGGTTGTTGGAAAAGCCTTTTACCACTATTCGAGCCTTGTAACGAGTGACAACATTGTTTTGATCTTTCTTCATCCTGAAACCCACATGCAATAAACAACATTAGCTTGAGGAACATGAGGTACAAGAGACTAACTGCCAACTTTGACAAGTGTTGAAAGTTCCTTGACTATGGGTTGATGCCACTCCGGATGTTGGTTTGAAATTGTAAAGGAAGTGGGGTTATAGTGATGTGTGAAAACACGAAAGCATGATAAGCGGAAGGCTATAAAGGATACCAGGTTTTGGATTTTCTCGAAAATAGGACGAGGACGTGGTGATGGAAGAGGAGTAGGAATTTGAGAATAAGAGGATAAAGATGAATGAGTAGTAGTGGGAGATTTTGGAGTGTTTGACGGTGAATGCGTATATGGTTGTGTAGAAGGAGAGGTTTGGGTAGGAATGTCTTCAGGTGCAATTGTCAAATCAAAAATTGATTGGTATGTTATTTGCATAGCAAGCATCTCTAGCAATATAGATGCAATCTTTTGTAAGATCTAGACATCTATAGCCATGATGTTTAAGACTGTAGCCAAGAAAGATATTGGAGGTTGAAAGAAAATACATTTTCTAAGGATCGTATGGTTGAAAATGGGGATAGCATTGACAACCGAACACTTGCAGGAACGAGTAGTCAGGAGAGCCTTTGATCAAATGATCAAATGGTGATATGTAGGATGATGTGTGTGAAGGCATACGATTTATGAGATAAATTGTTATGTCAAAAGCAAAGTGCCAAAAACATTGAGGTACAAAAGACTAAGCCAGGAGTGTGAGGCCAGTTTCAACGACATAACAATGTCTATGCTCTATGATACCATTTTGTTCATTGGTATGTGGGCAAGTGATTTATGAACAATTCCCAAAAAAAATGAGAAAGGTGTTAAAGGTCTAGATTCACCTTCCCAATCAGTTTAAACGAGTTTGATTTTGGCATTAAATTGACGTTCAACCATAAATTTTTGAAAGTTGTATAACCAAATCCACATGTAACAAGAGAAGTGATCAACACATAACAAAAAAAATGATGTCCATCAGATAACAACACAGGTGCAGGACCCCGCTAAATCAAGAATATTGGAACTACAAATATGAGAGTTTTGTAAAGACAACTTTGTGGATTTAATCAAAGGACAAGTCGTACAAGAAACAAAGGATATGGTTGTAGTAACAGGAAAAGGGAAGCTTGAAATCATAAAGTTGAAAAGTCGATGATGTAGATGTTTAAGTCGTGTGTGACAAATAGTAGACGAAATGTGCGTGGTAGAAATGGCAATCTTATTGATAAACTAAAATTAAGGAACATGATGGGTGTAGAGACCATGTTCATTAGGAACAATGAACATAGTAGTGAGTGTAGACTCGTCCTTCACAACAAAAAAGGAAGAATGAAACTCAAAGAAAACATTGTTATCCAAACAAATTTTTTAATCGACAAAAAATTCGTTTTGATTTAATGAACATGAAAAATGTCATATATGTTAAAAGATTTGTGTGATGAATGTACTTTGGAGGAACCAATATCAAAAATGAGAAGACCTTTACCATTACCAACATGAAGGAACTCATTGGTGTGACGCAGAATTTTCAAAACTTGCCAAATCTTGTGTTACATGGCTGCTAGCTCTTGAATCCGAGTGCAATGTAGTGCTAGCCGCCGAGTGAGTAACTGTAGAGTTAGCGATTTGAGTGGCATAGATTGTGGAAGAATCACAATTCGGACAAGCGCTTGGTATATGACCAATGCCACAATGATTAAGAGTTGTAAACCACATTCAAAGAAGTTGCCTAAGTGAATTGAGTACCAAGACTTCATTTATTATGGTGAGTCCGAGGCTGATGATAGCTACTGATGTACACAAAATGCAACATATAAATTACATCAAATGTGGCATATAACTAACCCTTTTTAGTACTAATGTTGGAAAAAGTGTGTTTTTGTCTTCCTTTTGTATTTTCAGGATTGAATGAGCTCAAATGAACAAAAGAAGCAAAAAGGCAGCTAAATCTAACATAAATACAAGAAAAGGAACAAACGTGGCATGCCCGACCACCCCGACAGCATCTTCCTAAGCAAAAACAAGAGAACAGAAGGCTGAACACGCCCCGTGCTTAGTGAGCACGGGGGCGTGCTCAAGTGTCTGCAGAAAAGACAAAGTTGTAGAAGCTTCTATCACCCACCACGGGGGCGTGCCCAGCGGACACGGGGCCGTGGTCAACTCTAGGATTCGCAGAATCTGAGGAAATCTTGATAGTACAGATACGCTTCTGCACACGGGGTCGTGCCCAGCTGACACGGGGGCGTGGTCAACTAATGCAGACAAACTGCAATTAATGAAGAAAGAGAAGGAGGATGGACACGGGGCCGTGCCCGAGCTTCTGTGCAGGCTATAAATAGGGGTGCTTGGCTCATTTGCAAACCATCCCTTGGCACACCACCTCTCTCACACTTCACCCACACTCCACCACCACCACAACACCATCATCCATCATCCATCATAGAGTGTGTAAGTCGTCTCGGGATCCAAGATTGATCGTAAGAGTTCTTGACAATCAAAGGCCATGTTTGCCTAAGTCTCTTACATCACTTGGTGAAGACAAGTGTCTAGTGTAATACTTTTTATTTTTAATATTTTCGCACTTTTTATTTGGTTATGTATTAATGACTTTAATAACTTGTTTCTTATGTTGAAGGTGATTCTTCCTTATCATTTGTCCGTGGTGTCTTGGCATTATTTTACTGTCTATATAAAATAAAAGATTTTCACCATTCATATCTCCACGGTCTATATGGAGATATGATGGCTACCTGGTCGGGGGTTAAGGGAATGGTTTGGTAAGAGTCTTGCCTTGTTCAGTGTATAGATCCTGCAAGGACCTAGGTCAAATTTAGTAGGACCTCCTTCAATACCCACTAGTATTGGATGGCGGGGGTCCAAACTCTTTGATCCCCTCATATGTAAGCTACTATTAAAACTTTAACCCGGCTACTTAGGACTGTATCCCTGCTGACTCAGACTACTTAGCCGAGGGTAACGTCACCTTCAAAAGAGGGGCCTACCACATTACGCATTAATAACTTAATTAATTATCTTTCAATAATCCAACCCTTTAGGATTGTATCCTTGCTGACTCAAACTACTGGGTTGAGGGTAACGTCACCTTCAAAAGAGGGGCCTACTACAATAACTAAGATAATCTCTTAAAAAGTGCAAAAGTGCGGAAACAATCAAAGGTTACACTAAACACGAGTGGGATCCAAGTGATTCATCTTGTCTATCTGTTTTTACTTTTATTTTCAGCATTTTTAGTTTTTATTTTCTAGTTTAAAACATTTTTCTAAACTTTTGATTTGATTAGACGTTGAGTATAAACCGGTACTAAAAGCTCTTGTGTCTTTGGACGACCTCGGTATCTTACCAACACTATACTACGCTCACGATGGGTGCACTTGCCCATATGTGTGTTTGGTGTTAGTAAAATATCATGTTTTATAAATTTAAAACTTGACTAACGTGTAAAAAGGGCTAAAAAAATATATAATCATACAACACCACACGCGCATCAGCTACTACTGAAAGCCCGATGAGCATGTTTGAGATTTAATTTAAGGTTATGTTGAGTTGCCATATGCTGAAGAGCTATGAGTTGATGGGATGGTTTAATGTGGATAGTATGGGGAGATCTCAATTGTGATGGCTTTGTAACCATATAATCATGATCATTAAGAAGACAATGTACTTCACTGAACATTAACCGAGATGATCGAGCAAAAAAATTATAGATTTTAGGTTGTTGTATTCCTCACGCAGCCATGAAATAACAAATAACACTCGATTTTTATCTTTTACTGGTTGCTAATGTTGGCAAGTGTAGATGCAAACTCTAGTGCACTACTTTGATAGGCGAAGGGTGTCTACCTTTCATCTGAAGATTAAGAAGTTGAGTAGTAAGTGCATATTCCCGTGAAGCTATATATGGAGCATAGGCACGCACAAAACAAATACATAAATCCACAATAGTGGTTCCTTGAACATGTGAATACGATGTGTCAGAAATTGTGGAGATGATAACCATGCAAACATGAGCATCATTCCCGATCCATGTTGTATAATAAGAATTGACAGTAAGAGTTGGAATTGTACCAAAGGAAGTTGCTAGAGTTTTGTCTAGACACGGGATAGAAAAGTCAATGTAGCCAAAAAGGTTGTTAGTCATACAAAGGGCTCAATCATGGCTTTCCATCAGCAATAGTTGGTTGGTAAGAGAGTAAAAGCAAAAAGTATGTGAATTGTGAAAAGCTCCTTCGGTTGAGGAAAAATGGGTAATAGTGGTCGTGCTTCTAAGTTGTAAATGGTCAAAATTGTTTTAAAACAAAACCGTGTTAAAAGTAATTGTACCAAAAAAAATAACTTACCTTAACAAGGTTGATTATGTTAATCTTGAATTAAGGAGATATAGATCAAGACATGTTATAGATTATTCTTGGTAAGTTATTTATTATGTCTTTTATATTTAAATGGGATTATACTAAACATGTTTCTATTTTAAAAGAGTTAGAAACAAAATGTTCATAACAGAATTAAAGAATTTTTTTTTTCAATTAAAACAAAGTGTCCATAACATAATTAAAGAAACATTAAATTTTTTTCCAAACTGTTATGATCCAACAAAATATAGGGTTCCAGCGTGAACAACCTCCCAAGAGTGAACTGCGTGAACATATATGGACACTTGATTTCCTTTTTAGTTGTTAAGGGTAGGATTGTAATTACATAAAAAATTAGATTTAAATCATTATTTTAATAATTGAATTAAGTTACATCTTTCCTAATTTAAATTCATTATCCACATTATGTTTATTTATTAATAAGATAATTATCAAAACAAACAACAAATCACCAGATTTCAATTTTAATTTTTATTTTAGATTTCATCACCAGAATTCAAATTTTGATTTTTAAGATCCACGTAACCTTCATATTTCAACGGTATACACATGTGTACTTGGATATAAATAGAACAGTACACACGTGTACTCAGCATCGTACATATGTGTTCAGTCACAGGCGTACATCAACATTCAATACAAAAAAAATTCTAAGATATCACAAAAACAGAAGATATACACATGTGTACATCGCATTAAAAAGAGGGCAAAATCAGAATACACATGTGTACATCGCATTAAAACAAATAATTATTTTAATAATTGACTTAAGTTACATCTTTCCTAATCCTTAATTTGATTTGTGAGAGATTTATGCAATCAATTTAAGAGGATAATTGATTACTTGATTTGTGAGATTTATGCAATCAATTTAAGATTGAAATTACACATATACCCTTTTTGTATTTAATTAAATGAAAAAATTAACCAAATAATTACGATTATGCCACTCACTTTAATCTCAAGATCATAAAAATCAAAGGCCCAGATCAGTTCACGCAGTTCACTCTTGGGATTTTGTTCACGTTTGAACCTCATCCTATATATATATATATATAGGATTAGGTTCAAACGTGAACAAAATCCCAAGAGTGAACTGCGTGAACTAATCTTGGCCTTTGATTTTGTTAGAGATGATAAGGGGTAGAATTGTAATTGTATAAAGTAGTTATAAACAATTAAATTTAAATCATTATATTATTTAATTTGATTTCAGTTACGTAATATGTTAGTAATTCGAAATCTTCAACATATTTTATATTTTTATAAGATTATCATCATAATATCTTTAACCAATCACCTATTCTCATGCGATTTACATTGATATCACATTCCTTGTTCATCAGTTTCATAAACCCTTTAAAGCACGTTCATTTTTCCTCGTTCATCACGTCATATTTCGTTTGAAGATCGATGTCAATTGTATCATCGCCGGTTGTTGATTGGTTATTGTAGTTGTATTCCGGCCAACGTTAATTGGAGACGACATAAACAAACCCACCACCTCCGGCGGAGACGACACCACAACAAACAAACCCATTTCATCTCAGTCAGTTTCTCCGCCGACCAGCCACTCTCCAGCGACATAAAAAACAGTGGATAACGACAATGAAAACGACAACGGCAGCGATGACGGCAACAACTTTGATATGGTAATGGACGAATACTTTTTTGAAGGATTAGATGAGCTTGTCTGAGTTAACCCCGTCGTTATTCAGCGATATTACCATAGTTATCAACCAATGTAGCCACCACAAGCACCACCGCAGCCGGTGGAAGTTGAATTTGTCTTCTTTTGTTTAAAAGAGTGACGTAGGCATGACGGAAGGATACACGTTTCTTCCTGCACACATGTGTACTAAGTATATACAGACCAGTACACATGTGTACTTAGTACATACAGAACCATACACATGTGTAGCTGGTCGGAGTTTTGGTTGTATGGATTGGATGTTGATGATTTTGAGGATTTATGCTTAATTTGGGTAGCTGATTTTAAGAGTTTGTTAAGTTGACAGTTTGTTGTTGGGTTTAGGGTGTTTTTATTGTTTAGATTAGGTGTTTTTATTTTTTAAATTAGGTATTCATCAAATGATGTAAAGCTCATTTTTTCTACACTCATTAACGTCTTCATGAGTTTACACTGAAATACAAGATGACTATATTAAAAAATTAACAATTCGTTGTCATTAAAAATAAACGTACTCGATGTCATTAAAAAAAACTTTCGACAACACAAATATGCGTTTCTCGAACCCAGACCCATCAGTAAATATGTGTACATCGCATATGATGTTCATTTTTTTCAAATTCGAACACATGCTCATGTTCACAGAAAGTATGACCTATGTCAAGTACACATGTGTATTGTCTTGTTGGCGTGAATAGAACACAGCAGTACACATGTGTAACTATATGGGTATACACATGTGTACACCGTATGACCAGACCTATTCTTCAAATAACACACTCAAACTAAAACGTACACAGGTGTACTCTGAATCTGAATAGAACACAGCAGTACACATGTGTAACTATATGGGTATGCACATGGTATCCTCTGTCGTCGCCGATGAAGAATGGAGAAAAGGGTTTTTTTTTGTTTTGATAAAGGTGATATCAAAACAAATAATAAAAAAATGAATAGATTGATCCGAAATTTCATCTATTATTATGGAAATAATATTGTTTTCTAATTTTAAATAAGTAATTAATATAATTACACTTTTACCCTTTTGATTTTAATAAAACAATAAAAGTTAACCTATTAATTACAATCATGCCACCCCATCAACAAATCAAGATCATATTAATCGACGGTTAGGATATGTTCACGCAGTTCACTCTTGGGAAGTTGTTCACGCTGGAACCCTACCCTATATATATATATATATATATGTATATATTTGTTATTTATTCTAAAACTCTTTTCTTATGTTTTTGAAAAGAATAATTTCTACAATCAAATTAGTTTAATATTAAGAGTGAGAAAAATAAAGTTTTAAAAAACACCCATTTTGGTAAAAATATTTCAAATCATCAATTTTGGTAAATAAGTTTTCCACTCACACTAGTTTGAGAAAAAAAACTCTTTAAAAGGAATAGTACCAAAAAAAATAACTTTCCTTAACAAGGTTGATTATCTTAATCTTGAATTAAGGAGATATAGATCAAGACGGGTTATAGATTATTAAATCTTTTATATTTAAATGGGATAATTGTTAGTTTAAATTAATAAGGTTTGTTTAGGGGTTTATTTATTTATTCAATAGAGTTTGAGTTTGGATAGGATTAGAATGAGTTTAGTATAAATAGATTGTTCTATTTTATTTTTTTGTGATTGCATTGATATATAATAAAAGTGTCGAACGAGTTCATTCAGATTATGTTTGTGTGTTCGATCAATGACCTACTTTTTCATTTATTGCTATCAGAGGTTAGCAGTTTTGAGAACGAAAGAGAAGGGGAGCGCACGGAGCTGCAACAACAGTAAAACTACAGTGGTTGAATGAAAAGAAAGAGAAGAAAAGTGGAATGATTTTTCTTGTGTTGTTCAAAACAATTAAAAACATGCAAGTTTGTTTCGTTCAATTAAGAAAAGAATGGAATTTGTTTCACAAAGTATTAGAAGTGGCAGACTTTCAAGAAGGTAAATCTTTCAATGGTTGGAGTGGGCATACATGTATGATTAATTTGGATAGGTATATGTGGGCTAAGAAATAATAGGTCGGTGCATATTATTGAATTGGTCAATGAAAAAGATCAAACCTTTTACTTGGAAATTTCATGAAGAAGTAGAGAATGACTAGGTGGAATTCTTCATAGATCATTTTTTTTCCAAACAACAAAGTTGTGAATGACGTTAGGTGGCGGTGTTGATCGACCAAAGGAAGTAACAATGGGGTGACAAAAGCCGTTAATTTACGTGATGTTTTGGGCTATAAATAGTTGATTCGCAGTGGTGAACTAGTGGCGGTTGGGTTGTCCCCAATTGTGGTAGTGAACGGTGGTTCGGGTCGGCCGGTGTCACAGGAGTACCGTCGGGTAGGCTGATTATTTCAGTTTGGTACCATGGTGATAAACTTTATCGTAATAGTAACTTTCAATCCAGATATGATCAGGGTTGGTCCTTCCTGCTAAGGATGAGAACCAGGTAACCAGTGTAGGTTGTTCTTTTGGCAGAAGATATCTGATCGGATTTGCGGGTAGGTAGTCGGAACAAGATTCATCGAAGAAGGAAGCTTTGAATCTTCTCGTGTCTAGCATGGAAGATATAAAACGGTACAAGCGATGAGCTTGTTTTTTTCTTTGATTGGTGGACAAGAACGGTGTAGTTTTAGGAGATGGGAAGAGGTATATCTTGATTGATCAAATGATTGAAGTTGTCAATAACGGTGCGGGTTGCGAATGTGAAGAAACATGTCCAGTTCAAGATTAAGGGGGAGAATGAAGACGTTAATATTTAATTGAGGAGATAAAGATTAACACGATTATAGATAATTCTTGGTAAATTGTTTATTAAGTCTTCTATATTTATATTAGATATAATTGTTAGTTGCATTAATAAGGTGTATCTAAGAGATTATTTATTTATTCAGTTGAGTATGAGTTCGGTTAGGATTAGAATGAGTCTAGTATAAATAGATGGTCAGGGCTATTGTAATCGGTGTGGTTTCATTGATAAATAATAAAAGAGTCGAATGAGTCCGTTCAAATTATGTTTGTGTGTTCGATCAAGGGCCTTATTTTCTGACAATTGGTATCATAGCTTAGCGGTTTTGAAAGTCGTTTTTCAGGAAGGGGGAGCAGGCCCTCGCGAGGCTAGAACAATGTATAACTATGGTGGTTGAATGAAAACGAAAGAAAAGAAAAAAGGGATGATTTTTCTGGTGTTGTTCGAAACAGTTAAAAATATACATGTTTGTTTCATTCAATTAAAAAAAATGCATTGGTTTCATGAGCAGTGGCGGACTCAGGAATTTTTTCATGGGGGTGCGGAACATTTTTAAAAAATTTAGGCCCCTAGGTATATAAGTAAAAAAACCGGTTCGTATCGGGTCGGGTCGGGTCATGTAAAACAAACGAACATCAAACTAAATTTATATAATCATCAAAAAATGACAAACCTTGTGACAAACATAATTAAAACGTCGACGCCCTACGGGTTTTCATTTTTTAAAATCTATCCAAAACATCATCTAAAATTAAAATTCTGAAACAATTCTTTCTCTATATAACATAAGTTTATCGCTCCATAACATATATAATGTTTCAAATTTAATTTTAATTTTCAACTATTCAAGCCTTAGAAATCATAACGTAAGTTGTAATCATCCTAAAAATATATAAACAACATAATCTAAAAATATATAAACAACATAATCACCCTAAAAATCATCTAAACAACCATAAAGTGGGTAAAGGTATGGGTATTACGGTGGTCGCCGGCTGCTGGACTGTTGTCATTGAGTGATGTTGTTCGTTGGCAGTGCAGGGACGCAAGAGAGAGAGAGAGAGAGAGAGCGGGAGAGAATTTCTAAAGGTTTTGGGCTTTAATTATTTTATTATAGTTTGAAATATTGTTGGGTTTGGTTAATGGCTAAAACTTAGTGGGCTAACTAGTTAGGAATTATAAGTGGGTAAAGATATGGGTATTTGGGTTTAATTAGTTAGGTATTAAAAGTTATATAATATAATTTAGGTAGTATTTTTTTTAAATAGAAGTTTACTAAAAAAATTTAAAATATAAATTGATAACACTTTTTACCTAAGGGGTGCGGACGAAAAATTTCAAGGGTGCGGTCGAAAAATTCCAAGGGGTGCGGACGAAAAATTCCAAAAGGTGCGGACGGGATTTTCGACGGAAATTTGCACTAATTTTTTTTTTCCTCAGGGGTGCGCCCACCTTAAGGTGGGCTTAGGTCCGCCCCTATTCATGAGGTATTGGAAGTGGCAGACTTTCAAGAAGGTAAATATTTTAATGGTTGGAGTGAGCTTGTTTGTATGATTAACATGGATGGGTACATGCTGGATAAGAAATAATGAGTCGGTGCATAATATTGCATTGGTCAATGAAAATAATCAAATTTGGGACAAGTGCATATTTCATCTTCAAAAAATTACTTAATTAAGTATTTACCCAACTCAAAATTAAAATTGCATATATACTCTTTTTTAACTATAAAAATAAGTTATATAATGATTTTTTACTAATTTTTATAGATTTCTACTAGTTTAGCGGTTTATTTCAGTGTTTAAGTTTTAGTAAAAATAGTAAAAATGAATAAATAGTTTTTTTAATTGTGAAAAATCCACAAAGAATAGTAAAAATGAATAAATTTGTATTTTTTTAAGTTTTAGTAAAAATAAGGATAAAAAAGTCATTATGTAACTTGTTTTTAATAAAATAAATTAAAATGGGTAACTTTGCAATTTATTAGTTAAGGAAAGGGATATATGCCATTTTAATTTTAAGTTGGGTAAATACGCAATTAATCAGTTTTTTAAGGGGAAATATGCAATTGTCCCATCAAATTTTTACATGGAAATTGTGTAATGAAGTAGAGAATGGCCCGGTGAAATTCTTCATAGATCACTTTTTTTTCCAAACGATGAAGTTGTGATTGACTTTCGGTGGCAATGTTGATCGACCAAAGGAAGTAATACGTTCAGTGGTGGTGTTGATCGACCAAAGGAAATAACTAAGGGGTGAAAAATTCGGTTAATTTTGGTGATGTTTGGGGCGATGAATAGCCGATTCACAACGATTTAGTGGCGAACCAGTGACGGTAGGGTTGTCGCATGTTGTGGTGGTAAACGGTGGTTCAGGGTAGCCGATGTCGCGGGGAATACCGTTGGATAGGCGGTGGTGACTGGTGATGAGTTCACTTCGGTACCATGGTGATAAACTTCATCGCATAAGCAACTTTTAATCTAGGCATGATCAGACCCGGTCCTTCCCGCCAAGGATGATAACGTAGTAACCAGTGTAGGTTGTTCTTTTGGCAGAAGATGATTGATCAGATTTGCAGGTAGACAAATGGAAGAAAATTTGTCGAAGCAGGAGGCTTTAAATCTTGTCGTGTCTAACAAGGATGATACAAAACGGTAGAAACGACGAGCTAGTTCTAAGACCCGGGAAGAGGGATATCTAGATTGATCAAAGGATTGGAGTTGTCGATAACGGGTGCAGATTGCAGAAGTGGAGAAACAGGTCCAGTTCAAGATTAAAGAGGAGAATGAAGACGTTAATATTGACTTAAGGAGATAAGATCAAGACGGGTTATAGATAATTCTTGGTAAATTATTTATTAGGTCTTTTATAATTAAATTAGAGATAATTGTTAGTTTGAATTAATAAGGTTAATCTAGGAGTTTATTTATTCAATAGAGTTTGAATTTGGTTAGGATTAGAATGAGTTTAGTATAAAAGATTGTTAAGGCTATTGTAATTGGTGTGCTTTCCTTGATAAATAAATAATAAATGAGTCGAACAAGTTTGTTCAAATCGTGTTAGTGTATTCGATCAAGGACCTGATTTTCCAACAAAGATCGACTCAAAAATCAGAGATAAGGTTTTCAGAATTAGTTTTGGTCTGGTCCTTGACTTCGCTCAAATGTAAATTCGCCTCAAATCAAGTTTCACTAGATGTAATTTCACTCAAAATTAACAGCTTTCGCTTGAGTTATCTTGTTCATCACGAAGAGAACGACGTTTCGCTTGACTATAGAGCATAAATTAAGCTTCTAAGTTCTAACTATTTGTTTTCTGGGGAGACAACGATGATGGTTAAATAGATCTGATGACAAAACCCTAAATACATGCAGGTCCGTTGACGAAATATGAACAGATAGCTTCAATAACTCAATATATAATTTCCTTGTATTTGACATTAGGGCATTATTAGTCTACAGGCACGAGGCTCCACATGAGTCGTTTCAAACCTGTTTTTTTGGTCCAGAGCAAACTACTTTAAAATTGACCTTTTCAATTAATGGAATCTACATATATTTTTACTATTTGTAGATCATTCACCAATGTTTTATTAGTCCTTTCTTGTGGTGCTACATATATTTATCTAATGTCCATTGAGATTTGATTATGCTAAAAACTAGAGTTTTATTTATTTGTTTTAACAAATATGAGTAATTAAATTCATATTGATTGACATTGACAAGTTATAAGCCCAGGATGAATCTCATTATAGTTATTATTATGACTTTTCAAAAAAAAAAAAAGTTGTTATTATTATGAACTTAAAAATATAAAGAAGCAGAACAATAGAATTCAAAGCGTCATTATGTACAATGTCACTTGAACTTCATACGATAAAATTTAAAGTAGATGTTGCACTTTGATTTAAATACTAACGTGAAAAAAAGTTATAAACATGGTCGTAACTTAATAGATGCTTAGAAATATATAAAAGAGACTCCACTTGATATGATATTATAGTCTCTATGTTTTGAAAATGCCATCAACTACAATAACATGATCGATTAAATAACTACAATCTTCGTAAATATGATTGCTTGTGTTTATTTAATGTTACTCTACTTTTACTCCTACTCTTAAATTACACTAATATTTTTTTAAATATACCTCGTGTTAGGAATTGAACCCTAATGTTTCTTCAAGAGGCAAGAGCAATAGATCAACTATCGGATGTATGTATCCGTAAGTTACTATATATTTTATCCTCTATTTGTCATCCCTATTAACGTGAAATTTTAAATATCTAGCACGTTGAAAGTAGAAATATTAAGTGGGATTGTAATGTAACATAAAATTCAGAAATGATAGCTGGTGTGTGAGAGCCCACTTATGGTAAATCATCCTTGATGTATATTTTAGAAAGTAAGCACAGTTTCTTATGATTTATATATACATCCTTTTCTTCATTCAAAAGGACGATAATGGAGATCAGGGAGGTGTCACTGTGGGTCGAGTGGAGAAAAAGGTTACTCAGTCGAACGGCAAGCAGGATTCGGATGAGGAGGAGGTTGTTGAAGTCTATAATGAAACTAGTGAGTTTATGACTTCGGGTACACGTCCTTCATCTTCAAGAGCCGGGGCAAGCACATCATCCACAAAATTCAGCAATGGATAGACGGTTTTCGTGTCGCGTTAAAGGGAGGATGGTGTGTGATTATTTCGTTTTTGATGATGGAGGTTGAGGGTCTTTTAGTTTGGTGTTTATTGTTTTGTCTACTTTATTTTTCATGATGTAAAGTAGGCTAGGTTTTGTGGTGTCATTGATACATTTGTGTGTTGGTTTACATATATGGGGCATGTCCTATATATGAACTAGTGAGGAACTCATCCTCACTACTTGTACTTATTTGCGGTTTGTTTTAATAGAATCACCGGGGTAACCCTTTACCCAAAAAAAAAAAAAAAAAAAAAAATTCTATGATGCTATATGACGAGGTGTGACCCGCATCGGTCAACCTGACCCGGTTACAACCTATTATCTTAATATAAATATAAATGATTATTCTAGAACCTTCCATATCTGCATGGAAGTTACACAACCAAATCTCCAACTTTTTGGGAAGATTATATAAATCTCTAACTTATCAGAGTATATCCTAGGTTAGAGGAAACCCTAATGGAAAACCTATAAATAAAGGTAAACGTATAAGGTATGATCATCTGGCTCTCACATAACTTCCTCTCCTCAGTTTCTTTTACTCCCATAAACCGAGACTTATTCTCACGCCGGAGGGTGGTTACAGGAATAACCCCATTCCTGTAACGAGTCCTAACGGTGTTTCTGTTTTGCAGCCAAGCGTTCGGGTCACTAATCATTGAAGCCCAAAATCACCATATAGGTCAGTGTTTCTTCATTGGCGCCATCCGTGGGACCTATTCAGTGACAGAACCTCATGGCAAGTGATCAGAACGTAGCAGATCAAACGATGACAAACAATAACCTGACGTTGGGAGCGAACCTCGGTGCCACCACACAACCTTCCCCAGCCGTCACGAGGTCGCTGGACCTATAGTTCGAGGCAGAAGGACCACCGCCAGGTTTTGACAACATCACCACCGTCGCGTCCCAGACTGTGGTGACGAGTCCGTTTCTTTACATGCCCTCACAACTGCAATCAAGGGAGTTGGGGGGAGCTAGCGGTAATATGTTCACCCCAGCAACAACCACTAACGCACAGGCTTCACGCCTCTCCTCCATCCCTGTTATCACATCGGCGAGCCCCAGCACCATTGCATCACAAACTAGCATGACTCAATACTATCAACCTCTGATTTCCAACTCGATGCCACCGCTATACTCAGCGGCGCGCACGGCGGCATTATCAACACCGCCTCACCAGCCGGCCGGAATTATGAACGCCCCCATCACACCAGGAAACCAATTATACTTCCCGGGGTATTGTTATGCACCCCCTTATGGGTATTTACCCTCGTACGGGGGTTCGGCGTATCCGTTCCATGGAACAGCGCAGGGTAGCACTCAATCGCCATACGCGGCTTACATGCCGCCTTGGTGGAATGTCCCAACGCCACAACCGGTCTATACCCAGACTCCGCCTACGGCTGAGCCGATGTACGACAGGGGAAACACGGTTAGACCCCGGGTGTCCCCAATAGGAAACCATAACCCTATAGTGGGAGCTGCCCCGGGTATGGACGCCCCACCAACACAGCCTATAAATGTGGAAGAAGATGAACTTACCAGACCGTACAAGCCGGTAGACGCGACGTTCCGGTCTAAATTCACTCGAAGGATTGCTGAGGCTCCTATCAAGGAAAAACCCAAGATGCCCCAAACGGTTGGCAAGTATGATGGTCTCGCCGACCCTGATGATCATCTCAACTAATTCAAGAGCGCCGGCGAAGTGGCCTGTTGGTCCATGCCCTTATGGTGCAAAATGTTCATACAAACGCTAGTGGGCGCGGCCCGAGTTTGGTGGGATAGCCTGCCCACAGGCGAAATAGACAGCTTTGAAGATTTAGAATCAAAGTTTATCTTACAGTTTAGCCAGCAGCGCAGACACACGAAAGATAGAAACGAGCTCCTCCACATCCGTCGGCGAGACAATGAGACGGTAGAAAACTTTATCATCAGATTTAACAAGGAAAGCCTGGCGATCCCGGGCGTGACGAATGACCTGGCATGTGGAGCTTTCCTCCAGGGGGTCATGATGACGAGTTACTAAGAACGCTACATGGAAGGGATGGCGTACCCCCAACAATCGATGAAATACTTCGAATAGCCAAAGTATACGTCATACAAGAGAAGGCCGTAGCAGCTAGCCATGCAGCCAATAGGAAGAAAGAAGCCCTAAAGAATCAGGAGGAAAAAGATAACCGGGGATCTAAAAGCAAAAATAGGGGAGACCGATACCAGAGAAACGACAAAGACGCACGGTATGACAGGCACCGAAACTCCTATTCAAGGAATGAGCCGTCGAAACCTCGATCCGAATACCCCAACTTAAGCAAGACACCGGCTGAAATTTTAGCCTCAGAAAACCTCAGGCTTAACCCACCAAAACCATTGAAAGATAACCCTAACAAGGATACGAGTAAGTACTGTGAGTACCACAAGGGGAGCGGGCATGACACCAACGATTGTTTTCAGCTTAAGAAACAAATCGAATACTTTGTAAAGTCCGGCAAATTGGCACACCTAGTACGAGACATCAAGCAAGGCCCGCCTGTCGTCAAAGAAGAAAATGACAAGGCGGCAGGCAAGAGGCCGCGTGAATTGAACATGGTGCACGCGGATATGGGAAGGGGGCAAAACGGAGTTTCTCCACGTTCGAACCTTGGATGTTGGCAACAATGACCATAGAGCCTCGAATGGAGGACTTGCACCTCACTACAGATGCCCTGATCATATCCGCGGCAGTAGGAGACTACTGCATGAGGCGAATCCTGGTCGACACCGGGAGCTCGGAAGACATTATCTATGAGCATTGCTTCAACAGAATGCAACCAGACGACAGAAAGTTGCTCGAATCGGTACACGCTCCAATAAAAGGGTTCACAGGAGAAAAGGTCGACCCTATCGGTCAGATCACTTTCCCTGTAACTTTTGGGCAGTCACCTAAAGAAAGAACCATACTCCTGACCTTCCTTGTGGTCCGCGCGGAGTCATACCACAATGTGATAATTGGAAGATTTACCCTGGGAAAACTAGATGCCATAGTCTCCACGGCAAGAGGGTTCATGAAGTTTTCTACCCCACGGGGTATTGCCACTGTGTTTCGCGATAAGATTGGAGAAGTACTAAGTACCAAAAGATGCCGCCAAGGGCCCACCAGAGCCATGGGTCCTGAAAGATGGGTACTAAGCACACGCCATCCAGACCAGATGGTCACAATTGGGGACACCCTGTCTCCAGAAATTAGAAACGACTTGAAACAGCTATTAAAAAGAAATGCTGACATCTTCGCTTTTGAACACTCTGACATGACAGGAGTCCCCCGTGATAAAGTAGAACACAAACTCGCAACGCTCCCAGGCGTTAAGCCGGTCGCGCAGGGCAAACGTAGTATGGCCCTGGACCGACGGGCAGCGGTCGTCAAAGAAGTACGAAAGTTAGTGGAAGCCGGAATCCTCAGGGAAGCACAATACCATACGTGGGTTTCCAACCCGGTTATGGTAAAAAAGCCAGATGGCACGTGGCGAATGTGCATCGATGTCAAAGATTTAAATAAGGCGTGCCCAAAGGATGCATACCCGCTACCCGAGATTGACTTAAAGGTCGACTCCCTGATACCCTACCGATTCAAATGTTTCCTGGACGCGTATAAGGGGTACCATCAGATTAAGATGTCCAAAGAAGATGAAGAAAAAACAACGTTTCACACCGATGTGGGCATCTTTTGTTACACAAAAATGCCTTTTGGCCTACGAAACGCAGGAGCTACTTATCAGAAGCTCATGGACAAGGTGTTCGAGACACAGATTGGGCGAAATTTGGAGGTCTATGTAGACGATCTTGTAATCAAAAGCAGCGAAGAGAAGCAAATGTTAGCAGACATTGAAGAAACTTTTCAGCGGCTTAGAGAATATAACATAAAATTAAACCCAAAGAAATGCTCTTTCGGGGTGGAAGAAGGGAAGTTCCTGGGTGTAGTAGTCACCCGAGATGGTTTTAAAGCCAACCCAGAGAAGGTAGCCGCCATAGTGCGAATGCCTTCCCCACGAACACTGAAGGAAGCTCAAGCCCTAAATGGGCGGTTAGTAGCGATCAACAGGTTCTTGGCAAGACATGCCGAAAAATCATTACCCTTCATAAAAACGTTAAAAGATTGCCTCAACAAGAAAAACTTCAAATGGACCAACGAAGCAGAACAAGCTTTGCAAGACATGAAACGTTTCATAGAGGGGTTACCCATGCTGACAGCACCAAGGCCTAATGAAGTATTAAAGATGTACTTAGCGGCAGCTCATACGGCGGTAAGCGCTGTGCTCATGGTTGAACGAGATGGAAGGCAAACACCGATATATTACATAAGCCGGGTGTTAGCGAGGCCCGAAACGCGGTATCCCACACTGGAAAAGCTAGCCTTAGCGCTGGTACACGCCACAAGGCGACTGAGAAGATATTTTCAGGCACATCGCGTGCAAGTCCTAACCAATTACCCACTGCAACAAGTCCTACACAAACCAGAGATTTCTGGCAGGCTGGCCAAGTGGGCAATTGAACTTGGCGCCTTGGATATTGAATATCAGAAACGAACAGCAGTTAAGGGGCAAGTAATTGCTGATTTTCTAGCCGAAATACCGGAAGGAGAAGCTATTGTGGACCCAGTCGTCCAGGACATCCCGGAATCCAGCACTGCCCGGCAGACTTGGAAACTATACACTGATGGATCATCTAGTGGAAAGGGATCTGGAGCTGGCTTAATGCTGATAAGTCCAGATGAAATCAGGCTGATGTACGCCTTACGTTTCGATTTCGAATGTTCTAACAACGAAGCGGAGTACGAGGCACTATTAGCAGGTCTGAGGATGGCAAAATCTATGGGGGCGGCAAGGGTAGATGCGTACGTTGACTCGCTGCTGGTCAACAATCAGGTAAACGAGACGTACGAAGCCAAAGATGAATCAATGGCAAAATACTTGGCAAAAACAAAGGAACTAATGGATTCTTTTGACAACGTCACGCTCAATCACGTACATAGAGGCAAGAATCAGATAGCAGATGCTCTCAGTAAACTCGCCACCTCAGGTATGGAAAAGGAAGTCAAAGTCAAAACGCTGCAGACACGCTCAATTGAACCGTGGAATGTTTCCGCCGTTACAGCGGAAGAACCTTGCTGGTACACTCCGGTTCTACGTTTCCTTGAAACAGGGGAGCTACCTCCTGCCAAGGGCGAAGCACAGAAGATACAAACGAAAGCATTGCAATATGAGATCAATAATGGTATCCTATATAGAAAGTCTTACCTGGGCCCACTGCTGCGATGTGTCTCTCCAACAGAGGCAAAGTATCTCATCAGCGAAATACATGCAGGTCTATGCGGCATACACGCTGGACCCGGGCGGTGGTAGCCAAAATCCATAGCGCGGGATATTATTGCCCTGGGATGCACGAAGACGCTGTAATGGAACTACGGAAATGTCGTAGCTGCCAGAAATTCGCTCCTCAAACAATAAGGCCCAAGAACAGCCTAGTGCCGGTGACAGCAGCATGGCCTTTCCAGAAATGGGCCGTGGATATCGTAGGACCTTTCCCGCCTGCCCCCGGAAAGTTAAAGTACCTAATTGTGGCGGTTGATTACTTTACCAAGTGGGTGGAAGCTAAGCCTTTAGCCAAAATAACGGCAGATAATGCCAAAAAATCCTCTGGGAACACATAGTATGCCGGTTTGGATTACCGCTATACCTGGTAAGCGATAACGGAACACAATTCACAGACAGAATTTTCCAAGAATGGTGCACTAATCTCCACATCCAGCAAATCTTCACGTCAGTAGCACACCCCCAAGGAAATGGCCAGGTAGAGCGGACAAACAGAAGCTTACTGGATGGGATCAAAAAACGACTAGGCCACGAGGGTAGCTCGTGGGTGGAAGAATTGCCAAATGTCCTCTGGGCACATAGAACAATGCCCAAAACCAGCAACAACGAAACCCCGTTTAGCCTAACCTATGGGGCGGAAGCGATGATACCCGCTGAAGCGGGATTACCGTCACTACGCCGACTCAGTATGGGCGGAGATAATGATAGATCTCTAAGGGAAGGCCTGGACTTATTGGAAGAAAGGCGCGAGGCAGCCGCCATCAGCGAAGTAAAATACAAAAAAGCATTGGAAAAATACTATAACAAGCGAGTGGCCAAACTGAATTTCAAAGCAGGAGATTACGTTATGCGCGACAACGAAGCAAGCAGGATGGAACCTTCAGGCAAGCTAGGCCCAAACTGGGAAGGCCCTTATGTCGTCCAAGAAGACCTGGGCAAAGGGGCCTACCGCCTATCTCGACTAGATGGCACACCAGTACCACGCAGTTGGAACGTCGCCCAGTTAAGGAAATGCTACCTGTAAAACCTTGCTCCTAACAGCAAGAGTTAACTATTTTTCTCAGCTCACAATTGTAACTCACCCTCAGCGGTGTCTTTTCGTTTTTACTTCAGTCCAAGTTTAATAAAAAACATTTAATTTTGTTTTTATCATAAGTTACCATCGCACAACGAATGCATAAAACGGTAAAAATACAAACAACACCCTTAAACATGAAATATTTTCACTAGCACAAGTCATAGGTTTAAGAAATAAAGCGCTTACGGCGGGTATCTTGGTAATAGATACATACACCGCCACAAAACAGATAGGCATTTTTACATACACGTAACATATCTCAAACAAACCAAGTACTTGTCCCTGTCGTTAAAAGCCAACACATGGGAACCAAAAAACAGAACATGTTCAGAATATCTACTGATGAAAGTTAGGTGCCATCACCACTGCAGGGGTATGCAGCACCACATCATCATCAACAAATGCAGCTGGATCAACGGCCAAGTTGCCAGATGATTCATCACCAACCACCGGAACCACCATGCCCGACCCGTCCATCTGTTGCTTTTTAGGGTGACCACCAGAGCGACGTTGGTACGTCAAGCGGTATCGCTGATCATGATCCACCGGAATAAGACCTGTCAGGACGTCAGCAGATAAGGGTGGCACTCCAAGATCCACTGGCTGAGGGTCCTCGATGACAATGCTTTGACATGCCCGATTAGCGCGGGCCGGAACAACATTGGGAACTGGCCTCCTTCCCCGAAGCATCGACCTTGTTACCGGATACTGCAACTGGAGCAAACCGTCGGCAACATCAAGCACTCGGAAGATTTCGGTGAGCCTTTGCCTATACCGTTTTCTCTCCATCTTGTCCAAACTACCAAATAAGGAAAAGGGAGGCAAATTTATAGAAAGCTTAAAAAAGTTTTGACAGTGATGACGTTAGATGCATTAATGGAAAATAATCATTACACATCACAGGGCCATATTTTCAAAATACGGCGGTGTCAGAAATCATGACATTAGCATTAAAACGGCTGTCAAATCAAAACAGATATGGGCACTAAACCCAAGTCAAACAGTGTCATTAGCAAAGCAACAAGAGTACATAACAAGTAACATAGAAACAAAGTTATCATTCTTCTTCAGACTCCTCCGCGGGGTCCAACATCAAACGCAGCGACTCTATCCCATCTTCGTTCACTTTGTCCATCAAATCGCCATAACAGGGCAGCGGCTCGGTGTATGCCGCTTCAAGGGCATTCGCCATATCACTTTGAAGTTTACTCTTGACAGCATGAAAGTCTAGCGATATCTTATCTAATTGATGGCAATCCATATAGCCCTTATATACACCATCATGATGCCCGGATTGATAAGCAGCCGTGGATAAGCGATCAATCAGACTAGTAAAGGGGGACGACTCACGCAAGTACTCAAACGCTCCCACCAGCCCATTGGTTATCAACCAATTCCTGTCGCCACGAACAGCCGCTAGCCGGCTAGTCAAATCATCCACTTCAGCGTTAGATTGTGCCAACGCATTTTCCACCTCCTTCAGCTGGGAAGCAGACGATATAGCAAGTTGGCTATTCTGGGTGACAAGCGAATCGCAATGGTCCTGAAGCTCCTTAACCTTTCCCTCTCGCTCTTCCAGCTCCGCCTGAAGAAGCCGGACCTTGGTATGGGAAGCTTCTACTTCGGCTGTCAAGCCTTGATACCGTTCCTGAACCTGAGACACAAAATCAGTGTCAACACGGAATTTTTCCAATTGTGCCGATAACTCGAGTCTCACCTTTTGGGCCTCCGCTATGGCCTTACGCTCCAATTCTTCTTGTATATTCTTAGCTTGAGCCAACACTCGGTCTTTCTCCGCCATATCGCGGGCCCACATTATCCGTTCTTCAGCAAGATGGGCAGTCACCCTTTTCAAATCTTCCTCAGCCTTGTTTTTCTCTGACAGAAACCTGGCTTCCTTTAACCCCACAGTTTGAAGTTGACTCTCCAAGCGGTGTTTGTCATCCCTCAGCTCTTGAATAGTAGCCCGCGCTTGGTGGAGTTGGGTGTTATCATGCATCCACCTACGACAAATTTCAACCAGCCTTCGTGGTAAGCTCACAGAATCAGATATCGAAGAATTCATCAGATCTTCATTGTTCAACCCCTCTACATACGCCGCCTCGGCAGGGGGATACGCCCGCTCAACCCAGTGTTGAATCACAGGGGGGAAGATCAGCCTTGAGGATTCAGCGATTTTCCATTGGGGCTGGTAGCGTTTGTCTTTAGCATTAGGATCCCAACGAACGGTTGGTAAGAACAGGTCATCAATCAGACGGACACCGTCATCAGCAATGCCGCTGCTTGACCCCCCAGCTTCACTAGCAGCAGCACCACCAAGGCTGGTCACCTCCTGTGCCACTGACACGACAGTAACATCTTTGTCTGCATCAGAAAGAATGCCTATGGGCGAGTCAAACAGGGATGTACCAACGCCACATGTCCGTGGTGTAGCAATGGGATCAACAGTCACAGCTACCGATAACGTAGGAGTAGGAAGCGGCATGGCACAGCTAATAGCAGAAGTAGCGGAAGCCGGGGTTTTGGGGTCCGTGGATACGCTAATACTGGAACCGGGCACTGACAACGCCGCAGTTGACACGAGCACTGGTGCAACAACCCCAGGATGTACTCCCGCAGAGGTACCTGCACAATAACACGGCGGGGGTTTAGCAACATAAATTTTTCCACCTATATCGGCATACTGAGTCGGTTAATAGATACCTGTTGGAAAAGCATAAGCAGCTTGTACCGCCTCGAAGGCACTTAGAGTAGGAACAACAAAGGTTTTCCTCTTTTTTAAGGCACGACCAGGGCTCGTCATATCGGCGGCCAGGGGAATATCACGCCCAACACAGGCAGATTCCTCAACAGAAGTAACAACCACATTGGTCGCCGTATGTTTCTTCCCGGTCAGCTTCATCCGAGCAGGCTTTTTCTCCGATACCGAAACACTGGTATTTGCAACAGCCGACAAGGGAGAGATGTATACATCAGGGTCCGCCGGTACAGCGGGTAGAATAAATTGCTCAAGGTGCATCCCTAGCACATCAAGCTCTCCTCCGTCCAACACGCGGTCGGCAGGTCTCAACGCGAGATGCCGCGGAGGATCAATGAAGTCAAACATACTCCATTCCCCTGCGTAGCGTGTGGGCATTAAAACAAAAAAACAACAACAACACAGATTACTAATGATAAGTAAACATACCTGCATCATCCCTTTGGAACGAGGGGTAACGCCGGATATCAGGCCACAACAAGCTCATGCCCGCCATCACCAGAGCACCTTCAGGGATAATCGTACACTCGAAGGGGCGGCTACACAACTTCGTGTACAGAACATTCGATACATACGGATCCTCAGACGGACCATCGTCTTTCAATTTATCCTTTGGCCCTTTCTCCCTCCAGTACATTTCACCAGGGATAACAGTGGCGTCAATGTAGAAAAACTTTTTCTTCCAATCTTTATCCCTAGAACTGGTAGGAATGTCCCTAAGGCAGGACACATCAGTATCTCGCCGATCGAAGGTAAAGAAAGGGGATTTCCACACAAGCACGAAGAAAGCCCTAAACACAACCAGTTCCGGGATATGGCCTAGGGCATTGCAGGCAAATTCAAATTGCCGAAGTTTCACTAAACCAAGGGGATGCAATTGAGATATGTGAACACGGTAAAAGTCGAGCACCGATTTGAGAAACTTGGTAACGGGCAACCGGAAATTACAGAACTTGAAGAAATCACTAAACAATGTGATTTTACCCGTTTTCAAGGGAAATGCAGTATCCGTTTTGGACGGCAGTATAGGGTTCCATTCGGCCCGGATACCGTAGTCTTGAACAAGGTTGTTGTACGACGTTACGCCCCACTTGCAGAACAGCACGTCGGTAGTGGCGGCAGCAGAAGAAGACGATTCACTAGGTTTCGAGGCCATTTTTCGGAAAGAATGATAAGAGAACGATTTGGGGAAAGAGATTTGAACTCTCACATATAGAGGTATTATTTATACGCAAAAGCAACCTTTCAAATTCAAAAAGACGTACGGGCGGAAATACGTGTCCAAACAGGGTAAGAACAGTTGTCATCCCAATGATGACCCAACTGTCACATCCTATCTTTTTGCCGTCATTTCCCCAAAACATAACGGCACTAAGCCCAACGTATTTGGCAATAAACATAGTATAATAACTTTTCCTTTTTTCTCTCTTAGTCCGAGCTAATGGATTTCTTTCCATGAACTCGGACTGGGGGGACATGACGAGGTGTGACCCGCATCGGTCAACCCGACCCGGTTACAACCTATTATCTTAATATAAATATAAATGATTATTCTAGAACCTTCCATATCTGCATGGAAGTTACACAACCAAATCTCCAACTTTTTGGGAAGATCATATAAATCTCTAACTTATCGGAGTATATCCTAGGTTAGAGGAAACCCTAATGGAAAATCTATAAATAAAGGTAAACGTATAAGGTATGATCATCTGGCTCTCACATAACTTCCTCTCCTCAATTTCTTTTACTCCCATAAACCGAGACTTATTCTCACGCCGGAGGGTGGTTACAGGAATAACCCCATTCCTGTAACGAGTCCTAACGGTGTTTCTGTTTTGCAGCCAAGCGTTCGGGTCACTAATCATTGAAGCCCAAAATCACCATATAGGTCAGTGTTTCTTCACTATACAAAATCATAATAATTTGTTGGACTTTATATCAACTAGTTATTCTCCACACGCGCGTTGCGGCGGGTCCCAATGACTAAAAAAGGCGTGTCAGCAACGACAAACAGATACCGAATATCAAAACATAAATAAAATGACGTGGTAAGGATAGTCACTCCGTCATAAAAAACGATTTTAAATAACCTAATATATAATAATAGGACCCACACGTCCTACACGTTGGAAATTCGATTGTTTTCAGTTCAGTTATTACGGTGCTAAGACGTTAAAATATGGATGAGCTCGGTACCGGTAACGGAAGCGAAAGTACCGATCCGGAAAATCATCGAAATTAGGTACCGGCACCGAAAATGCTCGGTACAATACAGTATGGTATTTGAAGGTAAAAATCAATAAATACAGGTATGGTGCTAGACCGGTGTCGAACCGAAAGTAACGATTATGAAAATGCCAAAAGGTGGGTACCAAATTGGTACCGAAAATGATTTGGTATAGTAAATTTGGTACCGATACGATACCGGTTCGTTTACCGAATTTGATACGATTTGCTCATCAATATTCTAAATATCCAAGTTGATTTTACATGCTACAATTCATTCATTACAGAAAAAGACAAAAAAGAAAGCAAAATAAGTTGTTGTGTATATAAAACCTTATTCAAACAAAATACAGTTTACTCACTGTGTGCATGAAAAGTAATCTAAACGGTGCAATTACTTGCATTGCTGGGTTGCTACAGGATTTGATGAGCTCGGTACCAACCGGTACCGAAAATACCATTACCAAAATCCCCTAAAGTGGGTACCGGTACTGAATATACCTAGTATGGCACGGTTCGGTACCGGTCGGTACTGGTACGACACCGGTATTTGAGGGTAAAAACAGGTGAATACCTGTGCAGAACCGGTACTGAAAATACACTGGTTTGGTAAATTTAAGACCGGTACCTATACCTGATACCATTTGCTCATCTCTTAACGATGTTAGTATACATTCCATTCAAATTTTAAATAATTCTAATCTAATTCTAATTTTAATTTAATAAAAATAAATCACTGTTCATTATGTTTGTTTTTTATCATATATAGATTTAAAATTAACCCACTATACTATTATGTTTACCGGTTAGAGGACCTATACAATACCTGAAGCAAATGAATGCCTTTAATAAACCAACCAGTTAACATACAGTAAACATTAACACATGAACACCCTTGTGTATGTATCAAATACAGGTGAGTTTCACATATATATGAAGCTAGATAGATTCTTTTTGAGTCATCTAGTCAAAGAAGGTGATAAGTTGTCATTCTCATAACACCTAGCTAAGGCTAATTGATTGTCTCTGAATAGGCTATAAATAATTGTACTCGTATTAGCCTTGGCCACATCTCTACACCTATCAACTTAATGCCCTCTTTAATCTCTCGCACTATCCACCAATTTATATCAAGCACATGAACTGTATATATATTACTGCATAGCTTCGTTAAATCCATTAATTTTTAACAGTAATAATATAGTTATAAATCTGAAAAAAAAAAATACATCTACACATAGTCTATCTTTTCAGTTCTATATGCAAAAATGTGACAATATCTCCCTCTCTCTCTCTAAATATACATCTATCTATCTATCTATTTATCTATCGCTCTACATTTGATCGAGTATGGCATACGAAAACAACGAATCCAATCATGAAAATCTTGATTCAAACTATGAAGAAGATGCACCTTTGTACGGGCAGTTCCCGTCTCCTTTCTTTGATGACATACCGCATAACCACCACCAGCATAAGAAAAGCAACACCACAGACGAGCCACCGCCTTCAACTCCTAAAACTAAACGCGTAAGGAAGAAAAGAAGTGCTGGAAAGACGGACCGGCATAGCAAGATCCACACCGCGCAAGGCCTTAGAGACAGGAGAATGAGGCTATCTCTCCATATCGCTCGCAAGTTTTTTGGTCTTCAAGATATGTTAGGGTTTGATAAAGCAAGTAAAACCATTGAATGGCTTTTTTGCAAGTCTAAGGAAGCCATAGATGAAGTCACCGAAAGCGTTAAATCACAAAACACTACACAAAGCGTTGCAGGTAGAGAGAATATCGAGAGTTGTGATCAATGTCCTGATTCTGATTGTGAAGTTGATTACAATTCAGGTATTGAGTTCGATGCTACTTCAAACAAAGGTGTTAAACAACCGACCGAAAGCGAGCTATTGGCAAGGGAACTCAGAGACAAGGCGAGAGCAAGAGCAAGAGCAAGAACAAAAGAGAGAATGAAATCAAAGCAAGTGTACGAACCAAACCCTAATGATGATTATGATCAACCACAATCAGGGTTTTCAACAAACCCTAATGATGATTATGATCAACCACAATTAGGGTATTCAGAAAACCCTAATAATCCCTACACTGAAGGGTCATCAAGTTCCCACCTTGAATATTCTGGTACGCATCACTTCTTTGACCCTACACATCTGAATAATGTTGCTCCAAGCTCATCAGCATATTTTTCCGGATATGGTTACAACAAAAGTTTCGAAAATCCTCCTGCTGGTTGGTTAAATTCAAGCAATACATTCTTGGGATTTCTTGGAGGTTGGGATTCTGAACATTTCACAGAAAACTATGGACATTATTATCCTAATCTTGCCCCAACCACAGGTGATGAATATCATGGACAACACTTTAGTTCGGTTGTTATTCCTCCCCCATATAATCTTATGCATTACCAAACTCCATACCAAAGAGATTAGCAAGGTTATGCTGGAATCACTTGTTGTTTTTGAATTATCTTTCTATATATTTCTGTTTGAGCATTCGATTATAAATGATAAGAATAAAGGGATCGAGCATCATGTATTAAAAGTTTTGCGGGTTTGTTGTCGAACTTACTCGACATTATAGCTCATTTCATGTTATATTTCTTACTGTAATGCATAAGAAGTTATTTCAAGAATGCAGTTTTGATTATATTAATGATTCATCAAAGTGGTAAAGGTGGCAAAAAATGTATACAATTCTTGGTGAGATGTTAGAGTTAGGTTTGAATATTTAACTTACTTTTAATTTAGAAGTGAAATAGAACATGAATGTACATAGAAAATCAGAATAAAATCAAGTTGGTCGGCGCTAAATGCAAGGCATTGCAAGCTACTTCAGTTGTTCCTTGAGGCAGTGCTGATAAATAAACTCAATAATTAGCATTATGGAACCAACTACACATATACAAAGACTCAGGTTGACATACTGAATGCTGGCACAATCATGATGGAGGTTTAATGTTCTTAATTGGTAGAATACAGTGGAGGTTGTTTCTATATTATGATGTTTTGGCACAAACTTGAAGAAAGTACAAAAGATAAATAACCTTTGAGATGAAAAGACGTATTATATTTTTAATACATTAAGTCTTACATCAAACACGTTTTCTTTAATGGAGCATAAATATGACATGCTGAATAACATCTAAACAAACACGTATATGATTGACTTCTACCGTTGACACCCAATTAAGGTGAAAATGGAATCAATACAAACAAGAAAATTAAGGGAAACTCTTTGAAGTCAAAATCAAGGTTTTCAAATGAAGGGATTTGGGTCTTAGCTAGAGAAGGGTGGGTTTACTTTGAGCCTAGTGGAGAGGAAGGGTTCACTCAAAATTAGACTGCTTTGACTGATATTATGTCTGTACGGGTAAGAGTACGTTAATGTTTTTGACACGAACAAATATATGAATCGAGATAGTTCTAAAGATAAATATATAGATTTCACCGACTTATCTCTTCAGCTTGTATATCGTTGTGTAACTAGGACGGTTGTTTTATTTTTAATCTTTTCCTTGTTTAGTCCTTTACTTATTGTTGTATTTAGATGTGTCTTATATATTCTTAATAAAATTATCAATCCTTTTGATACCAAAGTCTTTATGTTATCAGAGCTGGAAAGTTAGAAACTTGAGAAAGCTTAATCGTTGATCATTATAGCTAGCGAAAAATCGTTGAACACCAAAGGCGAAGGAGAGGCAATGGACTTCAATTCACCATATTACATCCATGCATTCGATTATCCCAAACAAATGCAAGTTAATGATATCCTCAGGGATGTAAACGATGGTGATTAGGTACAAGAGATGACTAATATTCTGTTTGCCAAGAATAAGGTAGGTTTTGTCAATGGGATGATTGGAAAACCCGAAAAAGAGTTGCAAAACTACATGGCATGGATGAGATGTGACGCCATGTTCAAAGGTTTGCTAACGACTACTATGGAAAGAAAGGTTTGGCAAAGAAAGTTCCCCTCGATATATGAACAAAAACAAACTCTCACCACCACTCGACGTGACGAAACTGTAGGTCCCTCGGAGGATGAGGTCAAATCTTAACCTTGTTATATGAAACACACTAGCAAGTGCGGAATCCAAGCTAGAGTGCAAACCGAGATGAAACAAGCACAAACACAACACACACAATATTCACCGATTAACACCACTTGTATTAATACGTATGAAAGGTTCGGTTACAAGCTCAATGTTTACAAATCTGTTTTGCAAACTCTCTAAGTGTGTGTGTGTTCTTGACAGAAGTGTCTCTCCTTGTCTGCCTTATCTCTCGTCTAACTTGTCTGTGTGCATCAAATGAAGTGAACACACTACATGGGTATATATACCCAGCACTGGTCGTCTGGTCGAAGGATCAGAAAGGCAGATCGAAGGATCAGATAGATGATCGAAAGATCATCTATCGATCAGTCAGCCATCGAAGGATCTATATATACCTCGAAGGATGGTATATCCTTCGAGGTCCTTCTGCATCCATCGAAGGCTTATCCTTCGATGAGTCATCCTTCGACAACTCATCCTTCGACACAAATATATGACAACCATTTTCTAACTGTTTGGCCAAGTCAAACCAGGAGGATGGTTGACTTGGTCAACTTACAGAACTAACAAGGACATCGTTTTACATCATGACCGAATACAGACAAAGTACAGACACAAGTGCACCAACAAACTCCCCCTTGAAAGCAGAGAGTGTATCAACAAACTACCCGTATCGTGTAGAAAGTGTGTTGACAAACTCCCCCTTAACATAAGCTCCCCCTTGAGTTATGCTCGTGAATGACTTGATCTTCAATGCTTGAGATCCTTGTGGTGTTGATGATGGTCAGCGGCAACTCGATCATATTCATCATTTGAGTGCCTTCACGTCGTGTCTTCATTCCGAAGCTTTGTCATCGACCATGTTCTCCTTGCCTTTAGAATCTGCACATGCAAGAAATCTAAACGCGTAATGAGAACAACTGCTTGGAATATAGTTAGCATAAACAAATGACACACGAATGACCATGTTTCAATCAAACACCGTCCGACAGTTTGAAAGTTTAGTAAATTTGTCAGTTTTAGTTTCTAACTTTCAAAACTTGCAAATTTCGACCGTTTATGAAGATTTAGTCAATTCGGTTTTCGTTCAGGTTTCAGGTAACGAAGACTCGAGATCCAACATCGTACGGTCGAAAATAAAATAGAAATAAAATCTTTTTGGCTTTTATAAAGTTTATATTAAAAGACAACAATTTTAATATCCTTTGAGTGTTATCAAACGACATCACCGCTAATGTCGTGCTGATATGCACCAAACGACAAAATTGTTTAAAATAAGACAATAAAAGTTAAGCAGTAAATAAATATATACAGACATTCTTTTTGCGAGTTTCGAGGGTAAGAGAATCATATCAGTGTACGGTCATGCCAAAACACTCTTGTTGTTCAGTTAGTTAACATTAAGATAAGCATCCTATAACAATTATCGGTATTGTTGTCCACTTAAACTCAACTTATCAGATGTAATCATGGCGAGGGGATACGTTAAGTATGATTTATACTTACCGACCGGTGTTCATCCACATAACGACACATTTCCGTATCAAGGTATGCACGAGAGTTCATCTTACCGGTGAGTATACCGATTATCATCTGTTTGACCGTATATGATGTGAGATTCTCACTTATTTTGATTTGAAAACAAGCCCTATGTGATAAAATCACTTATTGATGAGGAACTTGATTTTCATATGCATGAGGGCACAGGAGCAAGTCCGTGAACAGGTCAATACTTCCGTACAGCAGAGAGACGAACTTGACTCCCGGATAAATGTGATATTTTATCACTTATTTGTTTGGACATGTGATTGTTTATCACTTATTGAGGTCGAATGCAGTATGTATATGTACATGTATGTATAGTATCATGGAAGATCTAGACTTGCGTCCCCGTTATTTTTCGGTAAAAGAAACAACCATGATACCCAGATGATAAGCAGCATAAACACCGAATATCTCAGAACCTCGGCAATCTATCAAACGAAATTTCGGTACTAAGACCATATGCCAATGAATGGTTCCCACCTGGTCTTCAGTCGATTTAAGTTTATATCACCCTGCACACTTTAAACTGATTGTGAGCCTACCGATACATCTTATATAGAGCTGCTTATCGTTTTTCATTTAAGGTTTAAAGAGGTTTGGATAGACCACTGATGTACTATCATTTTCTCTTTTGCTCGCCAGGAAACTCATTTTTGTTTTTCTATTATTTTTGTGTTTTTGAAATTTTTCGATGTTTTTGGATTTTCAGATTTTGGATTTACTCCCCCTAAAATCAATAAACTAAGATAAATTTAAAACACAAAGATATTTACAAAAATGATTTTCCGATGATGGTTTTACTCTTGCTTGACCTTAATGCCGTTTACCAATAATAAAAAGTCAAATCTTGATTTGTCAAATGCTTTGGTAAAAAGGTCGGCACGTTGGTCATCGGTGTGGACCTTAACAACATCGATTAGCCTTTTCTCAAAGCAATCACGTATGAAGTGATATTTGATTTCGATGTGTTTGGTCTTTGAGTGCTGCACAGGATTTCTAGTGATCTGTAATGCAGCAGAATTATCAACGTAAATAGGAGTAGTTAGGAATTCAAAATCGTAGTCGCGTAATTGTTGTTGGATCCAAAGAACTTGGGAGCAACAACTTGAGGCAGCAATGTATTCAGCTTCGCATGTTGATGTAGCGACGCACGTCTGCTTCTTGCACTGCCATGTGACTAGGCGATTTCCTAAAAACTGACATCCAGCCGTTGTGGATTTGCCGTCGATTTTGCATCCGACAAAATCAGAATCACTGAAGGCGACCAATTCAAAGTTATTATCCCTAGGGTACCATAGACCGGTGTCAGGGTAACCCTTCAAATAACGAAAAATCCTTTTGACAGCTGCAAGATGTGAGGCCTTCGGGTTGACTTGATATCTGGCAAGCAGGCACGTTGGGTACATTATGTCTGGCCTTGATGCTGTGAGGTACATAAGAGATCCGATCATTGCGCGGTAGTATGAGGGGCTAACAGCTTCACCCTTCAAGTCTGGAGTAATTCCGTGATTTTGTGGCAGTGGGGTACCAATGGGCGTTGCATCAGACATCTGGAACCGGCTCAAGATGTCACCAACATATTTAGTCTGATGGATGAATATCCCAGACTCAGTTTGTTGCACTTGTAGGCCCAAAAAGAAAGTCATTTCCCCCATAGCACTCATCTCGAATTTATCCTGCATAATGCGCTCGAAATTCCTACACAAGACATCATTAGTAGAACCAAAAATAATATCATCAACGTATACCTGTACCAGAAGAAGATCTCCATCTTGTTCTTTGATGAAAAGAGTACAGTCGATAAGACCTCTTCGAAAACCGTTCTCCAACAGATAGTTAGATAAGGTTGCATACCAAGCTCGCGGTGCTTGATGAAGACCATAGAGAGCTTTGTTGAGCAACCAAACCCGATCGGGATGGATAGGATCTTCAAAACCTGGAGGCTGTTCGACATATACCTCTTCTTCAACCACACCATGTAAGAATGCGCTTTTGACGTCCATCTGGTAAACCTTGAATCCTTTGAATGAGGCATAAGCCAGAAAGATCCTAATTGCTTCCAGACGTGCAACAGGTGCATACACTTCGTTGTAGTCGATTCCTTCTATCTGACGAAAACCTTGAACGACTAAACGTGCTTTGTTCCGGATAACAACTCCGTGGTCATCCTTTTTGCATTTGAAAACCCAACGGGTACCAATCTTCTTGTAACCAGCAGGTTTCTCTACGAGTTTCCAGACACCAAGCTTCTGGAATTGTTGCAGTTCTTCCTGCATTGCTTCAACCCAAGAGTTATCTTTCATGGCTTCTTTCCAAGTTCTTGGCTCTTCCTGTGAAACATAACACGCGAAAGACCAATCGTTTTGTTGCCCGGATTCTCGAATAGCTGCATACAGTCCTGCATTGTTGTTGTTTCGCAACATGTTTCTTGTTTGAATGCCACTTTGCACATTTCCGATGATGTTTTGTTGAGGATGGGTATTATGAATCCTTGTTTCTGGATTATCTGGAACTGGAATATTTATACCCAGATTGTTGAAATTGAGATCAACAACTAAATCAATGCCCGGAATTGACGAAGAGGATGATGCAGTAGCTTCAGCTGTTCTATGTGCATCCACTGGAGGAGTACCCTCTGAAATACCATGAACTGCTGTTATTGGAGCTTCTTGATCTGCATCTAGAAATTCATCATCCTCTGAAGATTCGTTCAATTCAGTTGCATCATGAAAATCCTCATTGTCGAGAGCATTATTGTTCACCGAAGATGGTTCTTGATTGACAAGAATTGGACGCACCACCGGTGAAACTGTTGCATTGTCACTCTCGAAAAACATCCTTGCCGCAGCACTTTCTTCAACGGCTTCAACATTGATCGAATTGAAAAAGTCATCGTACTCAAACATCCAAGGCTGACCAGGACATTTAACTGGCAAAGTGTGCCTTTGTACTCTGACCTCAGACCATTCCTCGACCCTTTTAGTCTCTAGATTCCAGACTCGTAAGTTAGGGGTGGCATACCCAAGAAAGTATCCGTCTATTGCTTTTGCCCCAAACTTTCCATTAGGATCGATGATTGTACATGGAGCTCCAAACGGTTCAAGATAAGACAAATCTGGTTTCCGTTTTTGAAGAAGCTCAAAGCAGGTCTTATTGTGCCTTTTGACTGTAAGGAATCGGTTCAATGTGTAACATGCAGAGGCCACAGCTTCAGTCCAGAATGGAATGGGCAACTGCGACTCTACCAACATTGTCCTAGCAGTCTCGATCAATGTGCGGTTCTTACGTTCAGCGACGCCATTTTGTTGTGGAGTATAAGCTGCACTAAACTCATGAAGAATACCCTTTGAAGTGCAAAACTCCGCCATGGCATGATTTTTAAATTCAGTACCATTGTCGCTACGTATCCGCCTAACCTTCAACTTATACAAATTCTCAATCTGAATGATCAAGTTTTTGATAATGCCAAAGGTTTCACTCTTGTGTGCCATGAAAGCCACCCAAGAAAATCTTGAATAATCATCAGTAATCACGAGGCAGTATTGATCATTCCGAATACTCTTGTGCTTAACAGGACCGAACAAATCGATGTGCAAGCGTTCAAGAGGAACTGCCACCGTGTTGATCTTCTTTGTAGGGTGCTTTTTCTTCGTTTGTTTTCCCTTCTGGCATGAAACACAGACGTCTTGAAGATGGAAATTTTTAAGAGGAACACCATTCACCAATTCATTTGAAACCAAATGATTCATTTTGCGTAAGTGAATGTGACCCATTCGTCTGTGCCAAGAGATAGAGTTTTTTTCTGTGGCTTTGGAAACGAAACAAGTTGCTTGTGCAGACGTAGTAATAGCTTGGCTCATATCAAGGACGTACAAATCATTTATCCTTGGAGCTAACAAGAGAATCCATTCTTTTGGAATTTTGAAGCCGGGTTTCAGCACATAACATCCATTAGCATCAAAGTGTACTGAGAATTGCTTGTCACAAATTTGAGAAACACTAAGAAGATTGTGATCAAGTTGTTGCACAAAGTTGATCTTGTCAAAGCTGACAATCCCGTTGGAGATCATTCCTTCACCCGTAATATAACCTCCCTTATCTCCAGCAAAAGCAACATAACCTCCTCTAATAGATTTGACGTCGTAGAGAAGCTTCATGTCGCCTGTCATGTGCCTGGATGCCCCACTATCAACAATCCAATGACTACTGATAGTTCCTCCTGGAACACCCTGCACATGAACTCAAATGATTAGTTGGAGATGGGGACCCAAGCCATTGTGGTCTTGGGTCTTCCATTTTCATCAATAACAATAACTTCTTGTCTTTGATGATTGGTAAATTGTGATGGTCCCCCTGATTCATTAACCGTTTTTGGTTTCCAGGTCTGTTTTGTTTTACCAGTGTTGTTCTTTAAAATTTTAACTTCATGGTTGTCTGAAGTTTTTGAATTTTCTGGTTTGACAGAAATAGATGTTTTGTTAACCACATCGGTTTTAATCGCCTTTTCAATTTTCTTGACCTGTTGGCGTCTCTGTTTCTTTTCCTTTTCTTTTACAAGTCGGGGATCTTGTTTTGCGGAAACAGTTTGCCTGCGGTCAGTTTGGTCACGGGGAACATCAACCTTTTCTTTTTGTTTATGAAGATATGGACAATTTCGAATTATATGTCCAATTGTTCCACACTCAAAACATGATCTTCGTTCAACAAACCCCGAAGTATCATGTGATCGTTTAGCCGATGATGTTGAACTTTGTGAACCCGGGGTACTAGGCTTTGAACTGGTTTGTTCATTTCTTTTCAAAACAGTAGCTTTCTTGACAAAATCTAAGTTAGATTTATTTTCAAACGTTTCAATTTTGTCCGTTCCCGTCGATTTCACAAAGTTTACATTCTTGTTTTTCTTCCGATTCGGCTTCTTTTGAGTTTGAGCCGGTGATTTTGCTTTTGGCTTGGTATGATTTTGCTGTTTCTGCACTGTTGGTAATTTCTTGTTGCCAAATTGTTTTCGAATTTCGGCCTTTGGAATAGGAGGACACTGTGTAACTGTAACACGTGGTCCTGTCTTTCCCAAAAACTTACTTGTCGAGTTTTCAAAAACTTTGCTGATTAAGGATTGATTCACATTCTTAATGGGAAAGTCTTTGTCTGAATAGATTTTATCATCACCAATAAGAGTGTACAGCAAGTTCACACTCTCCGACTCTTTTGCAGACGAGGACTCAATTGCAACAGTCTTAGCGGGTTTTGCAGGAGGATCACATAGAATGTGATTCACGAGAGGTATGTCCTCATTTTTGACTACCGCATCAGACTTTGCTGGGACAGCATCATCAGATTCATCATCAGAAGAATCAGCATCCTCAGTAATGACTGGAGGATCCTGATTCAGTTCAGCAGAAGACACACATGTATCTGCTGATACATCCGAATCTGATGATACTTCCTTTGTATATCCGAGCCCTGCTGCAAACTCTTTCACATCTAGAGGCACAGATGTGTCACACCCCCAATTTCCACGTGTCACCGGTGGGCCCGGTGTGGGGTACAGAGACGTAGTTGGCATCGTCATAGACAATCAACACAATATAATAATGCACAGCGGAAGCAGAATAGAAACATTTCAACCTTTAAATAAAGTGTAATAATAAATATCACGGTAGTTGAAATGGATCCACAGGCGGATCAAATAAAAATAGAAATAAATAGTTCAACAGATAAATGTCGTCCGAGTTTGCGAGACTATTGTGGACGCTCTCTAGGAAACAGCCAGCCTATTTCCGTATAGTACCTGCACTTAATCTTTTGGGAAAAATACGTCAGTTTACACTGGTAAATACAAATCGACTGACTCATTTTGAAAATGATTGAAAATTTATTTAAATGCACAAGGCATAAATATTTTATTAACTTGGGATAATTATATAATATAAACTTGTGAACGATTTACATGCACTTATATCTCTGGTGGCCCGGGATCTACTGTCCGGGCTAGAGATTTAATTGACACACCACATTAAAGAGTTATACACGACGGGTGTACGCCTACACCCCGTGCTCTGGTCGTGGCCATCTCGTAAGATAATGCCAAGGATATCCGGGACACGGTCAACAACCCCCCAAAGCCTTTTAAGTAAGACAAAACTGTTTAAACGAAGTCGCACAAGCTATTCAAGACTGAACACCTATAAGGAGCAGGACTTGTGCGCCCGATCAAGCGGTATTTTAAATACCGTACCCCAAGCCCGTATAGGGAAAATAAGTCAAAATGTATTTACCTGAGCAAGTATAAGTCACAAACGATAAGTGGTGGTAGCTTTTACCGGGCTTCCTAATCTGGAACAAAGGTTTATAATTAACCTATTAGATTCCTAACGGCCTTTTATTTAAGCTTAAGCTTTGACCGGTTAGTTTTAGGAATGATACGGTTTACGCACGATTAAGCGAAAGACCGGATAGAATGTGATTTAGACCCGACAAGTTTGAATACTTGTATAATATGGGTATACTAAATACATTCTGGATTTTGAAGTAAAAACGATATCGTTTGACCCGTTTTGGTCAATTTACGCAAACTAGTTGCGTAAACCGATCCGAACGCGAAAAGGGCGATACGGGTAGCCAAAAGATTCAAATGCAAGTTCCCTGAATTAATATGCTTAGAATATGATATTATATCAGTAAGTTATGTTCTATATTGCCCGGGATAATTTTAAACTCGATTTTATGCCTTAGAAGGGCATTTTGGTCATTTAAAGGATAATAAAAGGGTGAAATTAGTAATCTGAGTTTCGGGTCTGGTTCATACAGTAAATATACTTAATATAACATATTATATCAGTAGGGTATGACCCATATGTCAAATATATCATTTAAAACCAAACTATGCACCGTAGGGGTAATTTAGTAATTTCACAAGGGCTAAAAACGCCAAAACTGGAAACCTGGGTTCAAAATTTTATTCTTACTGTTATTATATGAAATTATGTAATTTACATCAGTAGGTATAAGTCTTATAGGTTTAAAACAAGTACAACGCTTACTATGCGCTAAAAACGCTAAATATGCGATTCAAGGGCGTTTTCGGGTTTTCAAATAAAATCTGAGATTTTTATATTTCCAGAATACTTAAAATAATTTATTCATCATATAAAATCAGTAGAAAAAGGTTTCGGGTCAAAAGGATGTGTGAAACTCATTTTATGGCTAAAACGGTCAAAACCGACATAAGCCGGAATGACTAGGCGACCTAGGATCCGTTCAGCCAAAAATTAATTAAAAATCATCAAAATTCCCAGAATATTATAATACATCAGTTGGTAAAAAGTTTCGTGTCAAAATGTGGCCAGAAACGGGTTCTACGCGAAAAGGACCGTTTATGTAAATTTATAATATAGTTTTACGCTAATGGCCATAACTCACAATCTGGACCACCAACTGATCCGAAACTTTCGGTGCAAGTTTATATAATAAAAATAAAGATTTCTATCCTTTCACTTTTCCAAAAATCCCGTTTTAAATCAAAAAGGGCAAAATAGTCAACTTTATGCATAAACCGGAAACAAGCATTCGAATAGGCTAAGCATAGACTTAATCAAAGAAAATTCCAGAAAGTTTAACAAAAATAAAAATAGTCAAAAATACTATCCAATACAGATCTTGAACATGCATGTACGAATCCGAATCGATAGTCTACGAAATAATCGTTTTACAAGACTTTCGGTTCCGATTCGTGGCTATACTATAGATTGTCGAGTTGATGATGATTAAAACACATTTATATGTATATTACAAGTTATTTTCAATGATCAATCAGGTTGCATGTCATCTATATCATTAATCATGTCATTTTTCGCAAAAATCACTTCTGTTGACTTTTTAGAAATAGGTTTGACTCGACATTAAGCATGCATGTAGTGGGAATCAGTTAGTAACCTTTAGAGGGTTTGTTTCCCACATAAATACCAATCTATAACAAGTTTCAATTCGAGAAATTACTGAAAGAAATCCGTTTAATCAGAAAGTCAAAGGTTATGAACACCCAGTTTGACTTTTAGCAATTAACACAACAAGAACGGATTAAGGAACGAATTGAAAGCTTACAATGGTCCTAAAGATGTTTAGTGGACACTAGAAGTCGGCCTTGATGATCAGTTTAGCTCCAGAAGTCTTGCCTTGAAGGTTCTTGATAGAGAGAGCTTATGTTTACAAATGCAAGTGCCAAGAACATTGATCAAATCTGATTTAAAGAGTGAATCAGATGTTTGTAGTAGGCTACTGTTGATGTAGGCATGCAAGGGCACGTATTGGAGCATTTGGGAGGTGCAATTGAGCTGTAAACAACTTAAATTCGGACCCAATTCAACCACATTTGCGAATTCTGTCGCTGGGCAACCCACGCGGCCCGCTTGGGCTTTCCCAGGCGGGTCGCCTGACCCTTGTTTCAGCCAAACAACTTTCCAATGTTGACAGCTTTGACCCCTGAACTTGTACGTGATGTTTCGGCTACTTTTCTCGACCCGTAAACCCCCAAACTTGGTTTTTAAGAACCTTGGGACTCTTACCAACATGGTAATGCCCTCGGATAACTTTGCGCTCAACCGAAAAGCCCTGAATTCGACGTTGACGCTTTTAGTCCCTTAAGCACGGTTTTGGCCATAACTTTCTCATACGTTGACGAAACTTTATGAAATTTTTACCACATATTCTAGTGAGTATATTTTAGCTATACAAAGCTTCGGGTCTGCCAAAAGTTCACTCAGAGGTATAAATTAAACATGTTGACACTTTTGGCCCCTATAGTTTACAATACTTCACTTTTGTGCAATTTCCGCGTCGTATGATCCATGAACCATCCGTTTAAGGTTACAAACATTATGTGGGGTTATCATAGAGCCTATTTATCCATTGTTGACACTTTGGACCCTTACGTTCCATAGTTTTCACTGTTTGTCACTTTTAGTCCCTCTAAAGTATGTTTTCACATAACGGAACCTTATGACACGTGTCAAGACATTATTGGACGAAATTTTTCGAGGTGTTACATCCTCACCCCCTTAAAAGAAATCTCGACCCCGAGATTTATTCAAACAATTGGGGATATTTTTCTTTCATCGTGGATTCCACTTCCCACGTGTATTCGGGACCTCTACGGGCATCCCACTTGACCTTAACAATAGGCACGTGCTTCCTTCGAAGCTTCTTTACCTGTCGATCCTCAATCGACAAAGGTTTTTCAACAAACTTTAGACTTTCGTCTATGTGTATATCTGTATGCGGTATAACCAGTGAATCGTCAGCGAAACACTTCTTCAAATTACAGATGTGAAACACATTATGAATGGCACTAAGCTCTTCAGGCAAGTTTAACTTGTAAGCGACTGCCCCGACACGTTCGATTATCTCGAAAGGTCCTATATATCTCGGGCTCAGCTTGCCTTTCTTTCCAAATCTCATTACACCTTTCCAAGGTGATACCTTAAGCAACACTTTTTCACCCACATCAAAGTGAAAATCTTTGCGCTTTGGATCCGCATAACTTTTCTGCCTATCCCTGGCAGCTTTCAAACGATCACGGATCTGAACGATCTTGTCTGTCGTCTCAAAGACGATATCTGGTCCAGACAACTGGACATCTCCAACTTCTGCCCAACAAATGGGCGATCTACACCTTCTACCGTATAGGGCCTCAAAAGGCGCAGCCTTTATGCTGGAATGGTAGCTATTGTTGTAGGAGAATTCAATCAGTGGTAGGTGCTTATCCCAACTACCACCTAAGTCGATCGCACATGCACGAAGCATGTCTTCCAGAGTTTGAATAGTACGCTCACTCTGACCATCAGTCTGAGGATGGTAAGCCGTACTAAAATTCAAACGAGTGCCCAACGACTGTTGGAAACTCTTCCAAAAATGTGACGTATATCTAGTATCTCTGTCAGAGATAATAGATATAGGTATACCATGTAGCGCTACTATCTTATCGACGTATAATTGAGCTAACATATCTGAGCTATACGTCTCTTTGATGGGTAGAAAATGAGCTGACTTAGTCAGTCTGTCTACTATGACCCATATGGTATCATTTCCCTTTTTCGTCTTTGGCAACTTGGTGATGAAATCCATTGTCACCATTTCCCACTTCCATTTGGGAATTTCAGGTTGCTGAAGCAAACCTGACGGCTTCTGATGCTCAGCCTTGACTTGCGCACAAGTCAAACATTTGGCCACATACTCGGCCACGGACTTTTTCAAACCAATCCACCAGTAGTTTGATTTCAAATCCTGGTACATCTTATCAGCTCCAGGATGAACGGAATATTTAGAGCTGTGGGCTTCCTGGAGGATAACATCCCGAAGTCCTCCATATACTGGAACCCATATTCGTCCGTTCAGGCGTAACATTCCATCCTTGTCGTGGGATAACTGCTCCTCAGTTACTCCCAACTTTTCTGCAGGATAGTTAGTTTCCAGCACAGCTTCCTTCTGTGCAGCTAACACCCTTTCATTCAAATTATTTCTGATTTCAATGCGCTTGGCATTGATTCTGATCGGTTTAACCCTTTCCTTTCTACTTAAGGCGTCGGCAACCACATTTGCCTTGCCTGGATGGTATCGTATCTCGCAATCATAGTCATTGAGAGTTTCCATCCATCGCCTTTGACGCATGTTCAATTCCTTCTGATTGAACAAGTGCTGAAGACTCTTGTGATCCGAATAAATGATACACTTGGTTCCATACAAGTAATGTCTCCATAACTTCAAAGCAAACACAACCGCACCCAATTCCAAATCGTGGGTGGTGTAGTTCTTCTCGTGCACCTTAAGCTGTCGAGAAGCGTAGGCAATGACTTTGCCTTTCTGCATGAGTACACAGCCCATGCCAGTATGTGATGCATCACAATACACCACAAATTCATCTATACCATCGGGCAACGTCAATACTGGCGCATTGCTCAGCTTCTGCTTCAGAATGTCAAAGGATTCCTGCTGCTTAGGGCCCCAGTCAAACTTAATCTTCTTACGGGTTAATGAGGTTAGGGGCGCAGCAATCCTTGAGAAGTTCTCGATGAATCTCCTATAGTATCCTGCCAATCCGAGGAAACTGCGAATCTCAGTAGGAGTCTTCGGCTCCTGCCAGTTCATGACTGCTTCTACTTTAGCGGGATCTACTTGGATACCACGCTCACTTACAACATGTCCAAGGAATTGGACTTCTCGAAGCCAAAATTCACACTTCGAGAATTTGGCATAAAGCTTCTCTTGATTCAGAAGTTTGAGAATACAACGAAGGTGTTTCTCATGTTCAGCTTGGCTCTTCGAGTAGATAAGGATGTCGTCAATAAAGACAATGACGAACTTATCTAAATAAGGTTTGCAGACGCGGTTCATGAGATCCATGAATGCGGCTGGTGCGTTAGTGAGCCCAAACGGCATCACTAGGAACTCGTAATGTCCATAACGAGTCCTAAACGCGGTCTTGTGTACGTCCTCCTCCTTGACCTTCAACTGATGATAACCTGACCTTAGGTCAATCTTGGAGAAATAACTTGCTCCTTGCAACTGATCGAACAGGTCGTCGATCCTGGGTAACGGATACCGATTCTTGATAGTGACCTTGTTAAGCTCACGATAATCGATGCATAGACGCATCGAACCATCCTTCTTTTTAACGAACAAGATTGGCGCTCCCCAAGGAGACGAGCTAGGTCTAATAAAGCCTTTAGCTAAAAGCTCATCCAACTGCGTCCTTAACTCCTTCATCTCCGTTGGTGCCAATCTGTACGGTGCTCTTGCTACAGGGGCAGTGCCTGGAATGATATCTATCCGAAACTCTACTTGTCTATCCGGTGGCAATCCGGGTAGTTCTTCAGGAAATACCTCAGGGTATTCCGAAATAACAGGAATATCTTCAATCTTCGGCTTTGGCTCATCAATGGTAACTTGTGCCATATAAATGACACATCCTTTCTGCATGCACCTGGATGCCTTGAGCATGGACACTTGCTCCGGCAATCCATGCTGGGTATCTCCTTGAATAGTAAGTGACTCACCAGACGGAGTCTTAACTATTACTTGCTTTCTATTGCACAGGATCTGGGCTTGGTTACTCGACAACCAATCCATGCCTATCACTATGTCGAATCCAGCTAACTTAAAGGGAAGCAAGGATAACGGGAAAGAATGATTCCTAATGGATATAACACATCCATCTAGAACAGTCGAGGCGGTTTCTATGGTTCCATCGGCTAGTTCCACCTCATATTTCACACTTAAGGTTTTAACAGGAAGGTTCAACAGTTTACAAAACTTATTGTCTACAAACGACTTATCAGCTCCAGAATCAAACAAGACTCTAGCAAAAACATCGTTTACAAGAAACGTACCGGTAATGACGTTATCATCAAGGACTGCTTCCTTTGCATCCATTTTGAAGACTCTCGCATTAGTCTTCTTCCCTTCCTCGGCCTTCTTCGCAAACTTTGGGCAGTTGGGCCGAATGTGCCCTTTCTCGTTGCAACCAAAACACGTTGCATCCTTCATCTTCTTGCAATCCACAGCCTTATGATCTGTGGACTTGCAGATTCCACAACGTTTCTCGAAAGACTGGGATTTAGTTTCCAACCGACACCTCCCAAAGTGGTGCCTCCTGCAGATCTTGCATCTGGGTTTCTCACCCGACTGATGATCATTTTTCCTAGACCCCGACCCTTTCCTGTGGTCGTTGTTCCCTCTATGTCGTTTTTCAGATCTTCGTGAGGTGTCATCCTCACGTTTTCGTTTGTTCTCCTCAGAGCTCTTCATGGCTCTTAATCTAACCACGTCCTGAGTGAGGGAGAGGGATAGATCCGCTACGGATCTAAATGTAGTGGGTCTTGAAGCTTTGACGCTGGCTTTAATCTCCGGTGCCAGACCCCCAATGAATCGAGCAATCCTACGCGGCTCCGGGGTCACCAAGTAAGGCACTAAACGAGACAGCGTGTTGAACGTAGTAAGATACGCTTGACAATCGAGGTTCTTCATAACTAAGGATACAAAATCCGATTCAATTCGCTCGACCTCGTGCTGCGGACAGAAATTCTCTTTAATCAGGGCCACAAACTGTTCCCATGACAAACCGTACAGTGTGGCCTTACCGGCAGCTTGTAGGAGTGACTTCCACCAGGCTAACGCATCTCCTTTGAATGACTGGGACACGTACTTCACGACGTCCCTATCAGCACACCCGCTGATATCAACTACAGTGTCCATCTCGTCGATCCACGTCATGCAGTCGACGGCTCCTTTTTCCCCAGTGAAATCTCTGGGCTTGCAAGATACAAAGTATTTGTACGTACAGGACCTGCTGTACGTGTCACGTTTTAGTTCAATCTCCCGCTTTGGGATGCTGCTGTGGTTGGAGGAATGATTATCATCCTCGACTTTCTTTGGCTCACTCTTTTTAGATGGAGGCTTACTATGGGCCCCAGAATGAGTCTTAGCCTTGACATGCGTCACTGAGCGGGTTCTACTCTGAGTACCACTAGATTCTTTGAACTGCCTATCCATAGCCTTGGCGACAGCATTATCAATCAGTGCTTGTAACTCTGCACCGGTAACGTGAATCTTTGCATTATCTGAGCGTTCCCCAGAATGACTGTTGGTTTCTTCCGATTTGGCCATCGTAGCTTTAAGCTACAATAAAGGACAAGGTCTTATTTAGAACCTAACAGTTTTATCGTTCTAGACGATTTATTAACCATGGTATCAAAAACCTTAGCAGTTAATTTAATAAATTTCATTCAGGCTCTTAATAGCAATCAAGGAATGAAATTATATATATTGGCACCATAGGCCTAGTCACAAGGACAATCACTAAATGATAAATTTAGATTTTTATAGGATTATAAATTGTATAATTAAACAAATAATCCTTTACTAGACAGAGAGTCATAAACCACAACTGCCATTATATAACATAATTATAACCCGTAGGTATCAAGCCATTAATAGACTTGTGTACAGATATAATCTGTAGATAATTCTTTACTAGGCAGGGAGTCATAGACCACAACTGCCACTGTATGACATAGTCATAACCCGTAGGTATCAAGTCATTAATAGACTTGTATACAGAAAAATCTGTAGATAATTTATTAAAAGGTGGGTCGCGTGATTCTACAGATCACGCTTAGCCCAGAATGTTAACATGTTCTCAGATGTTAACAGGGAGTTGAATCTTTTCAACCAGGTTTTACCATCAGGGCCAGGCCTGTTAATAAGGCATTCAGGCTAGGTTATACCTTACTAAGATTCTTATAAAATGGCAAATCAAATAAAAATTGATATTTTCCATTATTTTAATATTATTCATGCATATAAGTAAAATGATAAATTCAAGTTAACCATTTAAATTTCCAATAAAATACCAGTACATAATTGCCCTAAACGGGACTTTGAAATAACATAACTAGCATGAAAAACATGCCCGCGCAGGGGCTAAACAGTACAACAATAACAAAATAAAATAAAACAAACCCACGCAGGGGTTAACAGGATAACATACCCACACAGGGGTAGAGAAAGATAGATATACCCACGCAGGGGTAGAGTACTGGAATAAATGTCCACGCAGGGACATGAGTACATGTAATGATAATCGAAGGATTCAACGATCCTTCTTGCTCTTACCCTTGAGCAAATCAAATACCTTCTTAAACATGCCACTGGTGCGTCGGCGATCCTCTCGCATATTGTGCTGAAACTCGCGTCGCATGCTATCGATCCCCTGCAGGATCTCCTGAACCTGCGGCGGCGACATCATAGGCGCCGGTGGTGGTGGCTGGTAGTGCTGCGGCTGCGGCGGCTGGTAAGGCTGCGGCTGCGGTGGCTGCTGGTAACCCGGAGGGTAACCAAAAGTAGATGGGCCAGCAGCCCAAGGGTCTCCAAGTGGACCACTATGTGGGAGTGAGCTGAAGTTGGCAGCTTGCCAATAAGGGTCTCCCGTGTAGTCGTAACCCTGAGGGAATACCTGCTCGAACGGGTTGAACTGAGCGGCACTAGCATAAGCCGGAATCGGCTCTCCAAAATTCTGCGGCGGCAGAGGCGGGATTGGAACAGAAGTAACCTCCGATACGGGATGCTGAGACTCCCCTGTCTCAGACTCCCCGGGTAGAGACGTGTAGCGGCTGCTACTAACACGTGGAGGGGTGCCTATGCGAATCCCTCCGCGCGTAGACATGCGCGCATTCCTCCTCGGCCTCTGAGGTGGAGGAGGTAAAACTGGCGGCGGCGGTGGTGACGGAGTGATCACGTCACGCCACAGGGCCTCAGATAGGTCCTGCGGTAGAGGCGGCTGCTGCTGGAGCTGCTGCTGCTGCGAGTGGTGCTGTGAGTGCACCGGCGAACCATGGAGCGATTGGAGCATCGGAGTACCATGGAGTGATTGAAGCATCGGAGAGTTGTGGCTAGGGGTGAAGTACCAATCATGCTGCTTAAACCTCTCCTGGAAGCTGTCCACACCATTAAATGGTGATCCTGTGTATGGTGACCCATCCGATATCTCAATCGGGTGGTTTGGTGTACCTGATGGTGGGAGCGAAGGGTCCGTCTCCTCGTCTACGTCCATCTCGTGACCACCAGAAAAGTGGTCCTCCTGTCCAAGTGGGTTATGGCCCACTGGCTCCTCCACATAAGCATTAGGGTTATACAAACCCTGGTAGGCTGGCGCTGGATACTGGTGCGGTGACTGCTGTAAAGGTATGTAGGATCCAAGCGAACCATGGGGCCCGTTCTCCGAATGGGGTCCAAACGAGTGGGGTAATGACGGAGAAGTGCTCGCGGAAACCGAATGCCTAGCAGGCTCGGCAAAAGACCTCCAAAGGTCGTTGGCGGCTGTGTTGTGTGTGGCGGATGGAGCCCGCCTATGCGAGGGGCCAGCCTCATGATCGTGCGATGTAGGAAATCCTCCACGACCTCTCATCCTTGGCGGCATCCTGATCCTGTCAAAAATCAAACAAGTTGCACAACAATATATGTAAGACAATGCAATAATAAATAGAAATAAATTAAACGAAATGTTGAACATTTCCTAAGTTCTTTGTCTAGACTCGAAAATCGAGGAATGTGCAATTGTGTAACTGAGATTAAACACATTAGGATAGTGTTTAATTCACTCAGCGTTGGCTCTGATACCAACCTGTCACACCCCCAATTTCCACGTGTCACCGGTGGGCCCGGTGTGGGGTACAGAGACGTAGTTGGCATCGTCATAGACAATCAACACAATATAATAATGCACAGCGGAAGCAGAATAGAAACATTTCAACCTTTAAATAAAGTGTAATAATAAATATCACGGTAGTTGAAATGGATCCACAGGCGGATCAAATAAAAATAGAAATAAATAGTTCAACAGATAAATGTCGTCCGAGTTTGCGAGACTATTGTGGACGCTCTCTAGGAAACAGCCAGCCTATTTCCGTATAGTACCTGCACTTAATCTTTTGGGAAAAATACGTCAGTTTACACTGGTAAATACAAATCGACTGACTCATTTTGAAAATGATTGAAAATTTATTTAAATGCACAAGGCATAAATATTTTATTAACTTGGGATAATTATATAATATAAACTTGTGAACGATTTACATGCACTTATATCTCTGGTGGCCCGGGATCTACTGTCCGGGCTAGAGATTTAATTGACACACCACATTAAAGAGTTATACACGACGGGTGTACGCCTACACCCCGTGCTCTGGTCGTGGCCATCTCGTAAGATAATGCCAAGGATATCCGGGACACGGTCAACAACCCCCCAAAGCCTTTTAAGTAAGACAAAACTGTTTAAACGAAGTCGCACAAGCTATTCAAGACTGAACACCTATAAGGAGCAGGACTTGTGCGCCCGATCAAGCGGTATTTTAAATACCGTACCCCAAGCCCGTATAGGGAAAATAAGTCAAAATGTATTTACCTGAGCAAGTATAAGTCACAAACGATAAGTGGTGGTAGCTTTTACCGGGCTTCCTAATCTGGAACAAAGGTTTATAATTAACCTATTAGATTCCTAACGGCCTTTTATTTAAGCTTAAGCTTTGACCGGTTAGTTTTAGGAATGATACGGTTTACGCACGATTAAGCGAAAGACCGGATAGAATGTGATTTAGACCCGACAAGTTTGAATACTTGTATAATATGGGTATACTAAATACATTCTGGATTTTGAAGTAAAAACGATATCGTTTGACCCGTTTTGGTCAATTTACGCAAACTAGTTGCGTAAACCGATCCGAACGCGAAAAGGGCGATACGGGTAGCCAAAAGATTCAAATGCAAGTTCCCTGAATTAATATGCTTAGAATATGATATTATATCAGTAAGTTATGTTCTATATTGCCCGGGATAATTTTAAACTCAATTTTATGCCTTAGAAGGGCATTTTGGTCATTTAAAGGATAATAAAAGGGTGAAATTAGTAATCTGAGTTTCGGGTCTGGTTCATACAGTAAATATACTTAATATAACATATTATATCAGTAGGGTATGACCCATATGTCAAATATATCATTTAAAACCAAACTATGCACCGTAGGGGTAATTTAGTAATTTCACAAGGGCTAAAAACGCCAAAACTGGAAACCTGGGTTCAAAATTTTATTCTTACTGTTATTATATGAAATTATGTAATTTACATCAGTAGGTATAAGTCTTATAGGTTTAAAACAAGTACAACGCTTACTATGCGCTAAAAACGCTAAATATGCGATTCAAGGGCGTTTTCGGGTTTTCAAATAAAATCTGAGATTTTTATATTTCCAGAATACTTAAAATAATTTATTCATCATATAAAATCAGTAGAAAAAGGTTTCGGGTCAAAAGGATGTGTGAAACTCATTTTATGGCTAAAACGGTCAAAACCGACATAAGCCGAAATGACTAGGCGACCTAGGATCCGTTCAGCCAAAAATTAATTAAAAATCATCAAAATTCCCAGAATATTATAATACATCAGTTGGTAAAAAGTTTCGTGTCAAAATGTGGCCAGAAACGGGTTCTACGCGAAAAGGACCGTTTATGTAAATTTATAATATAGTTTTACGCTAATGGCCATAACTCACAATCTGGACCACCAACTGATCCGAAACTTTCGGTGCAAGTTTATATAATAAAAATAAAGATTTCTATCCTTTCACTTTTCCAAAAATCCCGTTTTAAATCAAAAAGGGCAAAATAGTCAACTTTATGCATAAACCGGAAACAAGCATTCGAATAGGCTAAGCATAGACTTAATCAAAGAAAATTCCAGAAAGTTTAACAAAAATAAAAATAGTCAAAAATACTATCCAATACAGATCTTGAACATGCATGTACGAATCCGAATCGATAGTCTACGAAATAATCGTTTTACAAGACTTTCGGTTCCGATTCGTGGCTATACTATAGATTGTCGAGTTGATGATGATTAAAACACATTTATATGTATATTACAAGTTATTTTCAATGATCAATCAGGTTGCATGTCATCTATATCATTAATCATGTCATTTTTCGCAAAAATCACTTCTGTTGACTTTTTAGAAATAGGTTTGACTCGACATTAAGCATGCATGTAGTGGGAATCAGTTAGTAACCTTTAGAGGGTTTGTTTCCCACATAAATACCAATCTATAACAAGTTTCAATTCGAGAAATTACTGAAAGAAATCCGTTTAATCAGAAAGTCAAAGGTTATGAACACCCAGTTTGACTTTTAGCAATTAACACAACAAGAACGGATTAAGGAACGAATTGAAAGCTTACAATGGTCCTAAAGATGTTTAGTGGACACTAGAAGTCGGCCTTGATGATCAGTTTAGCTCCAGAAGTCTTGCCTTGAAGGTTCTTGATAGAGAGAGCTTATGTTTACAAATGCAAGTGCCAAGAACATTGATCAAATCTGATTTAAAGAGTGAATCAGATGTTTGTAGTAGGCTACTGTTGATGTAGGCATGCAAGGGCACGTATTGGAGCATTTGGGAGGTGCAATTGAGCTGTAAACAACTTAAATTCGGACCCAATTCAACCATATTTGCGAATTCTGTCGCTGGGCAACCCACGCGGCCCGCTTGGGCTTTCCCAGGCGGGTCGCCTGACCCTTGTTTCAGCCAAACAACTTTCCAATGTTGACAGCTTTGACCCCTGAACTTGTACGTGATGTTTCGGCTACTTTTCTCGACCCGTAAACCCCCAAACTTGGTTTTTAAGAACCTTGGGACTCTTACCAACATGGTAATGCCCTCGGATAACTTTGCGCTCAACCGAAAAGCCCTGAATTCGACGTTGACGCTTTTAGTCCCTTAAGCACGGTTTTGGCCATAACTTTCTCATACGTTGACGAAACTTTATGAAATTTTTACCACATATTCTAGTGAGTATATTTTAGCTATACAAAGCTTCGGGTCTGCCAAAAGTTCACTCAGAGGTATAAATTAAACATGTTGACACTTTTGGCCCCTATAGTTTACAATACTTCACTTTTGTGCAATTTCCGCGTCGTATGATCCATGAACCATCCGTTTAAGGTTACAAACATTATGTGGGGTTATCATAGAGCCTATTTATCCATTGTTGACACTTTGGACCCTTACGTTCCATAGTTTTCACTGTTTGTCACTTTTAGTCCCTCTAAAGTATGTTTTCACATAACGGAACCTTATGACACGTGTCAAGACATTATTGGACGAAATTTTTCGAGGTGTTACAAGATGGTTCAAAGAACACTCTGTCCTCCTCATCCGGCATGGCATCATAATTATGTCTCACTGGTGGTGGACAATTCTTATAACCTATGCACGTGACGTCCCTTTTCTCCTTTTGGACATCAATGATGTGATCCAACACATAGCTAGAACTCAAATAACTATCTAACTTGAGTTGGATTGCCTCACTTTCCGTTTTTACACAAGCCATCTCTTTTTGCATTGTCTCAAGGCGAGATATATACAAATTAATGTCAGTTTGTTTTCTGGAAACCATTTTAGTTAACTCGGTTTTATCTTTCTTTAACTTTTCGATTACCGGTTTAAACTCCTTTTCATGATTTTCATAAAACATATTGGCTTCTGTACATTTGGAAAGGTCCACAGTCAATTTCTGATTGTGAATAAAAGTCACATCATGCTTTTCTTGCAACGCTTCATGCTTACTTTGCAAGTCACACAAATTCTCATTCACTGTAGTATGTTTGTCTTGCAAGTCAAACAAACTAGCTTGTAAAGCATCATGTTTGCCTTGCAACTCAGACATACTTTTCTCTACATCAGCACATCTAGCACGCAAACTATCACAATTAGCACAATTTATAGCAGTGGGTTCATCGACACATACCTGACTTGATGAACTGTCGACATTAGCCATAAAGGCTGAATGGAGAGAAGACGAAGAATAAGCAGCTTGATCCACCAAGATAGATCTTCTTTGAGTTCCTGCTTCAGCTTCCTCCAAAAGCTCATCAATATCTGCATCGACTGACGCATTTGATGTCTCACCCACATGATCATCGCCTGAACTTGAGGATTCTTCATCTGAACTCCTGCTATAACCCGAAGAGTCTTCATCCTCAGAAGATTCACCACCATTGGCGGAAGATTCTCCACCACTGGTGTGAACTAAATCCTTAACCACTTCAGCAAAACATGTTGTTCCATCTGGAGCATCACCACTCAACTGGATTGACCAGTCACAACCTTCATCCACTTGAACCACAAGTGCCCTGTTGGCATTTGATGTTCCAGCTTGACTTTGGTTGTTGACAGGTATCAATGTACGTTCATTGTTCCTGTTCTGGTTCTGCTGGTTGCCTTGGTTTCTGAAGGGGTTCTGGTTCCCGTGCTGTGCTGGCTTTGTACATTCTCTTTTAAAATGACCCCGTTCACCACAATTGAAGCACTTTACTGCCTGTTTATCGAACCCATACTTGGTGTCTTTCTTGCTTTCCAAGCTGGTTCTGCCAGTACTTTCCATGAAATCCTTTGCCCTTCTTACAGCACTAGCAAAGGCCCACTTGATATCCATCAAGTCCATCTCTTCCTTGTCAATCTGCCGATAATCTTCTTGCGTCAGATTAATGTTGCCAATCTGACCTTCCACTAATCCGCAGTACGCGCTCACTATAGTGTTAAGCAGCTCCATGTGTTCCCTTGCTACTTCTACACTGACCTTAGAGAGGCTTGAAGTGTCGAGCTGTACTGTATTTGGCTTTGATTGCTGACCAGCAGATGATGTTCCTCCATAACACGCATGTTGTTGAGCAGGAGGAGGAGGAGGTGGTTGTATTGGATTTCCATACATGTCTGTGGTGGGAGGTGGCTTAACAGGAACTTGTACCGGATTGCCATACATATCTGTACTTGTGACAAACGCCGTTTGAAGTGGAGCATGTGGACCGGTTCTTGCAGACGAAGAACTGGAAGTTCCATAATACATTTCTGGATTCTGTGGCAATGGAACTCTTTTTGCCTTTAATGTTTCCTCCTGATCCTTGTTTTCTAAAAGCTGCACGAAGTCATTGATATTTGTAGTTCTCAAGACTCCGTTATACTTCAAGATTTCCAAGAAACTGTTCCATTGTGGAGGCAAAGCATCAGCAAACTTCTTCACCACTTCTGCTGTAGTTGTTGCTACTCCAAAATTGTTCAACTCTGTAAGCAAGTGATAAAACCGGCTTGTCATGTCTCCCAAAGACTCCTTATCCATGCACGTGAAACAGTCAAATTCTTTCTTGAGAAGATCATGACGCAATTGACGTGTTGCTTCATTCCCTACTCCTCTGGTTTTCAACCCGTCCCACAGCTTCTTCGTTGTCTTGAAACTGACAAACTGGTGATAGATATCTTTGCTTAACGCCTGAGTGAGAATGGCGTATGCTTTCTTTTCCAGATCATACGTTTTCTTTTGATCTTCAGGAAGATCGGCAAACGTAGCAGTATCTGAAGCAGCAACCTCTATAGCTTGATCGAAATCTGTAGTGAAACGTATCCACAGTTCGGTATTTTGACCAAGAACATATGTACGAAATCTATCAACCCAGCCCGGATACTCGTTTAAGTGCATCAACTTTGGAGGTCGATTCAAACTTCCGGTTTCGCTTTCGCTCAATAAAATACTTTGAATACTTGGAGTAAAATTCGATACTAATGCCCATTGACCTGACGATATGGCATTTGCTTGTGAAGATGTCGACACCGGAGACTCGGCCCATGAAGGAGATAAACTTGTACTCGTGTACTTTCCACTGTCTGGAGCCGGTGTACCCTACCATGAGGGAGTGGAACCTGTAATTGTATATTTTCCACTATCTGGAGCCGGAGTTCCCCACCAACTCGGATTCATGTTAGATAAGACAAGTAAATTCTATATGAATATCTTGAATGATAATAACCAGCCGAAGGATCCAATCCTGATCGAAAGACAAGACAAACACAAACTGTTAAACTTAAACAGACTAAAATCGAAGGATCAAGACTTGTTCGAAGGATCAACAGTGTTCGAAAGATCACTGTTGAATTTCGAACAATGATTTCGAAAGATTCACAATTGAAAGATCCTTATCTTTCGAACAATGATTTCGAAAGATTCACAATTTAAAGATCCTTATCTTTCGAATATATATCCTTCGAAAAGATTCCCTTGGCTCGAAAGATAAATCACAGACTTCGAAGGATGTTCGAAGGATCAATATCTGTCGAACCCCCTTTGATCGAAAGATGATCTTTCGACTTCGAAGGATATCTTTCGATGTGAACTGACACAGCTGACACAAAAGTGACAGGTTGGTGAAAAGGTGATGGGTTGGTAGAGATCTTTCGGCAGAAAGGTATGGTCAGACCATACTTTTTCACCAAACCCGATTTGACCAATAAAATATGCTTAAAATGGAAAGATCTTATCCAGAAACCGGTCACCGGAGTAAGCCGGAATTTTGGCCGGAAATCACCAAGATTCTTAAAAACAAGTTTAAAGTTACCCAACCCGCTCTTTAACACACCCGGTTAGTTTAGAACACGTTTTTATGTCAAGAAAAGCAAGAAAAACACTAAAAACGGGTGCTAAACCAAGTGTCCAAACACTCCAAAGTCTTGTAAAAACTCGGTTTTAACAAGGAAAAGAGCCAAAGCTCTGATACCACTTGTAGGTCCCTCGGAGGATGAGGTCAAACCTTAACCTTGTTATATGAAACACACTAGCAAGTGCGGAATCCAAGCTAGAGTGCAAACCGAGATGAAACAAGCACAAACACAAGACACACAATATTCACCGATTAACACCACTTGTATTAATACGTATGAAAGGTTCGGTTACAAGCTCAATGTTTACAAATCTGTTTTGCAAACTCTCTAAGTGTGTGTGTGTTCTTGACAGAAGTGTCTCTCCTTGTCTGCCTTATCTCTCGTCTAACTTGTCTGTGTGCATCAAATGAAGTGAACTCATCTATCGATCAGTCAGCCATCGAAGGATCTATATATACCTCGAAGGATGGTATATCCTTCGAGGTCCTTCTGCATCCATCGAAGGCTTATCCTTCGATGAGTCATCCTTCGACAACTCATCCTTCGACACAAATATATGACAACCATTTTCTAACTGTTTGGCCAAGTCAAACCAGGAGGATGGTTTGACTTGGTCAACTTACAGAACTAACAAGGACATCGTTTTACATCATGACCGAATACAGACAAAGTACAGACACAAGTGCACCAACAGAAACTTATGTTTGCCTGCTACACCAAAATACGAGGGTTGTGGGATGAGATAATATATGTTCTTCCTATGCTTTGTTGTTCATGCGACCGAAATGTGATGGGAAGAATTCTCATGGCAATCACCCTAATGCCATTGACTAGGTAGAAGATGGTCGTATGAAGATAAAAGGAGAGGCTTTACGAATTCTTAATAGACCCGGATAACAAATCAATTCACAATGATCAAAACGCTATTAAGGGAACTCGAGGGGACTCCCAGAGGACCGACTCCATTTTATGTGATAATCAGGCTGCTAGACACAGAGCGAATAATCCGGTCTTCCACGAAATTAAGAACTAAAATGTAGAAACGAGTTGTTATTTCGTCACATTAATAATTTAATTAGGAGTGACAATGCTTAGGCATATGACTCAAAAGCCCAAATAGCATATTTGTTCACAAAGGCCCTTGGCGTACGTCAGTTACAAACATTACTTGGCAAGTTGGGTGTTCGAGACATCCTCCAGCTTAATGAGAAGTAAAGGAAGGCATATTATTTTTACCGATATATCTCTACCCTTGTATATTGTCGTGTAAATAAGACCGTTGTTGTATTTTCAAACTTTGGTTGTTCAGTCTTTTACTTATTGTTGTATTTATATGTTTTTGTCCTGATGGAAAATTATCAATCATTTTGATACCAAAGTCTTTAGGTTCACCTTTTTAACATATTAAAAAGTATTACACATTACAACCGCACATAAGTACCCATTTCAATCTAATACACAACCACCTATTTTAACCTAGTAACACCCAGCACAAACCAATTTATAAAAGTAGTTTTAAAACCTAACAGTTATAAATGACTGGTCTTTTAGCACTTAAGTTTGTTATACCTTTCACAACAGTGTTATTAACTATTTGAGAAAAGGGTATTGAAATAAAGAAAAAACCTTAAAAATGTTTACCTAACGATTATAAATGACTGGTCTTTTAGCACTTAAGTTTGTAATACCTGTCACAACAGTGTTATTAACCATTTGAGAAAAGGATATTGAAATAAGAAAAAACCTTAAAAATGTTTCACAGAGATTATAAACTATTTCAGAAAAAGAACTGAAATAAATAAAAATCCTTACAAAAAGGTTCACAACAATTAAAAACTACATAAAAAAATTAAACAAAGAAATAAAAAAATCACACACACCCGGTGGGACTCGAACCCACAATCGCCTGATTAGAAGTCAGACGCCTTATCCATTAGGCCACGGGTGCTATTGTTGCTTAAGATTATTCTCAATAACTCATAATCATATCTAGTATGTTTTCTAAAGTTACCGTTAACATGTTTTTGAAAGACACTTGTTTTCTGGGCCTTAATTAGAAGATACAATGATTCCAATCCATGCATCTGGGATCAGTTGGTCTTACGTAAAAAAGCGATTATGTCCTTAAATCAGGGCGAAACTGCTAAACAGTTGTCACGGTGAACTGGTGAAGTGAAGAAGTAAACCACGTCGAAGAGCGGCCACAGATGAGAGTTTTTAACTTCTAGTTTATGACGTTGTGGCTAGATTGAAAAGTTGGTCCACTGTAAAAGATATAGAGATGCTCTAGAAATATTTAAATTTCGAATTTTTATGTTAGTGTGACGTGAAGGCGATTAGAGGAGTTAAAGTAGTGTTTAGTTATATTATTAATCCTGTGTTTGAGCAGGATTTGTATTTAAAAAATAGGATGATGGTCTTGAACCTAACCTAAACTGTGGAGGATGAATGGATGATTAATGCATGGATATAATATTGTTTGAGGAAATGTCTTGAGAAGAATTTAGTTTTTCACTAATATATACTTTTTCAATACACAAATTAATCTATCAAAACCTAAGAAAATAAAACTTATATTATACTTATAATAAACCCTCACAATTTTTATGGTGGCAATTTGTGTGTCAGGTTCTACAAATTAATAATTACCAAACCGGCCACTTTTAAAAGAATCATGGTATAATACTTGACACTGAGCCGGACCCGTTTAATTCATATATAACTTGGACATAGCTCGTGTAACTCGTTTATCAAGAATTGTCATATGGGTTGACAAGTTATAAATGCGTTAGGCATATAACACTTAAATATACTTTGTATAATCTCACACGTTGATGCATTATAACGTTACTTCCGAATCTGAAAAGGGTGGGAGAGCCCTCGTTTCTGCTTTCATCAACAACTGCTCCAAGCCAAAAGTAAATTAAAGTTTTATAAAGCTACATTGTCAATAAAAAGATATATGTATGATTGAATTAAAATTTGAAATTAATAATGATATAAAACACAATTTTTTTGGAAAGATTATAATCTTCAATCTTAATGTAAAATCATATTGTTTATTTAATTTTTTTATTTTTGGTTTTTCAAATTAAAAGGAAAATCATTAAACCATAAAGAAGAAATTCTAGTAAATGATAGGTTGGAGTGCCTTGATAGGAACTCCATTTAATCATTGATGTTAAAGGCTTTATTTTTCTTGACTTTCGTATTAGTCTCGTTCATCATAAGAATTAGGCCCTCGTGATTAAGATCTGATGTGAAAATACGTCTAAGTTCTCTATATAGATATAGTATGAAGTTGATTTTGTCTTTATTCGCTCGAAAGAAAATAATGGCATTTATAGCTCACTAATGTGATAATGAAATGACTAACTCGCTATGTTTTGTATTGTAGCGACAAGGGGCGTATTACCATAGACCGTGTTTTGCCGGGTAACAGGGGATATAAAGTATGGTTTATTAGAATGATAGGGATTGATAATATCTTTAATGTATGATTTTAAACATCATACTTGGCTTGATTAATTAATATTTGCAAATTGCAAGCTAGCCAAACGCGTGCTGGAGACTATTTTGCTTGTTGGTTCAGATGAAAAGTTAACCCAACACTAATATATAAATATTCAATGATTATATAATTGAGGATTTGAGAAATACATTCCTTTATTTCAAATGAACTTTTATGGAACAAGTGTGCTTCCATTCTCACATTCCCACTCTCTCTCTCACCAAATTAACTAAACATAAAGTCCACTTTTTTTCTGTTTATATAACCAAAACAAAGATACAAGTGCGTGTAAGTCGTAATATCATAATTGTATTATCTTAGGCTATAGGGTGTGAGGGACATGGTTGGGTCATTAATAGCCATGTAGGATTATTAATGGATTGCTACACCACCCCCTTGTCTCATCCACCATGATTCCCATGGATTAAACCATGGCAACTATGGACCTCCTTTCCTAATTTAATATTTTCTTTCCTTTTTACAAAAATGAATTAAAGTAATAGAATAGTGGTTTGAGTAATGACCACACCCTTAGGATAGTTGTTTTGAATAATGAATTAGAAGTAGGTGATATGACGCTGATGTGGAGGGTCATGGTGATCATGAGGGTCATGACCATACCCTATAGCCTTACAAAATTTAGACATAATACCTTATCACAAAATCACAACTTCTTAGATAGAATCATTAAAGATTACTTTTCTTAGAAAATAATCTTAGATTTTATAACAAATATTTGACAAATTCTGATGACTAGGAATCCACCAGACCCCTAGTTCTTCTCAAACATTTATAACATGTTGTAAGAAAATCAAGTTTCCTTAAGGTTCACACAAAAACTCTAAATAGTAGAAGAATATAACACACATAAATAGGGAATTAGGGATCCACCCGACCCCTAGTTCTCAAACATTTTTTATCATGTAGTTTGAGAAGTTGTCATATAACATGTTGTAAGAAAAACCAAGTTTCCTTAAGGTTCACACAAAAACTCTAAATAGTAGAAGAATACCCCCCCCCCCCACACACACACACACATATATATATATATATATATGTGTGTGTGTGTGTATTAAAAGAAGATTGAGTAGTGAACATTTTTCTATGTCATGTATTTGATCCAGGAAATTCAAGCTGTCAACCTTCAAAAACTCTCAAACAACTAAACCTCCCTATATTTCATCCTCTTTTTTTCTCTCTTTGCTCCATGTTTCCTCTTCAAACCTTCCACCACCATGGCCATGAAAATATCTCTCCTCCTCCACCTCATTTTCTGGCTCTCTCTAATCCTCCTCATCTTCCATATCAAGTATAAATCTACCACCCCCTCACCTCTCCGACGCCATCACCCTTTAACTAACCGAAAAGCCCTAGCCTCTAACTTCGACTTCACTCCATTTCTAAAACACCATCATGACAACTTACCTGAGCAAAGTGGAAGTCGTATCGATCCTCGTTATGGTGTTGAAAAGAGACTCGTGCCGACTGGTCCAAACCCATTGCACAACTAGAAGAGGTGGCTCTTAGCTACCTCCATACGTATACTTTGTGTGTATGATTGCTTTCTTTTGTTCATATGTGTTTTAAATTTGTATTTGCATGAAATGTATAATTGATTTATACTAAAGATTTTTAAGACAATATATATGTGTTTGTGGGAAATATATTCATTATTAGTTACGATCATATGATAATTATGGTTTAATTTAATGGAAAATAAACATGAGTAGCTGCAACGGCACGGAACAAAGGTCAAACGTTGCTAACTTGCTATAGAACCATAATGATGATAAATTAAGAAGGTTGGTTAGTGTAAAAGCTATGATAGTGTGCAGTGCACGTGACACACCATTTCATCTAATGCGGGTCCGACTTTTCAATTTTGTAGTCGTTTCAAACTATCATTGTGTTGAGTTCTTCCACTTGTTAGAACGTGGGCCGGGGTATGGTGGGGCGGGGGTTTGGGGCATGGGTTGACACGTGAACTTCGAGGGGCACCGCTGGTCAGTTGCATGTTGGGTCGGTATGGCGGGGCATGGCTAGCCCGCGTGGGTTGGCCACGTGTTATAATTTTTTTTTTCAATTTTTATAAAAATACACACAAAATTAAAATTTAAATCCCAGCCACCTATAGCCTAGCCAACCTAGCCAATGAGAGCCGGCCACGAAGACCGCTAGGCCCACCCAACGCCCGGGCTGAAACCCCCGCCCAAGGGGCCACGCCGAAAACCAAGCCCACCCGGGGTGATGACTTGGGCGTTTGTACCCAACCCACGCCCCAATCCCTGCCCCATACCCCATAGTCTTTAGATCAGGTAACTTTATTGTATTTAGTGCGAAGTATCCATTCCTAAATCCTTTCCGGTTTAGCATTCTTTTAGGAAAACCGAATAAGGAACCGGTTAAACCGTATGTAGGTTTTGAGATTTCGTTTCAATCTGACTTGGATATTTCTGAATAGTGTATGTATCACTTTCATATTAGAAATTTAGAATCTCGCTTGTACATGAAATTAATAATCACATAAGACAAAAAGTTTTATCTATGAACAAAAAGTTATTTTGTGTTAAATTCAAAGCGTTAATTCGATATATACTAGTAAAACCAGATGAAAACTTTATATATGGGGTTGAATTCTCACAACGATTAGGGTGAAATATCACAATATTTGCTTATAAGGGGATACCAAAGTACAAGATGCTACCGCACCTCAGATACTAGTTGGGCCTCCAAGTATGACTTTCATTGAGCCTTTCATTACTTCATTGGGCCTCCAAGAATGACTTCAGAAATTCATAGTTACATTTATATTGCAAAAACTAGTATTAAGCCTCTCTATTGCGGTGGGGCGTAAAATTGTGTCAAATACCACCAATGTCACACAACCGCTAACGACCATCAACACTGAAGTTGTGGCATTTTAATGCAAAGAAATTAGACCGAAACGTAAAACATAGAAAATATAAACTAAGTCGATTTAGGGCTCGCGCGTTGCGACAGACCTGTCAAACGGGAAAAAAAATAAGCAACGTAAAAACGTTTACCCACACACGCACGTTACGCCATATTAACTCGCAAAAATTAGAACGAAACGTAATAACGTTGAACCACACAAACACGTGAAAAACAAAAAAAAATGTGAAATATGAAAAGTACAGAGGAACAAAGTTGGAAGTAAAAAAAATGTGAGGTTATATTGTAAAAGATGACAACTTTTGAGTTAAAAGCAAAAAAAATCAAATAATTGTGGGTTAAAAGTGTAATATCAAGAAAAATTGAAAACCTTCCTAAGCATTCGGTACAATTCCTTTATGCATAAAGTTGTTGAAAATTTATAGTTTGTATTTAAAAATTTAAAATAGAGAATATAATAAATTATATTAAAATTTTAGTTCTTTTTCAAATAACATGTTAACCATTCATGTAATGATTACGTTTCTCATAAAAAAAAATAACACATAAGGCATGTTAGTATATTACAAATGAAAAACCCAAATGATCTCGCGATTCGAACAAGGTTTACTTGATGAAATAGATTAAAAAAAAATGTATATATCATCAACTATCAAATACTTTGCAGTAATAAAAGCTAGAACAATGAATTTGTTGTAAATACAAATGCATCCCACTAACCGTAAACTATTTAGTTATCATTTTGGTCTTAAACTTAGATAAAAGATAAAAGTTGTTACTCTAAATATCCGAAGCATTGGCATCGAATGTCTATCTTAAAATAAAGTTTGTGCCGTCAATTTATAGTCAAACTATTATTCTAGTAAAGACTTTTTTGAACGCCAATACCCTGAGGACTCTTGAAATAATGAGTTTTAGTAAATACTAATGTTTTCAGAACTGGATCGGACGTTGAACCAGTCTTTTTACTGGGTCAATGGTCTGACTGGTCAGACCGAATGTAAGAACCGGAAGGTATCGTAAATATTATAAAAATTAATAGGGTTAAATCTGAAAAAATATATAAAAAACCGGTCCAACCCTTCCAAAAACTGGTCCGACCGGCCGGTTTCCCGGTCCAACCGCCGTGTCGCCGGTTCAACTCTGATTCAATGCATTTCCGGCCCGATACCATGACCCGGACCGGCTCAACCTCCGGTTACCGGTCCGGGTCTGAAAACACTAGTAAATACTTAAGCAGACATATATCCATCCTATCGTAGGTAACAAGAGTAAGATGTAACAATTTCTTTCATTCTTTCTTTCACCTAAGTATTTGTATTGTTATGTACTACTGGGAAACCCGCACGATGCAGCGGCGGCGACAAAATTACAACGCAGTACTCATTTTCTGTTATTTATCAATCGTCTCATCGATTTTTTTTCTCATTTTCCTTTAAACACTTTTTACGTCTTAACCCAACATTATGGCCCGACCTATCATGTGAGCGTTCTAATGCCCCTAACTCAGCCCAATAAGGCGCAGCTGCCATGGCCGGTCTTCTTTGATGATTACTCAGATGCATTACTCACATTCCCACACCGTAATTGAGCTGTAGAATGAATCAATCAATCAAAAGCCCGAGAATGTTAAAAGCCAAAAAAACCAGCAGAGTGAATGTTTGATGACGTTTCCTGATGATATGGCATGATAAATAGATAACACGATAAGCTAATATATAAAATATATATAGGTCGCTGCATCGTGCAACTTCGAGACATTAAATAGTAAATTTGACGATATCTATAGACCACTTTGTGAAGAGATATTGTACAGTAAGCTAAACATGGCCAACGTCATAGCATAATCACAAGAGTATTATCATAGAATAACCATAGTGTTTTAATTTTATAACTTTTCAAGTATATCCGCACTCTTAGATTACAACCCAGTTAGATATCATCATAATTAAGTATATTCGCACTCTTCATATAGCATAAGTATGTGTCGAAAAGAATACATAAGCGAAAGATCAGTGACACAAACACATACACATACACGTGTCTTCCTCAATTGAAAAGATGAAGTTGCCCATAACCAGTGGAGGATCTAGAAATACGTTAAGCGGTAATGTTTCAAAATTTTCTTTTCTATAGAGGCAGCGAAATCGAAAAAACATCAAGTTTTTTCCAAAAATTTACACTACCACCGTCCACGGAGCGTAAAGGGGTAACGGGGGCTACCCCTATTCAAAGGCTATATCCGCCCCTGCCCATATTAAGGTCTTTGATCCAGTGGCTTAAGGTTTGAGGCTGCAGTTTTTAGCAAGGATTGAAATCCAAATGCAATACAATAAAAACCGGTAGAAAAGAAAAGAATGGAAGTTCGACAGTGTACTAACCAACTTTGTTGCTGATGATGCATCACCATTTCCACATCAGAGCCAATGGGGGTGATACACAATTTGGTCTATAATAAACGTCAGCTAATAAGTGCACATTTGCACCATATTTTGAAAGTCATGAAACCGTATAATCCGTTTTAAATTTGTCCAACAACAGTTTTTTACTTCAAAGAGCCATTTAAGGCACAAATCACTAATCCAGTTATCTAAAGATATTCGGATGTCGTTAACCCGACCCAACAAACGAATTATTAAATAAATTATCAACCTTTGGTACATCATCGGGTGTAACAAGAACGAATTCGAGTTCTTTCCTCAGTGCGACCACGGTCACATATATCACTTATGCATTGAAATTAAATTAACAAGCTTCTAAACAACATTTTCGATCTGAATCTTCGCTTCATAGTTTCTCCTCAATCAAAATCAGATCTAAGCCTAGAACCTACTAAAATCGTCTTGCTTGTTGCCAAAATCGGATTCTTCATCACTGTCTAAGTAGGATGATTCAAGCTTCCTTAGAGACCTAAACACAACCATCTGGGCCAGCGATTAGGAGACCCGTCTCAATCAAATCATACAACAAATGCTTGATAACAATAATAAATTCACCATTGTAGCAGAAAATTACTGGTCATATATAGCAAATACTCCTTACAAGTGAACATAATCACTTGCCTCAAAACTCTTCTAGACACTGGAAGTGTATGGCTCAAAGCATCCGTCATAACAAATCCTTTCCTTCGTATCATGATAGCCGTCCAACAGTTCAAAGACCAAAAGTTTCTAGTTATTGGTTGGTCAAAGTAGCTATAGAAAACAGAAATTTAGTAATTTTTAAAAAAAAAAATCTCAGCAGAGTGATCTCATAGCAAGTCCAAATTAGCAAATGGATCGTTTTGTTGCTTGTTCTCATAGCATTGATTAGATGTTGGCATTATGTATATTGTTGCACCAACCTCGTTCAAGTTGTCATTGTTGATCACCAACTCCCAGCACTTCGCCATCGTTGGATGAAATCTATATAATGAAGGGCTCCATTCTTGAACTGAGTACCACCACAAGAAAATGTACGCCCATATTTGACCCAATATTGAGAAAAGGTATTACTAATAAGTAGTTTTGGTTATTTCTTTATCTATGGTGGGTCAAATGAGAACAAAGGTACTCGACTACAAATGAAAGAAGGAAAAAGACGTCAAACCGGTCAACGGTTGATAACAATGTCTTGTAACACATACAACCTATATTAAGCTTTTTATAGTTCCATAACAACAAATATAGCCTACCAGTTTAGAGAACTCGACCTTGGGTGTTTCATGCTCTCTGTCTTTAACTTCGAGCTCGGCTTGTGAGTAGTTTCAAAAACTTGAGCTCGACTCGTTTATCATTGTTTAATGAATTTAACAGTATATTTATATTCACATCTAATTTTCATACTTATTTATAATTATAATTATATATATATATATATGTATATATCACACACACTATGTAAATATGTTTATTAAATATTAAACAAAAAAATCCTAAAATTTAAATAAATAATGGGGTCCTTTAGATTCTTGAACCTAACCAATCTAAGTCGAATTTGAATTCGTTAAATGAACTCTAATACGAGCTCAAGCTTAGTTTAAGATTGGCTCTATTTGAGGTTTAACGCCTTAGCTTATTTACACTCTACTTTAGTTTATTTTTTTTATTGAACGTGTTAGAGATATAACGTTCCCTCTTTGACTTATTAATAAGCAAATGGGTTAGAAGTTAGAAACATAGAAAAAGAAAACTTGTACCTACATCAGAGGTCCACAAAGTGAGATTGTGTTGAAGGAGTTACGTGATTAAGGTGCTCTCTTTGTACGACTCCTCACCCAAGGTACCCAGCTCTGCAATTGCTTAATCAAAAATCTTGGAAGAAGAGTATAAACAAGTGTGGTCTGGAGAGTTCAAAACTTCATAATAAAAAATAGACATTAAGAGCCAGACTGAGGTGAACCGGATGTGTGAGGCAAGTTCAGTGTTTGCAATATCCTGCAAATAATGAAACAGATCGAAGATAATTTCTAGCAACACATGCATATTTATAACAAAATTTAGATTTTTTATAACATAATTTTAACTTTTTTTTTTTGAAAAAGTTAATTCATCACCTGCTTCACCTACTAACTTATAACAAAATTTAAACTTTTTATGACAAAATTGTACCGATTTGACACTAAGCCATGACCCGTTACCCAGTTGCAGCATACTCAGCAATGTACAATGCTATAGAAAAATGCTTTTTCCTTATGATGGTTCATGAACAGTTGAAACGTGTTTTTCCACACTGTCATACTGAATTGGTTATTTCGAGTTAGGTCATATAGCAAATGGGTCAAACACGTAAAACAAATAGCGGAAACAAGACAAAAGTTGCTCTTGTGGTGGGTTCATGTGGCGGATAAACATTTAATATTTGTCTTCCATGTTTCGAGAGTAACTCCTACAGGTGGTTTCTAAGAAAATATGAAACAAATCGTCAAAAAAATCACAAATTAATCAACAAGAAAAGGATTATGAAATAGAAAACGACATACCTATTGCAGTTCTTGACTCGTATGATACGTGTGACCCCTGTTTTCTTTATTCTTTGGGGTTAAAAACGAAAATTGAAAGCTGTGAAAAAGCATAAAAAGATCCAGACCAGGATATATTCAATCAACGATGGTGACCGGTAGAATTCTCCCCTAGACTACCATCAATTTCGAATCATAACACGTTTCTGCAACAGGAATGATGAATGAGTTCATATATTACAGAAAATTATAAACAAAACCAGCAGAGAGGGAAAGAGAAACTTGCAGATGTGGTGATTGACAAATCCGATTAGGGTTTTGGCGAGATGAAAAGGGGTTGTTTCAGGCGAGATAGTTAAGGAGCAACAGATATTAATAGTCGCATTCATAAAATCACGACCTTTCATTGTAGCATTCAACCAGATATTAATATTCGCATTGCCTGCAATTGATGAGGACGATGGGGGGATGTGGAAGAGGCGAGGGTGGTTGGACCGTTTCATTTGCATCTTCAATTTACACAGGTTGAGATGACATTGAATGGGGGCAGTTTTGGGAGCGTAGACGAAAAATTAGGGAAACAAAGCATGAGTTTTGATGAGCGTCTTAAAATTGTGAGAGAAAATTACAATTTAGTACGTTGGAAATGTATTATATAATATTATAGATTATAGATAGATATAGATTATAGATATATTACACGGGTTAAGTTACTAAGAAACTAAGATGTAACAATTTTTTTCCTTGTTTCACCTAAGGGGCTGTTTGGTAGCCTCTTAATAACCATTCAGATGCTACCTCTTAATGGTTTAAAATATCTGAATGAATTCTAACCTCAAGTCTGAATGGTTAAGAGGTAACCTCTGAATGGTAAATCATCACATGTCACATTCTTCTACCTTCTCATTGGTAAAATTCTTAGAGGCATTAAGAGGTAGCCTCTTAATGACCATTCAGATGCTATCAAACAGCCCCTAAGTATTTGTAATCTTATATTTATATTTATATTTCACGGGTTAAGTTATTGTATAAATTAGTCTTAATATACAAAATATCATTAACGTAAGAAGTGAAAAAGGGAATTTTTTTTTTTTTGAAACTTTTTTCCTATCTTATTAAGCATATATTTTAGTCCTGGAATTTAAAAAAAAATCATGATTTTACACTAGTAGAGTAATTATGAAATTTTGTAGAGTAATTATAATTACTCTACAAAATTGTAAAGTAATTATAATTACCCTACAATAATTATTCTACTACTGTAAAATCACATTTTTTTACGTTTTGCAATTAAACATCATTCTTAAGTAGTATGAAAAAATTTTCAAAAAATATATCTCATTCACTTTTTACGTTAATGTCAAGACTCGTTTGTTTTTTATCTTTTACACTTTATTTCACTGCCACTTCTACTCATCTCATAATTATATTATATAATATAAATTTGTAACATTTGTTGGCTTAATAGATTATACTTTGTGCTTCATTGGTGTGTTGTGCATTAGAGTCTTGTATGCTAATAGTACAAGTTCTATAACAACTCAAAGTTATGTATTGTACCACCTGTTAAAGCACATGATACATCCTCTTGATGCAGCTTTTCTTGGTTGCTTGACACGTTTTCTCCACGTATCCCTGTCTTCTTCTTTTACCAAGTTGATTGATGTTTTTTTAAGTTTTGTATTATTATAGGTTTTACATGGTTAATGTTTGATGTCATCTAACCTTCACCACAACAACACGGGAGCTTCCATCTATCATATTTTTGCTTTTTCTCTTAATTTGTAAGTGGTCGACCGTAACGCAACGGGGATTCCATCTAATTTATTTTTCATTTCACTTCGACTTATATTGAATTATAAATGACACAAAAAAAAAACTTGTCCTTTCTATATCTTTTTACATGTAATTATACATACTCTTAAAAGATAAAAGTGGGTAGAAATACCACCGGCTTTGTCTCCCCCTCCCCTCATACTTTCACGATGTTGCAATTTTATCCCTTTGACTTTAGTACATTCAAAGTTTCATAAAATTGCAAATTTAGTCCCTAAACTACTTCTCCATTTTACAAATAGTTTGCTTTTGATTCCTCAACTTTCTGGTAGTTTCTTTTTCAGCCCCAACTTTGTTATAGTTTCCTTCTTACCCCAAATTTTTTTTCAAATTTTATCTTTACCGTTTCTTAGCCCTTAAGTTTAAGAAATGCAATTTTTAACCACTTAACTTTTTATGAACTTTGTAAATGTCACTTTGACTCCCTCGAGAGTTTTTGGCTTGACGATATAAATTTGAGTTAGTCGGGTCACGTATAATACATTATGATTGTAGGATATAAATTTGATTTACGTTACGTTTTGGTCCAATCGCAATGCAACTATAGGATACATTGAGTTCAATCGGATACGTCAGAACGTACGTTTTCATATGGTTAACACATCATATAACGTTTGAACTAATCCGTTCGATATTTGCGAAGTACTCGCGCCGCAACGTGCGGAGGTCTTATTACTGGTTTCTATAATATGGTATATTTTTTTGATTTTTCTATAATATGGTATATTTTTTATGATTTTTAGAATATTTTTTTTATTTTTTTTATTTTATTTTTTTTAGAATATTGAATTATTGAACTTCAAAATTGAAGTGCAGGTGGGCCCCGTCACATCCGACCCCAGTCTGAGGTATCCGTTGGGAAGTACAACGTTATTACGTGTACCGTTGGAGGTAGCTACCAGTTGGGCAATCTTTACTCCTTTTAACATTTGTACCCCTAGTGTTCTAAATAACTCCTCTTATAGCCCTTATACTGTGAAAATGCCCACAAACAATAAACAAAATGAAAATTGAACTGGATATGATATTGGAGTATCTTTATTATGATAAAAAATCAACAAAATAGTCACATTTGGCCAAGAAATCATCAAATTAGTCATTGAATTCCAGTCACTTGATTCTGGTCGCTAGCTACGGCTTAGCTCATGCTTTGGGCAACTTTAGCTTCAGCTTTTGCCGCAAGCTATGGCTTAGCCTGTACTTTTGAAGACTGACTCGAATTCAATGACTATTTTGATTATTTATAGGCCAATTATATATTAGTGATTTTAAGAAATCTAACCCAATTTAAAAATAGAATTATCATTTCAGCCCCATAACGACCTTGTAAAACACGAGTCATTAGCTTAGCCTAGCTAATTAGTTCGTTTTTAATCACCCACCCATATGAATTTCATTAAAATCCTCTAAAAATAATATCTATAATATAGTAAAACGATTATTAGTGATCAAATAGTCATTTGAGATAATGATACCATCATCAACTATTCTTTTGGTATGAAAAAAAAAACTAGGGATGAGTACAGTACTTGTTCGGTACCGGTATCGGAAAACAGAGAAAATGGGTACCGGTACCGATACCGAATATAACCACTACGGTTCGGTATAGGTACCTGGTATCAAATGCTCGTCCCTAATAAAAACCTTCAATTCTTCAAATAGAAAGAAGAAGAAAAAAGAGTGGTTGAGTGGATCATTTGGCCAATAGTACAAGGACTAGAAATGTAAATAAAATCCACCCGTTACCCCCCTCTTTCCTTCAACTTTAAATAGAGAACTTGTTTGAGTTGTTTCTCATAATCCAACATATTTGATCTTCACCTAAACTTTCATAATCTGAAGCACAAAGAAGATGGCGATGGTGTTCGTGATATCGCTCCCGTTGATTCTATTCTCCGCGATGCTCGGTGTGGGATGTTACTTGTTCGGAAGAGCACGAGGACGACAAGATATTAGAACTCATGCTCAGACATTTGGGGTTCCCATTGCACCCCCTAATGCATATCCAACTGATCAACCACCTTCTTCCTGTTCTAAATCCAAGGTCTCAGAGATGGTGTGATCATTGCTGGTTTTGTTGTATATCTACATTATAATAGTTTCTTGTATGTATAGGTTGAAGATGAGGTTTCTTGGTTAAATGATGTCGTGTTGTTGTTTGATTTGGGGTCTTGGGTTGGATTGATGGATTGAATTGATTCATATGTGATGAATAATAAATTATTCTTTATTTTGTTGATTATGTGTTTATATCCAATTTGATCTCGAGTTTTATCTTTTTTATGATTTTGTTTTTTATATATGTTTTTTTAATGTATTTGCTTTAGTGGGTGTAAGTTTGATGCTAGCCGCCCGCTAGATATCTAATAAAATTTCTTTCGTTAGCCGTAGAAAAAAAAAGCTTGAATTCGAATTGGTTGTTTTGAATTTCTTTTTTTACAAGTCTGGTAAAACAGACAATTATAAGAAAATTCATTAGCATAAAGACTATTTGCAATCAGGGGCGCAACTTAGGCTTAGTCCGAGGGGGCGCCCGATCCCCTAAACTTTTCGGCGCATAGTGTTATGAATAGTACTTTCGTATAGAAAATTTTTAGGTATATACGTTTCCGCCCCCGGTTTCAAAAAATTTGAGGGGTGTGGGGGGGGGGGGGGGGGGGGGAAGCTTCGCCAACGTTTGCAATAAAACAATTACACTTGTACCTTTCTGCCTTTTTGCTTTATCTTACTGGAATTAGATGTAGTCGAACTTGTAGAGCTAAGGATATACCTCCTTATAACAAAATCAATCAATGTTCTTGCCAATTTAGGTCTCGATACATATAAAGAAACAAATAATAAACATGTGAACAATAGGCGCTTAGCATTTAATCAATTAAAAACGGGATAAATTTTAAATAAGAACTGGTGAAGTATCGGCGGTGGCTGGTGGTGGCGAGGGTGGGTGACGATGGTCGGTGGTCATTGGTGGTTGCGGGTGGCAGTGGCGAAGCTTGAAAATTTCCACCGGGGGGTCGGAAGTCACCGGACCTAAAAGTATATACCTAAATTTTTTTTATTTTTATAAAACCGAGGGGTCAAAAACATATATACCTAAAAAATTCTATACAAAATGTACATACATAACACTACTGAGCGAAAAGTTCGGGGGGTCGGGCTCCTTCAATGCTTCGCCCCTGGCGGGTGGTATTCGTGGTCGGCGGTGGTTTTTAATATTATAAGATATATATATATAGTTCTTTTAAATACTTTTATTATTTTAGTATTATAATTATAATAATTATTATTTTCTTTACGTTGGATAAGCTTGGTGTCAACCGGTACTGGTATCGAAAATATCGGTACGGTCCGTTTCGTTATCAGTACATGAAGGTAAAAACCGACACCAGCCTGGCATAGAAAACGCCAAAAGTAGGTACCGAAATGATTTTGAAAATAGAGAAATTCGGTACTACTACCCGGTACCATTTGCTTATCCCTGATCACGGGTACCGTATGAACAACAACGGTATCATGCAATTTTTTTGTTAATTTTCTTCAACTTTTAATGATTTTTTTTAGTTTCTGGGGTAGGGATGAGCTCGGTGCCAACCGATACCGAATCGGTACTGGTACCGAAAATACCTGTTACGGTACCAGTATATTAAGGTAAAAATCGGTAGGCGCCAAAAGTCGGTACCAAATTGGTACTTTAGATCTTTCGGTTAGGGAAATTCGGTACCGATAACGAGTACCATTTGCTCATCTCTGACCACGAGTTTCATACGAACAACATCATTACCATACAACTTTTTTGTTAATTTTCTTTCGGTTATCTTTTAGTGTTTTTTCTATATTTTCTTTTTATTTTTGTCAGCAGTTCCGCGTAACGCGCTTTTAGTGATTTCAAAACACATGTAAACGCATACTAAATAATAAAAGAAGTTTCGCCACAACGCGACGATTATGAAACGCGACGATTATGAAAAAACCTAGTTTAATTTACTCTTCGCATTTAAAAGATATAGCATGCAATTTTTAAGTTGGTGTTTGGAGATCTCGATTCTCGACATTTGCTGTTTGGAATTTGGAGTAATGTAACTCCTTGGAATTGTACTACTTGTCGGGCTTCTTTTGGTGCTATATCTGAGAGCCCAATGTGGCACGGTATCAGCAAGTGGTGCAGAATTCCCGATATCTTCGCTTTCTCGCTTTCCGATCTCCTTGACTTTCACAAAACTCTCGGTGTTTCGGAGAAAAAGAAAGACGCGGTCCATGGAATCATCATTATCGCTTGTTGGAGTTTGTGGAGAGCTAGGAACAATTTAGTTTTTTCGAATTGTCCTGTTAAAATAGAAAGTATTCTTAGCGAGATAAAGGTTTTGGGTTTTCTTTGGTTTTCGAATAGATCGAAGTATAAGGGGATAGGTTGGGAAGATTGGTGCTCGTTTGTGAATATGTAAGTTTTTTTTTTTTTTCTGTTGTTTGTTGTGGTTGGTCGGCCTGTTTTTGGGCCGGCTTGTGTTAATGAAGTTTAAGTTTCAAAAAAAAATCTGAGAGCCCAATGGACCTCACTAATCTTAGTTATTCATATTTTTGTAGAAAAAAGAAAAATTACGACTTCGATACAATAATACGTCGAATAATTAAACTTTTTAATTCACATCATTTAACTATTGGAAAAAGCACTTATAAGTAATAACATTCAACTATATATTCTAATTCAACAACTCTTGGAAAATCAAGTTTAGACGAAAACAAAAATATAAGACTAACCTTGTTTGATTCTTTTTATTATAAATCAAAGCACATAAATTACAAAGCAATCTATCTATGCTAAACTCATATTAATCAAATAAACCTACCAGGTAAATATATTTGTTAAACCGATAATTTAAACAATTTAAACAAACAAACCAAACTATATTTATCTCGAATGCACTTGAATTATCTTTAACACATTTACAATTTCTAGATAATCCACCAAATCATAATTATCCCGTCATTGACCCCCTTAATTCTGATTGGGATCCACTTCACAGCCACACCGTTATCGAGAAGTTCACTCCCTTGACCAAGCTTGATACCCTCTTCTCGGGTCTTAGAAGTTCTTGATCAATGATCAACAAAAAAAAACAAGTCCGCTACCCTGCTGCTTGTACCGTTTTTCTTTTTTGCCTGCTAGGCAAGACTAGATTCAAAATATCCTACTTTGATGAATCTTTTCTAGTATATGCCTACACGCAAATCCGGACAGATATAATCTGCCAAGAATAAAAACCTACCCTGGTTATTAAGTTTTTATCATTGGTGGGAAATAGTGGGCCTGATTCTACGTGGGTTGAATTAATTCAAGTAGTTATGAACCTCATTTCCATTTTCATAACCAACAACGACAATTTTCTTCTAAAAATGCATTATTATTACGATCCACGGATTTATTTTATCTCTCTTGGCTCCATTCTTTTTCTTTTTTTAATTTAACGAAACAAACTTACATGTTTTTTATTTGTTTCAAACAACACCAGAAAAATCATCCTTTGTTCTTTTCCTTTTCTTCTTCTTCTTGCAAGACATCTTCACACCGTTGTAGCCCAGCGGCCAAAAGGGGGCTACCATCTCTTCTCTGAAGACGACTCTCAAAACCCTTGGCACCAAACTCTTATTAAACAACTTGTTCGACTCTTTTTATTGGTTAAACAAAGCACACAAATTACAATAGTCATAACCATCTAATTATACTAAACTCACACTAATCACATAAATCAACTAGATAAACCCATTTGTTAAACCGACCATTTAAACTATTTAAGCAAATAAACCAAACTATTTTTATCTCGAAGACACTTAAATTATCTTTAAACAATTTAAAGTTTCTGGATAATTCTCCAAATCAGAACTATCCCTCTAATTATCACGTTTTCATAAGCATTGTGAATCATTATAGGTTGTTTGGTTGCATAAATGCATGCCCATGAACATTGATTCATAACCCTAACAACATTTTTAACATCAATAGACGATCATTAACAAATTACTTAACCATGTTTAAAATATCCACAGATACAAGCACAACCCCACGATTAGAATCGATCATTACAATGAATAGTAACACATGGACGTTGAATAAACATGTATATTCGATTCATCCACACAAATGATGATTAATCAAATGTAATCATTTGTTCATAATTTCATGTCATCTAAGTATATATAAAAGCATTTAACCAAAAAAACATTACGAGATAAGGAAATAACTACAAAAAATATACATGGTTCTAAATGAAGCATTGAGATCAAACCAAAGAGTGAAGAACATATAGATATTGTATATTTGTATATATTACATCCTTGTGATATTTTTCACCATAGATTGCCTCAAAATATCCATCTTGAACCTCTTGAATGTCAATCTACTTGTGTATAAAGAAAAGTAAGGAATGATATTTAGTTAAAACCTAGTTTCCAATGTAAATAGAGTTGGGTGTGATTCTCATGGGAGAGCTCACCACTGTGAAAATATGTCGGGGAAAAACTTAATCATTGAATCGATGTTTTCACAGTTGTTAATATTCAGACTCCGCTTGTGAGCTTCAGCATATTGGACCTCTAAAATGTCACTTTATGGCTGACGACTCTGAAGATAAGTCGCCGAGATATGTGACATTATTTTGGCTTTGACGAACCCACATCCACCATAGTTTTAACTTGTTTTTTAGCTCGCTTCTTTCTAAACTATCATATATGAACCTATACAAACAAATAATAAAAAGTAGAGCTAACAACATATTTGTTTTACAAGCGGAATTACATGTAAGGATATTGCTAGTTTAGCAATGTCAAGTATTATAGTAGATTATTATCATTATTAAGTTTTTTTGAAAGACAACCAAAATATACACCATTTGCCAACAATTGAGACTTGAACCTTCATCACTTCGAAGGGATGTCATTTCAACATATTGGTATCATTGGTTGCATACCCTTTGGTACTTACAATTAGATGAATAGTTGTTATGGCGTTTTAAAAAATGATTAATGAAGGTAAATTCTCTTAGATTTTTTTTTTTTTTGAATGGCTAACGTTGCACACCATGGGGATTGAACCCATGACCTATCCTATCCTAAGCTCTATCTAAACTCACCAACACCACTGGGCTATTCCCAAGTGGATAGGTAAATTCTCTTAGGGTGTCGGCAGCACCCTCGGTGACCCCATGCGGGGAGGGTGTGTGCCGTGCGGGAAGGGTGCCGCCATCCAAGAGGGGAGGCAAATCGGGGAGGGTGTGAGGGGAGTGTTCACCGCATGAAGGAGAGAGGAGATGGTGGGTCACCCTAATTTTCAACCAATCAATTATTTTCTTTTCTTTTTTTTTTGAATAAAAAAACAATTCCCCTAAGAGGGGTGCACCCCGTACGTTTTTGGACAAGAGGAAAGTTATAAAGGGAAAATGACATGGCAACGTATGATTGGGTTAAAAAAAGTTTCCCCTCACCTCATTAGGGGTGCCCCCTTCACCCTTAGATACAAAGAACTTTTCTTTGTCAAACGGTGACGGTGCTTCAAAAAGTGATCATGGAAATAAGTCTCATTTAAGACAAAAATGAGTTTGTCACCAGTGGCGAAGCTTGACAACGAAGACTGGGGGGTCGAAAACGTATATACTCAAAAATTTCTATTGAATTCGGGGGTCGAAAATGTATAAACCCAAAAATTTCTATACGAGAACTACATATATAACATTACGAAGTGAAAAGTTCGGGGGGTCGGGCGCCCCTCCCGGCCCCTCATAAGCTACGCCCATGTTTGTCACTAAATAATTTATTTAGATAATGTTGATCTAAGGATCCACAACTTTGTACAAGTTAAAATGATGTTTTGAAGTAGTAGGATAGTTGGTAGGACTTTTATGGAAGATTAGAAGTAGACTTGGTCGGAAACTTTGATAAAGTCGACTCATGTTTTGTCTTAAATCTTGTTCAAACAACACGAGTTAAGAAATGTTATGCAAATTCATGTGAAGTTATTTATTTTGCAAGCTTGAAATGGTTTCACCATTGTATAACTTTCAATGAAATATAATTAACTCTCTTTAAAGTCAAAATATGCTTTATGGTTAGTTGTTGAAAAGTCAGTTTTATATAAAAAATAATAATATATGTATAAAATAACCACTTTATCGTAAGGGTTTTTCTATAAATCTATTTGAAGTAAAAATATTAACTTCAATATTATCTGATAATTTACTAAAATATCAATAAAATACAAGTGGAGGTTATGGAATTGGTCAAGACTGAGGTCGACTTCAACAAGGTTTGACCTTTTATCAACACCTAGAGTTGGTTTGTGTCCAACTTCACATGACTCAGTCACTATAGAAATCGAAATCGTATAACAAAAGTCAACAAAAACAGCAAAAAGAAAAGTTGACTTGAACATCTCCTATTGGCTTTTGTGGGGTTAATGAGGTATTCGCTTCATTAATAAATAGGTTTCTTATTTGTTATAACAAAAACAATACTTTTATTTTACACTAAACTTTCAAAAGATGAAACTTTTTAAGGTTATATTTGTGGCCTCTATTACATATTCTCAAAGATTGGATCATAAACTCCGTCATATCTCTTTGGGGGGCTTTGGGTTTCCAATCATTAACGACCCATTATATGATCTTTAGTTGTATAATTTTCACCCCAAACCTAAACTCAAGCACCAACTTAAAACATTTAAAAGTTAAGTAAAAATCATTCTGCCAGTTGCAACGTTTAAATAATTCTAGGTTTTTAATAATTATATAAAGTTTCAGTATAACATTCAAATACTCAGTGTTTATTTTTAGAACGTTAACTCATAGACTCTCTAGTTTTACTACTAAACTTCATATTTTTGTAAGTTTGGTAGCAATTTCACGTAATTGAGTATGAGATCATTTAATAACATCTTCAAACTAAAAAATAATTAAAGTTCAACTTGTATATGATTCCGTTTTGATAATTTTGGCACGGTCTCTAAACCTAGCATGTTTCAGATTTCTTCCATTCGTGATCAATTTCTGTGTTTACCTTTTCAGACGCCCCATGAAACTATTTAGTTTTTTATTTAAAAATAGTTCTCAATTTAATATTTACTTAACTGTTACTTATAATAAGTCAATTACTCATATATGTAGACTCTAAATAAAATATGTTACAAATACATCACCACAAAATTGGTATTATTAAACTAACAACATTAATCATGCAACAACATATATTATAAATCAACTTAATACACAACCATAGGTTTTAATTTTAACTAGTATTAAGCACCCCCGCATTGCGGCAGGGGGCGTAAAACCATGCCAAATAGTATCAACGTCATACCACCGCGAGCGACCATCAACATTGAATTTGCGTCGTGTTAATACGGTGCAATTAGACCGAAACGTAAAACATAGAAAATAATAACTAAGTCGATTGCGGACCTGCACGTTATAACAAACTTGTCAAACGGGAAAAAATAGAAGACGTAAAAACGTTGAACCACACACGCACGTTGCGTCGTGTTAACTCGGAAAACTTAGAACGAAACGTAAAAACGTTGAACCACACACGCACTTTACCCCGTGTTGACTGGCGAAGTTTAGAATGAAGCATAACACGAAAAATTTGCGAAAGATGAAAAATATAGGGGACCAAAGTTGAATGTAAAAAGGCTGTAAGGTTAAATTGTAAAAGATGAACAGTTTTGGGTTAAAAGTAAAAATTCAATTGATTAAAAGTAATTAATCAAAAACTTTAGGACTAAAGGTAAAATACTCCAATAATTTTGAAAAACTCCCAAAACTCTAGATACAACCCTTATATGCATATACATATTACTAATTTATAGTATTGAAATTGAAATTTTAGTTTCATATCTATCCAAAAACATTAATTAATCCTACTACTAAAAGTTGAACATCAATCTTTACTCCCTCTACCTTCCCATAATATTAAATGCATATTGGCCACCAACTCCCTATATATACACCACACACACATACACAACAAAATCAACATTAATACTAGACAACCATATATATATCTTTCTCCTATCATCAAATAATATCTAGCAAGATGGTTCGTCCAACCTTCATCCATACCACCACTAATCATGATCATATCTTCTCTATACCCTTCGGCATCGGCCTGTTTGTCATGGCGTCCGCGGTTGTTGCTCTGTGCGCCAACCACGGACGACGTACTTCAAGAAAACAAGAAAGTAAACTAGATGTTATTTCTAATAATAATAACATGTTTGATAATTATTCACTTGAGAAGGATGATCAATATCAAGAAAAGTTCCCACCAAGATCTCCATTAAGGTCTCCAAAACAACTTATCACCACCATTAGTAATAAAGCTATGAGCTCATTAATCATCAACCATAAAAGAAGTGGTGGTGGTGGTGGTGGTGGTGATAGGGTGGTGGATGAAGGGTTTGGTGAGGGTGGTTTGTGGCAAAAAGAAATATTGATGGGTGAAAAGTGTCAACCCCCGGAGTTTTCAGGGGTTATATATTATGATTGTGATGGGAAACAAGTTTCTGAGTTTCCTCCAAGGTCTCCAAGGTCACCTAGGATTGCTCCGTCGCCGGAGTTTACTTTTCCGGTGATCAAAAGTCAAGTTTAGGTTAAGTAATTACACTTATATTAGTATTAAGTGTTGTCTATTTCTTTTTTGTACATTGTATATGCATCTTGATTGAAAGAAACTTCTTTCTACGCCTAATTAATTTTTATATCAATTTTGAGTGGTGAAAGTTGGTTTTAGTTGTCATCGGTTAGGTTCAACCGACCCTGCGAGTTTTTTTTTTCTTCTTCTATATGTAACACATATTATGGTTTTTTAACTGACATATGGTATAGCCCAGTTGGTCAGGTGGTTTTCCACTAAGTGGTTTTCTCTTGGGAAAGTCTCAGATCGATTCCTACTAAGTGAAAATTATGTAAATATGGGAGAAAACCTCTGGGAGAGATTCGAACTTGGGGTGAAAGATTTAAACAGCATATGTTGGCCCTTTGGAGTCAGCTAGAAATCCAGTTAATCTGCCGTTAAAAAAAAATGACCTTGCGGGTTTTTTATTTGCTTGTAATTTATATTATGGTGTTTCAATCGACCTTAATGTTTTTCGATGTTTACTCCCAAGATTTTTAAACTTACTTAGAAACGATCAAGTAATGTATGTTGGATTTGGAAACAAAGTTAAAACCGAAAAAAAAAGTATCGGATCCAATTAAGAAGTTCAATTATTTTTTTCAGAATGATTGTTGTGTGTTACGTTGTCATGATCATGATTACTTTAAAAACCTCAATGTAACAAATACATTTACCAATTGTAATGACAAATTGTCGTTATATATGTGACCCCACCAGAACTGAAATTCGATCAAGTTAAAAGACATTCAATCACATAAAACCACGATTAAAAAAAATCACATGTCTTCCACTACTTCTCAAGATTTACACAAAATCTTACTAACGTTAGATTTAACTCAAAAGTGGGAGATTTTTAGAATAGATTTTTCTAAGAAAATTAACATGAAATAAATAAAATAAAGTTTCATAGCTCTAAAAACATATGAATAATTATTTATTCTGTATTTTTCTTGCATGTCTTACCATTTAAATAGCTATAAAACAAAAGGATCGATGTGGACTAGTGTAAACGTGTTTCTTGTTATTTAATAATGTTGTGTATCATGTCTATTATTTTTCTCTAAATATTTACTAAAGCTAGACAAAGGCATAACCTCTATATCACTCCATCAGTTAAATATTTCCTTCCCTTATACTAGATGTTTACAAATCGGTTTGTTTTTTGAAAAACCGGTCCGATTTTTAACCGAACCGGTTTTTTTCATCCAAAACAAAAACCGGTTTTTTAATAACCGGTTTCGGTTACTAACCGGTTTTTCAAGTCCAAAAGAGTAACCATTGTAATCAGTTGGGATCGGTTTTTAATCGGTTTTTGCCCAAAAAACCCGGTTTTTAACCGGTTTTTTAAAACTAGTTTCGGTTATTAATCGGTTTTTTTATCAAGAATAGTAACCAGTCACAAACCACCGGTTCGGTGGGGTTCTAAAACCGGTTTTAAGAAACCAGTTTCGTTTTTTTTTTTCCGGTTACGGTTAAACCGGTTTTTTTACACACCTACCTTATACCATAATTACTAGACGTATATAAAATTGATAAATAAGCTAGTCGTGAAGAATGTAGTACTACAAATTTCGTCATGTCGTAATGCACCGACAACTTAAAGCTTTTATTCATCAATTGTCACATCTAAAAGAACTACTTATTTCTAATTCGTAGATAAAAATGGATTAATAATAATGTGTATAGTCATGTTTTTAGCCATTTTTCCTTTTAACGTGTCTTTTGCGCAACTGCTCATTTATATCAAGTTTGGCGTTTACTTTCTCAAAATAACTTTTCAAGTTTCGTGTTTAAACACAATGTCGGTTAACACTAAAACAAGACCAAAATAGAACATTCTCATAGGGAAAAACCGAGTTGAGAGATTAATGGTTTCATTATATATAGGGCTGTGCCGGTGGGGGAAAAAATATACATATGACAATAGATTCTGTTTGGGCGATTCGTTCAGTTTCTAACGTTTTAAAGCAAAATGTTCAAAGGTTAATTTGGTTCTAGCATTCCTCTACTTGAAAAAACTACTTGGATAACAAACCCAGAGCGAACAAAGCCAAACCTATCCTTACCTAAAAATATTGAAGTTGACGGATTCTAGTCATTACTAGAGGTGCACTAAAAAAACCCAGAACCTGTTTTTTTAATACCCGGGTATTCTATACCCGAAACCGAAACCGACCCTATCCGTAGAGTATAGACAGGGTATGCATTTTGATCTCAATACCTGAAACCAGAACCGGAACCGATCATACCTGATTAATACCCGAAACCGAACAAAAACCTGAACTGGAACCAATTATACCCGGCTATACCCAATACATGATTCTAATATCTATCTTTTAAATTTATTTTGCGGCATTTATTTTAATTTTTTTACATTATACAATGCATATTTAATAATGATAAACAAAAAGATGAGAAAATAGTGTAATAAAAACGCAATACAGTATCAAAATGCTGAAAATAGAGTATTAAAATACCGGGTTTGTGCACCTTACGTTATTGGCTTTGATAAAAAAATCAGTATTCAGATTGTGACAGTCTGTTGGCAATTAGCCAAACCCAACAACATATATTTGAACTTAATAAACACTAATCACATGTCTTTTGTTCAAAAAAAATAATATTAAACGCTAATCACATAAACTTTAATGACCGCTAACTTTATTTTTATTATGATGAGCGTCTCCATGTTATCGATAAATCTCATAAATCATTTGCAAGTAACAAATACTCAAAATAAAAATTTTGAAAATGATTTTCCAAGCACACCTGAAAACCTTAATAATCGCGAGCCGGGTTTCTCCCACCACGGGCCCTATTAACGTAACCGTATCCTCTTCCATGATAACCGCCACCTCGAGAACGACCTCCACGGTTGGGCCCACGCCCGCCCCTACCACCCCCTCTGTATCTAGAGAATTCTCCAAATGTCTGCACCGCCAAAAGACATGACCATTACAGTAAAATCATCATTATACTCAGCAAATCCCCACCGATAGCAAAAGAGTAAAATGTCATTTTAGTCCCTGAGTTTGGCCAGTTTTGCGACTTTCATCCAAAGGTTTGTTTTTGAACATCTGAATCAAAAAGATTTGAGATTTCGCAAGTTTCATCCGGCTCGTTAACTCCATCCATTTTTCTCCGTTAAGTCAGGGGTATTTCCGTCTTTTTTTGTTAACTTAAATGGCCATTTGGTCTTTTTCAGGGGTATTCAGTCTTTTTACATAAAGTGAAAAAAAAAAAAACAAATTGCCTTTTAAATTAACAAAAAAGACGGAAATACCCCTACTTAACGGAGAAAAACAGATGGAGTTAACGAGCCAGATGAAAATAGCAAGATCTCAAACCTTTTGGATCCAGATGCGGAAAAACAAACCTTTGGACAAAAGTCGCAAAACTGGCCAAACCTCAGGGACGAAAATGGCATTGTTATAACATCAGTATTACCTCTGTATCTAGTTTCATCTGTTCAGAGAACCTCGTCCTCCCGTTATTTCGATTATCATTCGAGTTGCATGACAAAGTATCGAAAAAGTCATCCTTGCTATAAACAGGCTGTAAATCAAGCCAATTTCATTAATTTTATTTTATTTTTATAAAAGAAAATTGATCAAGAACCTATAAACCATGTTGAAACCATACCTTGACATCAATTTTTGGCAAAGCAGAAGCGTTATTTTCATCTTCGAAATCATCCTCATCGCTTTCCTTTGAGTTTGATTTTTTGCCTTTTCCTAAAGTACCCCACACTTCATCTTTATTAAATTTCTCATTCATTGCAGTGAAATCGAATTCTTCTGTGAACTTCATCACTGGTCGTGATCCCTGCATCGTCAAGAACCCATTAAACTGAATTGACGAATATACCCTTTTCTTATAAAATACACTAAAATGAATAAGAAGTTCGAAAAAAGTACCCCGGATCCTCTGCCTCTTTCACGCCCTCTGTAACTGTTGCGGTTATGGTAAGGACCTCCGTTGGTCTAACAATCAGAATTAATAATAAGAAAAAATATGTCAGAGACGCGTATTGCCCTATTCTTTATTCGAGAACGAAACTTTAGAGCCACAAAAAAATACTAAATTGTAGCATCGTGAGCAAAAACCGAACCGTTAACTGAAACCGAACCAAACCGACGAAACCGAACCGAAATTAACCGAAGATCAGTCATCGGTTATTTTTTGTACCATTGGTTAACCGAAATTAACCGAGCCGAACTATTCATATTTTTTATATACGTCTAGCTTTTATACCTCCATTTCATATGTTTATACATCCAATTCATGTATTTATACCTCCAAATCATGTATTTCTAAGTAAAAATTTTAGCCCACGTTTGGTTTGATTATTAACCGAACCAAAAACCGACAATTTAGCCGAATAATCCAAACCAATTATAACCGAAAACCGAATAGTTAATAAAATAGATAATCTGATGACTTTGGTTACGGTTTCGGTTAAGGCTAATAACGGAACCGAACCGTGCACACCCTTAAATTATAATCTTATGACTGTATGAAAAAAGGTGAAGCGTTGTACCTTTGAATGATTACCAGTTTGAGTTGGTAATGGTAATATTGGAGGCTGAGTTTCTGTAGGATCCGAAACTGGTGCGGATGGTTCAGATGATGGTGCTGGTGCAGGTGCCGGCGCTGGTGCTGGTGTGGATGGTGCAGACGGTGCGGATGATGGTGCTGGTGCGGATGGTCCAGATGATGGTGTTGGTGCTGGTGCTGATGCGCCAGATGATGGTGCGGCAGACGGTCCGGATGATGGTGCTGGTGCTGATGGTCCAGATGATGGTGTGGCAGACGGTCCGGATGATGGTGCTGGTGCTGGTGCTGGTGCAGACGGTCCGGATGACGGTGCTGGTGCAAAAGGTCCGGATGACGGTGGCGCAAAAGGACCAGATGACGATGCTATCGCAAAAGGTCCAAATGACGATGGCGCTAAAGGTCCAGATAACGGTGCTGGTGCAAAAGGTCCAGATGAAGGTAGTGCAAAAGGTCCAGACGGCGGTGCTGGCGCAGCCGGTTCAACAACCTTATGTATCGCTTGAGCCCCAGACTGCAACAGCTGGCCTGGAGTTACTAACGACGGTGTGGATAACACACCAGAAAGCCCGTTGGATTTGTGAGAAACGGGAGGTACAGTAACATTTATATCAGAGCTACTAGTAGTCGCAGTGGTCAAAGATACGGGCGGCATTGCTGTGGGGCCCACAGAATTAACGACCTTCGTTTGCATAAAACTTGGCAGCGGTTCAGTAGACGATAACAAAGGCGGTACAGGAGGAAGACCGGAAGGCAAAGTGGACGCAAGTAACGATGTGGAAGTAGTAAAACCAGCTGAGCTTGTAGAATAATCAGACGGGTTGGTAACGCCACCTGGCAATGACGGGGCGAAACCAGGATACTGCATAGGTGTCGGTCGAAACAAAGACTGCTGATGTGGAAGCCCGTTTGGCGGGGCATAGAATCCCGGCCAATACATGTTGACGTTTGGTGGAGGCGGTGAAGGGCCCCACGACCCCATAGTTCCATCCGGTTGATATAAAGGCATTCCACCTTGAAAAGCGGGTCCCGCTTGTTGGTTATGTGTGCTAAGACCAGGCATAGGGTTACCCGGGACTGCAGCCGGTAGGTTTGATGACGTTGGACCGGGCCGAGGATAATGAGACTGCACGTATTATAAAGTCTTTAAAACCTATACATAATAATACCGTTGCAAACATATTAGCATATGAAAGTTTGGTTAATCTTACTTGTATAATGGCAGGATCGTTATTTATAGGTTGTGTAGGTTGAACAGGAGGGGCGGGGGTTGAAGTTTTCACCTGAAGATCCTGCAGAAGCACCAAAATAACATCCGTATTCATAACTAAATTATGAATATTTATAATATAAATATATAATACCTTGATGTCGCTTCCACGAAATAAAATGTATTCATAAACCTTGTCACTCGCCATGATTTGTGGGCCATCCTTTTTCCGCCCTTCACTTCCAAATGATCTTACTGCAGATAGTCATACAAACATTAATATACGTAATGACGTATATTATCCTACAGTGAGCTAGCTTCTGGAGAATAGCTGTCGGTTAAGTTTAAAGTGCCAATTAAAAATCAACATCTCGTTGTTTAACGACATTATCTAAACATATTAGTGGGGCCCGTGAGTTTTCCGGCAACATGTTCTCACGCTTACAGAAATACAAAAAAAAAGTAACAGGATTCCACACACATACACACAACACCATCAAAAATCATAACTTAACTTCAACATACTATCCATCATGTTATGCAATGCAACAAATCCGCCATAAACCTTCATCATCGGTACGTTAACGATTACGTAACTCGAGAATTTTCGACAAGAGTCTATAGATCCCCAAAAAAGACCCTAATCTATCCTCACAAAACCCTAATCACTCACTTCATCAAAACCAACCAAATCTGTATCTAACACACATATGAATGCATCAGGGGATCTGAATAAATCTGGATACATAATCTATCAATAAAAAATATCAACTTTAAATCCATATCACTTATTCTGTATCCAATTCTTACAACCCTAACCCAAATACCCAACAAAAATCACAAATCTTGACAACAAAAACCATTAAAAAGAAACAAGATCGTATGAAACTGAGTGAATTGAGTACCGTTACGCAACCCAATTGAGGATTCTTCTGTATTGATGTTGTACAAAATGCCCTCATATCGTATCTCACTTTTGGATGTTAAACTGATTAAGCTTCCAATGTAGGAATCGGCGGATGATGTTGAAGATCTTGGGGTTTCGGTGGCCATAATCACAACACCTGCAAGTAGCAAAGTGCAGGTGTGTTTGTTGACTTGTGGGTTGTGTGAGGGAGACGATGATTGATTAGGGTTGTGCTTTCGGTAATATTAAACTGGTTTTGGACAACAAAGAAAGAAAAAGATTATTCCTTTTTCTTTACAAAATAAATCTTGATATTGTTTCAACATTATTTTATGATGCATACAACTAATATAAGTAATGTAACTTTTTAGTTGTTAATCACTAAATGTAACTTTCTAGTTGTTAATCACTAAGGGGTAAATTTGGAACACCGATGAAAATTATTCGGGAAGCAAAGTTTGGTTTGTGAATCCGAGGTTTTTACTGAAGACAGATGATTGTTGTGTGTTGAAAAGTTTATTCGGGAACTTTAGATAGTTTGGGAACACCGTCGCAACTAATTCGGATAGTTTTGTGTACAAGTGTGGTGGCACGTTTGTGGTTGGATGAGGGTTTTTTGGTACACTGGGTGAAAAAAAATTCAAATTACACCAAGCGTTTCAATTAATACTAAAGAACTTCCAACGCTTTATGATCTAGAGAAAACCTTAGTTCTTGATTTCATTCATATCTTGTGTGGAGTAATAGGCTTGCCATTGAGAATGAAGTCATTTCTTGATCGCCAAAGACACCATAAGACAATGAGATGGGGAGCACGTAGATATTTACTCATTGGATGAGATAAGAGTTGAAAATCACTTAATCAAAAGTGTCATAAGGTGTTGATGTAGCAAGCATGGTATGGTCTCCTTAAATAGATGCGTAACAAGTTGAAAAGCTAAAATAAAAGGATTAATAAAAGCATATATGGCAAAGTCAGCTTCTTTATGACATGTCGAATTCATTTGTCCACGACTTGGTTATAACTCAACAATCACTGTGCTACTTCGCTTCTATGCTATGGTCTTGGTTAGGGAACTGATGCAAGTGCCAACCGTTGGTGGTATTCACCTTCAGGGACCTCCTGGATATTCATAAGCATGTGGGTCTTGTCGGAATGAAGATGGAAGCCATTAAAGGTCTTGTTAGAATCGGGTGCTGGGCGATCTGGAGAATAAGGAATGAAGCAAGATTCAAGAACAAAGAGGTGAAGCTCGATTACATTTGCGGCGAAGTGAAGAAACTGAGTTTTTTATGGTTCAAAACTAGGAATAAAGGTATTGATACGTCTTGGAATGACTGGTGTAAATTTGTAAATATTTAGCGGTTGTAGTTGTTTGGGTTGCCTCGGTTTGAGGTAGCGGTTGTGTTAATAAAGTTTACCTTTCAAAAAAAAAAAATTAAGTTGCAACTCTTATCGGAGATCTATTTATGGTGATTGAGGTTAAAAACATGAAAATAAAGCATTGATTAGATCTTTTATTATGGCTTTTCGGTTAAGGACCTATTGGAAGCTTACGAATTTTGCGGTCTTAGTGGGCGTAAAAAAGAAGTGGTTAAAGGTATTATTAGAATAGCGTGTTGGAGTCTTTGGAGAGCCAGAAATGAAGCGAGGTTCAATAACAAGCCGGTTAGTGTTGGAGGTATTCTAAGCGAGATCAAATCTGTTGGTTTTTTACGGTTTAGACGGTAGAGCGAAATTATTGAGGGTTTCTTGAAATGATTTGTGTAAATTTGTAATTATGTAGTTGTTGTGTGTTTGGTTGCCGCCTCGGTTTAAGGTTTGGCGTGCTGGTTAATGAAATTTACTTTTCAAAAAAAAAAAAAAAAACAATTACCTTTGACCTATCTAGCTAAATGGTTTATACTACCGGAATATTAAGTATGTTTAGATCATACCCATGGCTTTATAGCCTAGTGGTATCTTGGGGGTGGGATAAGGCTTTAGGACCAATAGGTCCTGGGTTCGATTCCCACAAAGGGGGTTTTCCCATATTTATTGGGTTTCCTCCTGAATTGGTGTAAAGGCTTTATGCCTAGTGGAGATGGATATGATCGGGTGGTTCCGCTGGTGGCACGATAATACTCCAGTGATCCGTCAGTGATCCAAAATTTGCCGTTCAAAAAAAAAGTATGTTTGGATCATGATTAATGTTGTCAATTTAGGGGGTGTTTGGCTAAGCTTTTCAACACCTCCTTATAACTTATTGACTTTAAAAAAAAAACTAATAAGAAGAAAAAGTGTTTAGCAAACTCATAAGCACTTTTCAAAATAACTTTTTTAAAAGGAGGAAAGGTTAGTTTTGAAATGTTAGTAAGAAGTGACTTTTTGAAGTTGCTTATGACTTATTGGCTTTTACGACCCCTTTTATTCATTTTCAAAAAGTCATAAGTCAATAAGTCATTTTAACAAAGAGTCATTTTTAAGTTAAATAAGCTTAGGTGTTGTTTGTTTTTGCAGACATAAATTGTCTGCAAGCTGATTTCATCTGTTTTTATGTCTGCAACTGAAGATGTGGTCTGAAGATCTGCAAGCTGAAAATATAAGGATGTTTGTTTTTATAAGTTGATACCAGTCTGAAGCGCATCAAACAATGACGAAACATTCAAATTCCGCTTCGATCCAGCGGAGGAGAAGAGGGAGGTCAGAGAAGGAGCTGGTCACCGGAGGAGGAAGGAGGGCGCCGGAGAAGGAGGTAGGTTGCCGGAGGAGGAGGGAGGTCGGAGAAGAGGTAGGTCGCCGGAGGAGAAGAGGGAGGTCGCCGGAGGAGGAGGTAGGTCGCCGGAGGAGAAGAGGATGTCGGAGAAGGAGGAGGAGCGGCGGTGGGAGAGGCTGATGTTTGAGGGAGGAGAAGAGGGAGGTGTGAAGATGTTTTAAGAAGGGGGTCCATAGCTTATTTTTTTAAGATGAAAAAAGCTGAGTTCAGATCTGTTTAAAAAAAAAACAGTCTTCAAAGGTAACGTCTGTACACCTGCAAACATCAACCCCTTGAAGATGTTTGAAGAAAAAACAAACACCCCGTAAGTCAAACAAGCCCTTAATATGTGGGTCGTACCCAATCATCAATTCAACTTATCAAAATGAACAATTACCACATTATTAATAAATAAATAAAAGTAAAAGTTGGTGAAAATTAAGTTTAGGGAACCATCTCTACAACTAGAATTGAGGCATCAATATTCATTCCTTCTACTAAAGGTCCTATATTATACAAATCTATTTTCAGTAGTCTTGTACATAACCCAACATGTGATGTCCAACCTGACTAGCTAAAATCAACTTGAAATCACACACAAACTTGTTTTTACAATCGATCTACAATGCTGAATCACATTTGATCATTAATATCTAAGCTGGGTTGTATATCCAAGTTAGATCATCATCACACGCAAACATTGGGAGAGAAACCCCAATAACAATCATCATTTTCATGTTAGTTAAGAGACAAGTTTGAATAAAATATTTCTTCAAGTAGTTTTTGAATAAAATATAACAACACATTTTTACTATTTCTTCAAGTAGTTTTGAATAAAATATAACATCACCTTGTATCTAGTATTAACTGTATATGATCTTTTAAACCTATGTGTGATGAACCTGTGATCATGAAGCTTTAAACTATTGTATGAACTTTTCGCAAGGGAATTTCTATCCTCATCCATATAATTTAACTAAAATATACATTTTCCATAAAGTTTGTTGGTTTTATAAAAACTCTTAACACGCTCACATCCGATTCCCCATATATGTTCAAAGGGGCATGATATTCTACAAACGCTCAAAACCCTACAAACAATCTCAGCATCGGATCAAGCCATCGGCTTGTTTATGACCTATCTATTACATTCATTCATGACCTATCTAATACATTCATTTATGACCTGGTTACAATCCACTTTGGCCCGTCTAGCTAAATGAATTACACCAGACATATACAAGTCACATAAATATTAAATAAGTTTGGATTATGATTAATGTTCCGGAATAGTTTAAAGCTTCATCGATTTAACTCGTCAAAATAAAACAACTACCACTCTAATAAATAATAGTACTGAATTAAAACGTTTAAAAGTCAAGTACAAATCATTCAACCAGTTACAACTTCTAAATAATTCTAGGTTTTTAAAAATTTTATAAAGTTTCAATATTAATATTCATATATTCGGTTTTGATATTTTTTGGAACAGTAACTTTCTGTTCTACTATTAAATTACACGTTTTTGTCCACGTACCCAAAGAAAGATGAAATGAAACCCTCACAACTTTGATATAGCTAAAAAAGTTTGATAGCAATTTAAGGTGATCGGGTACGATATCATTTAACAACATCTTCGGACTAAAAAATAGTTGTAGTTAAACTTGTATATGATTCCGTCTTAAAAAAAAAAAAAAAACAGTCACAATCTCTAGACCTAACATGTTTAAGATTTCTTCAATTCATGGTTTCTTTCATCTCCTTTTATCCTTCAGACACCCCATGAAATTAAAATTAGTATTATTAAACTAACAACACTAATCATAATAAGTTGCTTACTCGAATATGTAGATTATAAATTAATTACGTTACATATACATCACCACAAAATTGTGTTCATGTTCAATTGTTAACGTCACAGAATTAAGATATCTACTAATATGTTAAAAAAACTCAAATTTGTGATAACAAGTTACCATATATTCACATCAATTAGACAATTATGAAGGTGCCAGTGGTAGTTCAAAGACATAATGTTTTGATAATTGATACTGTGTGAGGGTTAGAAAAGTAGAGTAAAACTAATGATGGTAGATGAATGCAATGAATCAGGATACTGCTGGCATAAAGCAAAATAACAAAAGGTAAATATATGTTTGAAATGTATCATATTAAACTAATGTCACGTTTATTTAGGTCAGTTATTATTAAACTAATTATTTAGAAAGAAGTCCTCATAACTGAAGAAAACCCATTATCCACGAATTCCTTTTTTTCTTTTAGTTATTGTGACATATTTTTATTTTGTGGTGACATCGGCAAAATATATTAAGATGTGGATCCAAACACAATGTAAGTCTATATTGATGATATGGTGGTCAAGTTCAAGAGAGCTGAGGATCACCTTAAAGATTTGGAGGAAACCTTTGATATCCTTGATAAATTTAATATGAAATTGAATCCCTCCAAGTGCCACTTTAGTGTAAAAGCTGGCAAGTTCCTAAGTTATATGGTGACAAAAAGAGGGATAGAGACAAGTCCAGAACAAATCAAGACGATTGTGAACATCAAGTCTCTTGCCAATGCAAAAGATGTGTAAAGATTGACAGGAAGGATCGCGGCCTAGAACAGATTCATCTCATAGTTATCAGAGAAATGCAAAGAATTCTATGACATCCTGAGAAAGAATAAAAAATTTGAGTGTACTAAAAAGCATGAGAATGCTCTCAAGACTCTTAATGATTACCTATACTCAGCTCCGGCCTTAATGAAACCAGAAAAAAGGGGGATATATTATCCTTATATTTAGCAGTTTCTTCTAAGGCGGTAAGTGCAATCCTTGTTAAGGATCATGAAGGTACTCAACATCCTGTGTAATATGTAAGTAACAGTTTGCTTGATGTTGAATCCAGGTATTCTCATCTAGAAAAACTTATCCTTGCTTTAATCATGACATCTACTAAATTACACCATTATTTTGAGACACATACTATTATTGTTAAGACTAACTTTCCAATCAAGAATGTTCTCAGGAAACCTGAAATGTCAGGAAGGATGGCAAAGTGGGCAATCAAGCTTAGTGCTTATGATATCAGATATAAACCAAGAAATGCCATCAAATCCCAAGCCTTAGCTGACTTTGTGGCTGATTTCAGTAGTGATCTACAAAGGGAAGCTGAATTGGAAGTTGATAGGTCCGTAACGATCCGGTTTCAGTTTCGATTCGGTAAAAATAATGAGACGGGTGATTTTGAGCCAAGAACAAATGTAATCGACAAGAAATATAGAAATTTTAATGATTAGAACAAAGATATTTTGATTGATAGTGATGAACAAATACAAAAGATAATGATCCACCCCAGGTGAGCTCCCCTAGGGTGGTGGCTCCCAAATGCACACCTAACAAATGAGGTGTAGTTCCCTATTTATAAACCATTGAGCCTTGTCCTCCAAGCAAGCCGCCTCTTGCTTGGAAAACCTACTAAAAACACTAAAATATCCCACTATTACAAATAACAAACGTCACAAAATATAAACAATAAAATCGCTAAACAACACCGGCGTAATTGATAACATCATTCTCCATTTTGACCCAACAATATTCCCCCGAGAATGATGCTATCAATTCTTCAAATGATCTTCAAAAATAAATCTGACGCCATCTTCAAATCTTCAAAAATCGGCTAAATACCCAAAATCTTCATTGTCGTTTTCCCCCGCAAATGTAGACCCTCCTATATCTTGTTAATCAAAGCTCCGTATCTTATTAAAGATAAAATTGTAATAGGCATGTGATAGGGTTCAAACTTCAATGATAAAAATTAAATAATTAGCTTCATTGTGAGAATCTTCATTTCTGTCAGATTGCATTGAGCTCATGTACCAAAAAATATGACAAACCCTAGCCGGTACATGCTCATCAGCCGACTTCACCGGAATTCTATGGATTCCGTTCAACTTGTCGTGCCGGAGGTACCGAACATCGTAATCATGTATCTCCGTCTATCACTTTCCAAACATATCAAACAACCACATATCATCGTGCACCACCATCTTTTTCATAACCTGCCATCAACCACCTCCTTGTGCCGCCACATGGTTCACTAGACCACCTTGTACCACCATGTATGACGCCATAATCACCCTTGACCGGAAACTGACAACCGATTAAACCAGAAACAAACCCTTGCCACCATCCACTATAAACTGCCAACAGCTACGGCACCAAAAGCTGGGACTCCATCTCCTCCGAGTTACGTAAACGGAGCTCCGATCCGACCCGTTTCCACCTCTCTCCCCTTCATTGCGAACGGAAATACAACGAACTTAAACAACGTTTCAACCACACCGATGCCGTTGATATTGATGACGTCACAACCACCACCACCGGCACCGCCACGGTACCGTGGCTGGAAGCACTGAGAAACCTCCGAGTGCTGGAACTGCAGCGTGAACTCAAGAATTACGAACTATACATCTCGGAAACGAAACAGAATTCAGATTTACGACATGAAACTGAAAAAGATGAAGAGCCAAAGAATGAACCGGCTAAACCGGCCAACCAGTGGTGTCTGGTGACAACCAGTCAACCGGCGGTGAAAAGTTGGAAAACGAGAACGAAAACGGAACCTAAGCATGGAACCCTTCTCTTCATCCCTCTTCTTTGTTTCTCTTTCTACAAACCCAGATCTGAAACAACATTAAAAACACCGAAAAATCTTCAGATCTGCCATATTTTAACGTCTCCGGCGGTTTTCCGGTAAAGACCTGACCAAAACGAAACTGAAACGAGCTAACGAGGCTCTGATACCAAATGATAGGTCCGTAACGATCCGGTTTCAGCTTTGATTCGGTAAAAATAATGAGACGGGTGATTTTGAGCCAAGAACAAATGATAATCGACAAGAAATATAGAAATTTTAATGATTAGACCAAAGATATTTTGATTGATAGTGATGAACAAATACAAAAGATAATGATCCACCCCGGGTGAGCTCCCCCGGGGTGGTGGCTCCCAAATGCACACCTAACAAATGAGGTGTAGTTCCCTATTTATAGACCCTTGAGCCTTGTCCTCCAAGCAAGCTGCCTCTTGCTTGGAAAACCTACTAAAAACACTAAAATATCCCACTATTACAAATAACAAACATCACAAAATATAAACAATAAAATCGCTAAACAACACCGGCGTAATTGATAACATCATTCTCCATTTTGACCCAACAGAAGTTCAACAGCTTGAAGAGACTAAGGATCCTTGGATACTTTTCACAGATGGGGCTTCAAATGTCAAGGGAACTGGACTAGGCATACTACTAAAATCGCCACAGGGGGACATAATACCCCACTCAATTACTTGTGAGTTTCAAACTACTAATAATGAGGCCGAGTATGAAGCCTTAATAGTTAGTTTGCAAATTGCTAAGCACATAAGGAACAGGTATGTTGAGGTACATATAGATTCATTATTAATTACTAATCATTTTAATGGTTCTTATGCTGTTAAAGATGAAAGACTAATCATATATCTAATCCTTTTATTTATTTGATTACAAGGAAAAGGATCCAGGATCCTTTATCCTTCTTCACTAAATTCTGAGTTTTGCAGAAGTTGGTGCATATTTGACAAAGGATCAAGTATCCACTGAAATCTCTTAAGTCTTTGGGTTTATCCCCAGTTGTAGGCTTGTCCCCAGTTTAAGGTATCTACTACCTTCTACGAATCAGGTTCTTACACCTTCGCCAGTTACGCACGATTATCCTAGTGCAGTTAAAGGCAATGGGACCAGTACCCGCTTTAGGGGCTGACAATTTCATTGTACTGGCTGTATTTAGGATCCTAAGTATAATGGTAGACGTACCATACATTTGTTCCTAAGGTTTCTAACGTTTTCACATTAGCTAAAGTTAGGGCATTTTCATGTCACTAAGTTTGGATAGTCGCCGGTATGGGCCATACTCTAGTTTACACAAGATCCTTTGGGCTTGTCCCCAGTTTTTGGGCTTGTCCCTAGTTTTTGGGCTTCTCCCCTGTTTTTGGGCTTGTCCCCAGATTGTTGGGCTTGTCCCCAGATACTAACACTTTGTTTTACAATTGGCTTAGTCCCAAGTTATGTCTTATTTCAGGTTTCCAAAGCTATACAGTTAAGGATCCTGGATCCTAACTTTCTACAAGGTTTTATCTTTTGGTTGTCACAGTTATAAGTGTTAAGGATATAGGATCCTAACTTGGATTCTCTGGTATGATCCTTATTTACTTTAACTTTATTCTTGGTTTCTCAATTATACCCTTATTCTTTGTCAACAGGATATATGATCCTAAATTATCTCACTTTTCAAACTTTTTGATTAAAGGATATGTGATTCTTGATCATACCCTAAATTCTTTAACATAAACTAATTTTGATATTCATTTAATACTTTTACCAATAACTTGTAGATTCTAAAACTATGCAATGACAATTGACAAGTAAATGTATGCAAAATAAACAACACAAAGATAGCCAAAAGTTAAAGTTTTATTTATTTATCAAAGTTAACCCTTTAAAATGTTGTCAAAATTGCCAACCCAAGTTTCTACCAGCAAAACGTGGCCCGTCCACTTGGGTTGGCAAAGGGTGTCCATACTAAAGGTTCGATAAGTGCAGGAAATAAAAGGCGAGGGGCATCAAAGGTTTCATCCTCCACAAACAGAAGGACCCATCCACCTTTGCTACCCTCTATTGTCCAAAGGATCAGTGATCCTTAAACCCTAAAACTATTGTTCAAGTTATTACAGACAATTGTTCAAAACATCACCAAAAAACTATTAAACTATAAAAAATGGGCTCCGGCCACGTCTAGAATTATCCATCATCACCCATTTGTGCAGCCTAAACCTTCGCTGCATCCTCCACCTTCTCATCACCACCTTGACCACTGCCTCCAGCCGCTACATCCTCGGGATCCTTAACTCCACTACCACCGGCTTCAAGTGCCAGCACCTCCTCAGGTTCTTCATCATCTCCAAGTTCAGCCAGCCTCTTGGTCCATCCCTCCAAGTCCCACTCAGACCTATCAAAGGCAGGATCAGCAGCCTCCTTAGCCATCTGGAGTTTGACCTTCAGCATCACAACTGCAGCAGAGTGTTTGGCCCCTTCCATGACCTCTATCCTCTTCCTTTGGGCTGTCATTTCAGCTACAAGAAGCTCCTTTTGCAGTGCCTTGTTCTCGTTTTCAAGCTGGGAGATCTTCTTTTCTTTGGCAACTGCAATGGCCTGGAGGTCAAGACTCTTTTGTTCAGCTTCAGCCACATGTTGGTCCATGAGGATCTGGACTTCAGCGAATTTCTGCAATAGAAGAATTCAGTATTCAGGATCCGATATCCTCAAAAGAAGTGCAAATTTTAGGATATGAAATCCTTACCTCATAGATGTATTCTTGGAGTTGACGTTCCATCAGAGGGAGGCCTTTAGTGGGTTCAGCAGGCTTCTTCCTTTTAGTTCCTTTACCCCTGGTGCTGATACCTTTGGTCTCAGGGATGCTTTGGCTTGCAGCCAGCACCTTCTTAATAGACCTAGGGGATACATATTCCTGGATGGCACCCACACTGAACCTTGAAGCAGACTTGGAAGATTTGGCAGCACCTACAAATATAGTCCACAGATAAGTATTCATATCTTATATTCATTTAAACATTTATTTACACAAAAATATGGATACTTACTCGACATTGGGTAGGAACCGGAGGAGATCTCTAGAGAATCCTTTGCTTTGGCTTGAAATGTAACAACTCTCACCAAAAGTATTACTTTTTATTTTATTTTATCCAATAGGAAACCCTAATTGAGACCCCCAATTAATCCTGCATAACCCCTAAAATTTTCAGAATAATCAGAATCAGGATCAGGGCTCCCTAAAACTCAGGGGGTAAACCCTAGTTGGTATTATGTCGACAGTTTTTTATAGGAATCGAATTTGAACGAACGGTCAACTCAGCTAAGCTAGTAACAGACGTGGCTACCCTATACTAAAAGTGACCTCTCGCGCCACGCGAGAGCTCTCGTGACACGCGAGCGCGCCGTTTTTCCAGTATAAATAGAGGAGTTTGGCACTTGAATTTGGGCGTTGGTTCGACATAAAAACTCATTTTGTACGTTGAGATATTGTCTGATTACTTCAAAACACACACACACACAGCACGAAACGCTGCCGCGACAACAGGGTAATAACTCGATCGCTATTACGATTCAATGTCCGATCGATTGAAACATTACAAGTTTGATTTGAGAGTAAATGTCACTTTATGTCCCTGAGGTTTACATCAAAACGCAAGATCAACTTTCATTTTAAAAAACACAATAATCAAGTCCCTGGGGTTTTCGATTGCGTTTAATCAAGTCCCTGGGGTTTTCGATTGCGTTTAAGCAACTAAATCAATCTTTGACATGAAAAGTAATCAGAGATTCAGAGGTATTTTTAAGGTTACAAATCTTGTTTTGAAAGATGTTAGTAGTCTAGCCATTTCTGTATTATTTGTTAGTTAATTGATTAAGCCTTAAAGTGTGTGAGAAAGATTGAAACTATCCAATGGATGTTTAAGTGCTGCCCACATTAGGGTTATACTTTGTCATTCATCGTAAATTCGATGGATGTTAGGTATCGCACTTTGTCATTCGTTGTGAGGGTTTGTATCTCGTGAGTTATCGTAAATGTTGTATTAGTTACTGACCTAGTTTTCGTGTGCATTGTTATTTGAAATTTGGTTAATCAGGCTATAATCAGTAGGCTAAACGCTGCCCGTTTAAACTTGCAATGTGAGTCATTCTATTTTATTAACAATGTTTTACAATACTCCAATTATTTTCAAAGTTATAATTACAGGGATTAAGTCGTGGTTATCTTGAATCACTGGCAAGTGGGGTATTGTGCACATTACTAATTTCTCATGGTTAGGCTAATAAATCCTAACGGTGATAATCATCACTACTTGGGTGAAAGGACCAAATAGTGGTATGACCATCGTCACCAGGGTGTGACACGGCGCCAGATAAAAATAAGATAAAAGCCATTGTAATCGCTCTTATGCTGTAATTGATAGCTAAGTGTCATTTTGTTAACTTTGAATGATTCACCAGTATTTCACCGTTGACAAAAATCTTTTTAAAACATGTTTCAGGCGACCTCATGTGAATCAAGGAAAAAGTGCTACGGAGCACTAACCAAGCTTGAAGGGTGGCTCAGTTAAATAAATAAACATGTTTTGTAAACCAGGGAATTTCCTCGGGAAATTCCTCCATTGTAAATTACGGGGTTAGTCCCATGATATGAAATAAAATAATCGGGCATTTTCAAGTTTAAAGATCCTGTTAAAACTTCCGCTGCCAAATCAAATACTAAATACCACGGGTTTCTGTCCCACGACTCCTGGACCGGGTAAAACCGGGTTTGGGGCCGTGACATGAAATGTTCTTATGGCAGGATCAAGCTTCCAGAAAGCAGTAATCCTCTCTGTTGTGACAGGAGATTTTTGGATGTGAGAGAATGAGATAGTTGCACAACAAAAAAGAAGGATCGGTTATCCTAAACAGAAAAGAAGAATCCTACTAAGGTCCTGGTCCAAGGATCCCATATCCTACCCTGGGTGATCCACTTCTTGGGAAGATGACTCCCGTTTGGGATGGAGTCCCTTCTTACGAAGAAGAACTGGTGGAAAATTAAAAAGGGAAAAAATTAAATTTGTTTTTTGGATGTAAATTACATGCAACTTTTGACAGACCAACCACACATATTATTTTATTTTCACTTTAATAATGTAAAATGTATATGTTACGTATGTTCGTTGGAGATCACATTCATTCTGGTACCGTAGTAGGTAAACTTGAAGGGGAAAGAGAAATCACTTTGGGCTTTGTTGATTTACTGCGTGATGATTTCATTGAAAAAGATAGAAGTCGCGGTATTTATTTCACCCAAGATTGGGTCTCTCTACCAGGTGTTTTGCCTGTAGCTTCGGGGGGTATTCACATTTGGCATATGCCTGCTCTAACCGAGATCTTTGGGGATGATTCCGTACTACAGTTCGGTGGAGGAACTTTAGGGCACCCTTGGGGTAATGCACCTGGTGCCGTAGCTATCCGAGTAATAATAATAAATTAAAAATTATAATATGTATCGTAGAAGTGTGTGGTCTTACGAATCTACTTGTTCAAGTTAGAATTTTTTTAATTTGTGTTTTAGTCAAAACTTGGATCTTCACTTATCTAAATTAACACAAGATACATGCCCATAAAACCAAATATAACGAAAAATAACGACATGTAAAGATTTTTGAGTTTTGGCAGCTAATGAAACTAAAGACACGCTTTCAACTTTATAGAATTGGTTGAGAGAATATCTTTGTGACATAAAGGGATGGTTGTGAAGAGGGGAATGTAGTTTCTTTTCTTTTGACCTTTTTTCACTTTTTGAGTATGTATTTATGCGATTTTTTTTTTCAATTGAACGGAGGGAATGATTGTTTCATTTACAATATATACTATCATAATTTAGTAAACTTTATATTATTTTATTGCAATGTATACTACCATAATTTAGTAAACTTTATATTATTTTATTGTGTGATAGTCAATTGAAACAGTAACTCCTAGTTTTGAGTAATTATAACTATTTTGTTTTAACTATTCAATTTAGGTTATTAAAATAGGGTTCAAATCCTTGATCCAAACACATAGAGCCAATTATTTACTATCAATTTGGAGGTCAATGTGGTTTTGATTGTAATACTTGGGTCGCTAAGAAGGTTAATATTGTGGCGCAGAGAGCGGAAATGGATAGATTGCCGACAAAGGAAGCTTTGCTGAAACGAAACATACAAATTCAATCACCTTGGTGTGTCTTTTGTGGGGAATATTTGGAGTCGGCTAAACACCTCTTGTTGTCGTGTGCCTTCGCTCAAGATGTTTGGTATGCTATCTGGCAGTGGTGCAAGATCTTACCTTTATTTGCCTCGGATATTAGAAACCCCTTGCGGATTTAAAGGTATGTGCATGGCCCAAAAAGATTGAAGAAGGTGGTACACGCGGTTATGTTAGCCACTATTCGGTGTTGGTGTTTATGGAGGTTACCAAATAAAATTATCTTTGATCAAGGCTCGAGTTCTAATTTGGCTAATATTGTGGAGGAAATAATGGTGTGATTGGTATCTAGTTTAACATATTAGACCTCTTTATGACGAGGAACGAATTGGTTTCTTTCAGCCAAGAGAAGAAGCATCCAAGCTATAATGGAAGACATTAAAGCTTTAAGTTTTCTTTGGATATCGAAAAGATAAAATATTAACGACCTAGAATGGGTGGGAATAATTACTGAAGGCTTCTGATCGCAAGAGAAGATTTTTGAGAGTCTGAGAGTATCTGGGCGAGTGAAATGAGTGGGATTACGCACTTATTTATAGGATGCGAGGTGCATTGGGATGAATGGGGTATTCGGGCGAGAGGGAGTTTGGAGTGAAAGGCTCAAGGGGCGAATGGCCCTTCCGCATGAAAGGGGTAGTCCCTTTGCGCGAAGGGTGTTGGTCAACCTCTCGAAGGTCCAAGTTTGATTATTTTCGTATTTTTAGCTGGTTTTCGATGTAACAAGTGTAATTGTGGATTGTACAAGTATAAACATGTAATATGGTGTTTCATACATATATCTTTAAGTATAAACATGTAAACAAGTCTAATATGAACATAAATGTGAATAAAATACTGAATTTTCATTATGATCAATAGTCTCAGATTACAAAGGTAAAACGAAACAAAATACAATACAATACAAATACAAGTTTCAAAAAATAGAATTACAACAATATTTTCTAAATAAGGAAAGTACTGAAATGCGAAGCGTTACAGTTAATCTTGTGTCTTGGTTTTTTATATGGAAGGTATTGTTGACCAGATGTATTTATGTTTGAGACTTTGGGGTTATCACTTTTGTTAACTTGGTGACAATGAATATTTTCTCACCTGAGATGTTCATAAAGCCCACAATTTACTGTAACCCTAATTTTATATTATGATAAACCAAAATGCTCATATAGGTTACATTAAGTTTTGATTCATAAGTCCAAGTTAGGATGGTTCTTCAATATAAAATTTGTTTCATCCTAAATAATGTTTGTCTCCAAAAACCAATTGCCTTTTCCTATTATATTTCTTGATGGTATATGGAACATGGTTTGATTTCTATGTTCCAATTGGTATTCGTTATGTATGTTAATTAAACCACTAATTATAGGCTTAAGATTGATTGTTAACATATTTATTTGTTAAAATATTAGAAAGGAAACATGACATATATGTCGCAACCCTTATTTTATTGCTTGCTCATTTTTTATGTCATTATGAAACATATTAGGCATAAACATATCCGATAGATAAGATAAGATAAGATAATATGTTTTCATACTCTTTTTGATCCAATTTGGATATTTAAGGCACTTATCTAACTTCACACGTCTAGCCATTCTTTATGTCCATGATGAATAAAATAATAATTAGCTTCTAGGAATTCTTGTTATTGTTTTGCGATTAAGTGGAATCAAATATTATAGGGTATCTATAAGCTTTTTTTGAATTTCCATAGCGTTCTGCTTCATTTCTTCCCCTTCTTTTTCCACCAAAAGACCATGCGCTTTGGAGAAATAGGGCCTTGGCTATTCACAAAGTCGAGTTCCCGGCTCCGAATAGATTAGCCATGGCTGCACTTTCAAGTTTCAATTTTTACATTAAAAAAACATACATAAACACAATTCGCTAAGTGTGCAGAAGGCGAAAGCAGATATTCAATCGTGAACATGTAGTCTATAGAAGCAAAAGCAAAACCGCATGTTGTGAGGAGCAAAGATTATGGTCGATTGTAGGCATGTTCAAAAAATCCGGATCCGAAACCGAATCCGAAATATCCAACAATCCGTATCCGAAATATCCGAAATTTCGGATATCTGAAAATTCGGATATCCAAAAATCGGATAATCCGAATTTTCGGATTCGGATTCGGATATGAATTTCAAAATTTTCGCATAATCCGATTATCCGATATCCGAAAACTAATTATTTTTTTTATAAATATATATAGTATATGAGCATTATATTTTGTTTGAAGTATTCTAAAGTTAGTAAAAAAGTAGTAAATAATTGTATTCGTGTGAATTTATGATTGTTTTTAGTTTTAAATGTTGGAAATTTATAAAACCGAATATAAGTTTAGTTTTAATCTATACACGAAACGGATTTTTTGATTTTTTTTATAAATTCGGATATCCGTCTGGATATCCGAATCCGTATCCGAAATTTCGGATATCCGAAAATCGGATATCCGAAATTTCGGATACGGATTCAGATATCAATATTCACTATCCGAAATTTTCGGATATCCGGTTTTCGGATATTCAAAAACCGGATAATCCAATCTTGAACACCCTTAGTCGATTGTGATTCTTGAGTACTGTGGGACTAGGGCAATAGTTAGGATTTTGGGTTATAACAATTCATCGATGGATGAAGTGTCATGCTAGACTACTAATCAATAAGTACTGCGGGGCTAGTGGTAAAATTCTAGGTTTTTTTTTTGTTACCAATTAGAATTTTTAGATAAGTATAAATGGGTAATTGGTAAAATGGTCTTTCAAATGGGTGAAAGGTTTTTAAACATGGCTATTATCATAACTCTTGTTAGGTTAATATTTGGAGACCTTGACTTGATTGGAGAAAATTAGGTGATGAATAATTTTTTTCATTTGTGCTTTCTTCATTAATAGGCACCCACGCCCTCCATAGGCTCTATTTTATAACATACCTTGTTTTAATGCCATTTGGATGTTGAATACATTGATTACAAAATTCAAAACTACTTCAGATGATTAATAGTTAATACACAATTAACTTAACCAGCATATATAACTTAGAATAAAAGCAGAGTTAACACACACACACACACACACACAAACACTTATTTTTTTAAACACCTTCTCCGCCATACCGCTACCCCCACTCAAATACCTAGTAAACTATTGTTTTGTTTGTGAACCATACCATAAATCTTTACACCTTTCTGTTGGTCATGTAAATTTTACATGTTTAACTTTATATTATTGCAAAGGTTCTTCATGTTGGGTTTCACTTTTGTTTTTATAATTAATAATGTCGGCCATAATGCTTTGAGATAGATATTTCCAACAATATGTCTTTTTTTCTCAAAATGGCAATACTTCTTTTTCTTCCACGTTTATATTTTTACACTTATGTAAAAGTTTCACACTTTCACTTGGTTGAGGGCACTACATGTGGTGCAAACAAGTTACGACGTAAAACCTAGGACAATTAGAAAATCACAATCATCGATTAAAACACGCAGGTGTGGGGCTGCATGGCATGTCACATGTTTCATCAGAATCTATCCTTGTTGTTTCTTAAACTGCATTATTACTCCTCATAAAGATTTAAAGAAAAGGGATCTGTTAAAAATCAACGCTCCGATGGGCCTTCCTTTTGACCTACAAAACAGAACACCGTTAGCCTCGTCCCAGAGGGTCCCGGAGGAGGGATCCGTGACCAAGCTCTGGAGTGAGAATAAGAAAACTTGCCGGAGATATGAAGTTATTCCGACGAACCAAGGTCGCCGGAATATCCTAGTGTGAATCCTAGATTTGGTGCCTTTAATGTGATTTGGAGAATGTCCGAAATTATGGAGCTTGTGTGAGTAAATGCTAAGGGTATTGAATGCATACCTCGGATGATCATGGGAGCATCTTATATATAGTCAGGTTGTATCAACTGTCAAGACCCTTTCATCGATCCAATGGACTCCCATGTGCCAACCCATATCTCTGGTTACGAGGGTTACATGTCACCCTCTTGCCGGAGGAGAGGTTATCACCATTAATGAGGCAATTATATATCTCGTACTTTACCGGTCGTTGCCTTCTCTTTCTTCTTGCAGATCATTAATGACCCTGCAGAGAAGATAATCTTGAAGGTTCCCGCCTTTTCTATGCGTAGCCCATCAAGAGTAGCAATTGGGCCTGTTATTGGAGCCTAGTAAGATTGGCCCAGACAGGGAGCCCAGTCAGGGACCCCTGTCGACAAGTCATCCTTTGTCCGGAGTCATGAGCCCTCGAGCACGTGGGCCTGGACTGACTGTACAGACACGGTTGTCAAAGATCTCCTAATTAAAGAAATGATGAAGATTCTTATCCTTATTAATTTAAGAATCACATGCCTAAACAACAAAGTCATTGCTTTATATCACATCAATGTTTCATTTCGAAACAAAATGACAACTCCTAGAACAATTCTCTGCCTCAACAAATACATTTAAAGATATCAATATAAACTATATATAGTAAAGTGTGAATTATTTATAAAGCTATCCAAAAATGGGTACCAGCACGGTACGACTCAATACCAGGGTAAAAACCGGTACCGTACTGGACCGGTACCGAACCGGTACCTAAAACGTCAAAAGTTGGTACTGAATCGATACCAAAAAATGTTTTGATCGATAAATTCGGTACTGGTACCCGGTACCATTTGCTCATCCCTAGTGGCCATAATGCTTTGGGATAGATATCTCCAATAATATGTCCTTTTTCCTCAAAATGGTAATACTTCCTTTTTCTTCCGCGTTTATTTTTTTACACTTATGTAAAAGTTTCACACTTTCACTTGGTTGAGGGCACTACATGTGGTGCAAACAAGTTACGACGTAAAACCTATGATAATTAGAAAATCACAATCATCGATTAAAACGCAGGTTGTAGGGCTGCATGGCATGTCACATGTTTCATCAGAATCTATCCTTGTTGTTTCTTAAACTGCATTATTACTCCTCATAAAGATTTAAAGAAAAGGGATTTGTTAAAAATCAACGCTCCGATGGGCCTTCCTTTTGACCTACAAAACAGAACAATGTTAGCCTCGTCACAAAGGGTCCCGGAGGAGGGATCCGTGACCAAGCTCTGGAGTGAGAATAAGAAAACTTGCCGGAGATATGAAGTTATTCCGACGGACCGAGGTCGCCGGAATATCCTGGTGTGAATCCTAGATTTGGTGCCTTTAAGGGGATGTGGAGAATGTCCGAAATTATGGAGCTTGTGTGAGTAAATGCTAAGGGTATTGAATGCATACCTCGGATGATCATGGGAGCATCTTATATATAGTGAGGTTGTCGTATCAATTGTCGAGACCCTTTCATCGATGCAACGGACTCCCATGTGCCAACCCATATCTCTGGTTACGAGGGTTACATGTCACCCTCTTGCCGGAGGAGAGGTTATCACCATTAATGAGGCAATTATATATCTCGTACTTTACCGGCCGTTGCCTTCTCTTTCTTCTTGCAGATCATTAATGGCCCTGCAGAGAAGATAATCTTAAAGGTTCCCGCCTTTACTATGCGTAGCCCATCAAGAGTAGCAATTAGGCCTGTCACGGCCCCCGGCCCGGTGTGACCCGGTCCAGAAGCCGCGGGACAGAAACTCGTGGTATTTATTATTTAATTTGGCAGCGGAAATGTTGACAGGATCTTTTAAACTGAAAATGCCCAATTATTTTATTTCATAATTTGGGACAAACCCCATAATTTACAATAAAGGGAATTTCACGAGGAAATCCCTTGTTTTACAAAACATGTTTATTTATTTTACTGAGCTACCTCTTCAAGCTTTTTAGTACTACGTGGCACTTTTCCTGGATTCACATTAAGTCACCTGAAACATGTTTAAAAAGATTTTATCAGCGGGGAAATACTGGCGAGTTATTCAGGTTATATTAAACGACACATTAGTTATAGATTACAGCATAAGAGTGATTACAATGGCTATTATCTTATTTTTACCTGGCGCCGTGTCACACCCTGGTGACGATGGTCATACCACTATTGGGTCCTTTCACCCAAGTAGTGATGATTGTCACTGTTAGGTTGGTGAACCTAACCGTGAGAAATTATTATGTGCACAATACCCCACTTGCCAGTGATTCAAGATAACAAGACTTAATCCCTGTAACTATACTTTGTGAAAATACTTTGAGTATTGTAAAACATTGTTGATAAAAAGAGAATGACTCACATTGCACGTTTAATTTGGATAGAACCTTGCCTACTGATTTAGTCTTGTAACCTAGGTAAATAACAATGCACACGAAACTAGGTCAGTAACTTAATACAACATTTACGATAAGCTCACGAAATCAAAACCCTCATGACGAATGACAAAGTAGAGCCCGAATTCGGTAGCACTTAAACATCCATCGGATCAGTTTCAATCGATCAGACATTGTATCATAGCAGTGATCGAGTTATTACCCTGTTGTCGTAGCAGAGATTCGTGCTTGTGTGTGTTTTTGAATGAAACAGTGAATAACTCTACGTACGAAACGAATTTGATCGTCGTAACAAGACCCCCATGCAAGTGCCAAACCCCTGCATTCTATACTGAAAAATGGTCCCTCTCGCGTGGCGCGCCAGACCCACCTGGTCCTTGCGCGTGGCGCAACGGCTACCCTTTTAGGGTAGGGTAGCCTCGTGTCCCACATAGCCCTGGTGAGTCAAGTTAATCGAAAATTCGTGATTTACGACGAGTTTGAGGGATAATTATCCATTAGGGGTTACCCCCCTTGAGTTTTAGGGGCCCTGATCCTAGTTTCGATTGTTCTGAAAAATTTATGGGTCATGCCATACTACTTGGGGGTCTCAATTAGGGTTTCCTATTGGACATTAATAAAATAAGAAATAATAATTTTGGTGAGAGTTGTTACATCCTCCCCACCTTATTTAAAATCCCGTCCTCGAGATTTACTGGAATAAGTAGGGATATTTCCGCTTCATTTCTGATTCTAGTTCCCAAGTGTACTCAGGTCCTCTCTTTGAATCCCACTTGACTTTGACCAGTACTAGTCTTTTGTGCTTGAGAAACTTGACCTTTCTATCTTCTATCTGAAGTGGTTTCTCTATAAATTTTAACTTTTCATTTACCTCTATATCTTGAAGAGGTATTACCAGGAATTCGTCAGATAAACATTTCCTGAGGTTGGATACATGAAACTCGTCATGTACCCCGGCTAGCTCTTCTGGTAGTTGTAAGCGGTAGGCAACTGGTCCTATTCGCTGGATTACTGGGAAGGGCCCTACGTACCTTGGACTTAGCTTTCCTTTCTTACCGAACCGAACTACTCCTTTCCAAGGAGAAACTTTTAAGAGTACTTTGTCTCCCACTTGAAATTCTAGCGGCTTGCGTCGATTATCTGCATAACTTTTCTGGCGATCTCGAGCCGTTTTCAATCTTTCCTTAATTTGAGTTATCTTGTTGGTGGTTTCTTGTACGATTTCAGGACCTGATAATTGGCTTCCTCCTATTTCTGCCCAGCAAACTGGAGTTCTACACTTTCGTCCATACAGTGCTTCGAACGGGGCAGCTTCGATGCTTGAATGGTAACTATTGTTATAGGAGAATGCCATTAAGGGTAGGTGATTATCCCAGCTTCCACCAAAATCTATTACACATGCCCTGAGCATGTCTTCCAGGGTTTGGATTGTCCTTTCACTTTGCCCGTCTGTTTGGGGATGGTATACAGTACTTAAATTCAATCGTGTCCCCATTGCTTCTTGAAAACTTGTCCAGAAATGTGAAGTGAAACGACTATCTCTATCCGATACAATAGAGAGTGAAACTCCATGTAAGGATACTACCTTGTCTACGTATAGCTTGGCTAATCTTTCCATACTGAAAGTTTCCTTTATGGGTAGAAAACGAGCTGATTTGGTTAATCGATCCACAATTACCCAAATCGCGTCGTTACCTTTCCTGGTTTTGGGTAACTTCGTAACAAAGTCCATTGTTATTAGTTTCCATTTCCATACAGGCATTTCTAATTGTTGGAGTAACCCTGCAGGTTTCTGGTGTTCTGCTTTAACTTGCGAACAAGTTAGACACTTAGATACATATCTAGCTGTGTCCTTTTTCATTCCTATCCACCAGAAGTTATTTCTTAAATCTTGGTACATCTTATTATGACCAGGGTGCATGGTATATCTAGATTTATGGGCTTCCTCTAAAATTTTAGCTCTTAAATTCCCTTGCTTAGGTACCCAAATTCTTCTCTTGTGGAATCCCCAAATTCCTTCGGTTCCTTGCTCTAATTCCTTGATCCTTCCTTTCATTCCTTCAGCATCATCCTCAATTACTGTTGCTTGAACATTCTTCAGTTGTTCCATTAAATCTAACTGTAGATTTAATCTAAGAGCACAAATTTGCTTTTGCTTTTCATGATACTTACGACTTAGGGCATCTACGACTACATTTGCCTTTCCTTCGTGATATCGAATATCACAGTCGTAGTCACTTAAAATTTCCATCCAACTCCTTTGCCTCATGTTCAATTCTTTTTGCCCAAATATGTACTTTAAGCTTTTATGATCTGTATAAACGGTAAACTTACTTCCATACAGATAGTGTCTCCAAATCTTAAGGGCAAAAATTATCGACCCTAACTCTAAGTCATGTGTCGTATAGTTTTCCACGTGCTTTTTCAATTGCCTTGAGGCATACGCAATTACCTTTTTGCGTTGCATTAGCACACATCCTAATCCTAACTTACAAGCGTCACACTAAACTTAAAAATCTTATGTCCCTTCTGGTAAGGCAAGAATTGGGGCGTTTGTTAACCTTTGCTTTAAAATCTTAAAGGCCTCTTCTTGCCTAGGTCCCCATTCAAACTTAACTGTTTTACAGGTTAGCTAGTTAACGCCACAGCTATTTTGGAAAAATCCTTAATGAATCGTCTATAGTATCCAGCTAACCCTAGGAAACTTCTAACTTCCATAGCTGATTGCGGGACCTTCCATTGGGTGATTGCTTCTATTTTGGAGGGATCTACGTGAATACCTTCGTGATTTACCATGTGTCCTAAAAATTGTACCTGCTGTCGCCAAAATTCACACTTTGAGAATTTGGCGTAAAGCTTTTCCTTTCTTAACAGGGTTAAGAGTGCATGTAAATGCTCACAATGCTCGTCCTGACTTTTGGAATAAATAAGTATATCGTCGATGAAGACAATTACGAATTTATCCAAATATGGTTTACAGATTCTATTCATCATATCCATAAATGCTTCAGGATCATTTGTTAGTCCAAATGGCATAATTTAAACTCGTAGTGACCATACCTAGTTCTGAAAGCGGTTTTAGGTATGTCTTCTTCTTGTACCTTCAACTGATGATATCCGGAGCGTAAATCTATCTTAGAAAAATATCTAGCTCCCTGAAGTTGATCAAAAAGATCATCAATCCTAGGTAATGGGTATCGATTCTTAATTGTAACCTTATTCAATTCCCTATAATCAATACACATTCGCATTGAACCATCTTTCTTCTTTACAAACAACACTGGAGCTCCCCAAGGGGACGAACTAGGTTGTATGAATCCTTTACTTAGCAACTCATCTAACTGCTTTTTTAGTTCTAACATCTCAGTAGGTGCTAACCGGTAGGGTGCCTTGGCTATGGGTGTAATTCCAGGAATTAGAAGAATTCTAAATCCTACTTCCCTATCCGGAGGTAATCCTAGTAGTTCTTCTGGAAATACATCCGGGTATTCTGATACTACAGGAATTTCCTTAAGTTCCCTACCCTTAGTGCTAATGATTACTGAAATTATATACACTATTCCTTGCTTTCGTTCATAACTAGCAACTTTCATTACGGAAATGAACTTCATTGGTTACGTGGCTTATCTCCTGTAACCACGATTATTTCTCCTGATGGTGTATGAATTTCTATGGAATTCTTATCACAGAGGATTCGAGCATGGTTGGCTACTAACCAATCCATTCCTAATATGACATCGAATCCAGCTAAATTCATAGGTAACAGGTTTGCAGAAAATTTATGACCTGAAAGTTCTATATTTCCTTTTTGCAAAACCGTATCTATGTTAACAGAATTTCTGTCTGCCGTTTCTACTGTATAAATCCGCCTAAGTTTGGTTAAAGGTAGATTAAGAGCTTGGCAGAACGAAGTATTTATAAAACTTTGGTTTGCACCAGAGTCAAATAATACTTTCGCATAAACGTTGTGAACTAGGAACGTACCCGCTATTACATCCGGAATCAGATCTGCTTCTTGGGTTGTCAGCTGAAAGGCTCTTGCGTTCTTCTTATTAGTTCCTTCAGCAGGTTTGCCCTTGTTGTCAGCTGGTTTGACCAGTTTAGGGTAGTCTGGTCTAAAATGTCCAGCTTCTCCACAATTGAAGCAAATTGTTGATTTCTTTCTTCTGCAATCTTCTTCTTGGTGCCCCGGAATTTTGCAGAAGTTATAGTGCCCCTTACATTTTCCAAAATGCTTTCTTTTACAGGTACTGCAAAATGGAGCAGTGGAGGGTTGCCCAGTTCCTCTTTTCTTGAAGTTGCTACTAGTATTACCCCCTCGGAATCCTTGGGTAATCTTCTAAGCCAATTCCTTCTTTATGTTTTCTTCTCGCGTATGCACCAGCCCGTCAGTCAAGGTGTTGGCTAATTCCACTGCATCGTCAATTGTGCGGGGTCTCGCAGCTTTGACGATATCCCGAATTTCGCTAATTAAACCCCAAATGTAGCGAGAAATAAGTACCGGTTCTGGCGAGGCCAGAGTTGGTACAATTCTGGCATATTCAAAGAATTTCAAAGTATACCCTCGACAATCAACATCCACCATTCAGTGGCTCAGGAACTTATTCGCCATTTGTTCCCTTTCATATTCGGAGCAGAATTTCCTTTCCACTAGACGCTTAAATTCTTCCCAACTCATGGCATAAGCCATGTCACTTCTTTTGGCTTGCAACACTGTGTTCCACCATTCCAATGCCTCTTCCTTGAAGAGGTAGGATGCATACATAACCTTGTCTTCTTCGGCGCATTTACTTATTTTAATTACTGCTTCAGTTTTCTCTAACCAACGCAGTGCAGCAGTCGCCCCTTCATTGCCTGCAAATTCGACTGGCTTACAGGCAAGAAATTCCTTATAAGTGCAACCAGGTGTTGCAACTTTCATTTTCTTAAGTATTGGGGCTTGAATCACGTTGTTGTTATTGTTGCCGCCCGTTAACACTGTTACTGAAATTGTTATTGCGAGTACGCTTGCTGTGGTTGGCTTGCGAAGGTTCAACGGGGTTTTTAACAGCAGTGACAATTGCGGGGATAGCGTTGGCTATTCCCTGGGCGACAATGTTTTCTATATCTTGCCTATTAAGGAAATGATCCTCATTATTTTGTTTCGATTGATTAAATTCATTGACTGGTTGATTTTCCGCATTTTCCATCTGAATAATTAACAATATGAATTATATCCACAAAATAAATAACAATCAAATATAATAAAGCAACCACACATAATCATGTCAACACGTATAGCCAAAATTGTCGACTTTGCGACGTTTATATTTTATATATTAGTATGCATCAATACACACCAGTTATATTACAAATGTTTTATTTTAAGTTATTATACATGATTATATTTTTATTATTATTTATTATTTTATTATTATTAAACACATAACCACACAACCACACCACCACAGTCAGCTAGCATTTCAGAAACGACGCTCTCTCTCGTCGTATTTCCATGATATCTTCTCCCCCACATCCCGAATTCTATTTCCTTCATCCACCAGTTCCTCACCATAGTGACGAAGTTCAGCTAAGTTTTCGGTGCTCATAGGTGGGTTTGGTGCAGGCTCAGGGTTAAACTGGGGAAAATAGACGTTGGGATTATTCATGAAGTTCTGAAATTGCCAATCACTCGTCAACCATTCTTCCAGCTCCCCGGGTAAAAGTCGGTGGTTGACAATAGGATCTGGGATTGCGGGTTCCAAATTAACTGGGAGTTGTGATTCAGCGGGGTAATTGAAGAGGTTTTCATCGGCAGGTCCAATGAGATCACAATTCGCCAGTTTGCAATCAAGCTCCTCCCACGGTGGCATTTCCTGGGCTTGCCCTGAACTTTCCCCGATCTCTTTTCCTTTGCCTTTATCCTTTGGATCCTCAGTCTTTTTAACCTTCTGGGCAGCTGGCTTCTTCCTACGTCCACGTTTCCAATCCAAAATTCTCCTCCTCTTTTTAGGCTTTGGTTTCTCCTGTGGTTGGGTCTGGAACATCATGGGCTCCTCAGTATCTGCTTGGTAACCAGATGGGTTTCCTGTAGTATCCATATCGGTGGTATGGATAGTGAAATTTCGGAGTGCCTCCGATAGTTCATTCATGCTGTTAGCACACATGAAGACACACACAAATTTCAGTTAAAATTTTATTTATTGTAAATTAAATTTTCACGAAATCACAGAATGGCAATAAAAAAAATTAACTATTTCTAAATACTTAATTGACTTAAATCAGTGGCTCTGATATCACCTTTTTCTGTCACGGCCCTCGGCCCGGTGTGACCCGGTCCAGAAGCCGCGGGACAGAAACCCATGGTATTTATTATTTAATTTGGCAGCGGAAATGTTGACAGGATCTTTTAAACTGAAAATGCCCAATTGCTTTATTTCACAATTTGGGACAAACCCCATAATTTACAATAAAGGGAATTTCACGAGGAAATCCCTTGTTTTACAAAACATGTTTATTTATTTTACTGTGCCACCTCTTCAAGCTTTTTAGTGCTACGTGGCACTTTTCCTGGATTCACAGTAAGTCACCTGAAACATGTTTAAAAAGATTTTATCAGCGGGGAAATACTGGCGAGTCATTCAGGTTATATAAAACGACACATTAGTTATAGATTACAGCATAAGAGCGATTACAATGGCTACTATCTTATTTTTATCTGGTGCCGTGTCACACCCTGGTGACGATGGTCATACCACTATTGGGTCCTTTCACCCAAGTAGTGATGATTGTCACTGTTAGGTTGGTGAACCTAACCGTGAGAAATTAGTAATGTGCACAATACCCCACTTGCCAGTGATTCAAGATAACCAAGACTTAATCCCTGTAACTATAACTTTTTGAAAATACTTTGAGTATTGTAAAACATTGTTGATAAAAAGAGAATGACTCACATTGCACGTTTAGTTTGGACAGAACCTTGCCTACTGATTTAGTCTTGTAACCTAGGTAAATAACAATGCACACGAAACTAGGTCAGTAACTTAATACAACATTTATGATAAGCTCACGAAATCAAAACCCTCACGACGAATAACAAAGTATAGCCCGAATTTGGGCAGCACTTAAACATCCATCGGATCGGTTTCAATCGATCCGACATTGTATCGTAACAGTGATCGAGTTATTACCCTGTTGTCGCAGCAGAGATTCGTGCTTGTGTGTGTTTTTGAACGAAACAATGAATAACTCAACGTACGAAACAAATTTGATCGTAGTAACAAGACCCTCATGCAAGTGCCAAACCCTGCATTATATACTGAAAAATGGTCCCTCTCGTGTGGCGCGCCAGACCCACCTGGTCCTGGCGCGTGGCACGACGGCTACCCTTTTAGGGTAGGGTAGCCTTGTGTCCCACATAGCCCTGGTGAGTCAAGTTAATCGAAAATTCGTGATTTACAACGAGTTTGAGGGATAATTATCCATTAGGGGTTACCCCCCTTGAGTTTTAGGGGCCCTGATCCTAGTTTCGATTGTTATGAAAAATTTATGGGTCATGCCATACTACTTGGGGGTCTCAATTAGGGTTTCCTATTGGACATTAATAAAATAATAAATAATAATTTTGGTGAGAGTTGTTACAGGCCTAGACAGGGAGCCCAGTCAGGTACCCCTGTCGACAAGTCATCCTTTGTCCGGAGTCATGAGCCCTCGAGCACGTGGGCCTGGACTGACTAGATAGACACGGTTGTCAAAGATCCCCTAATTAAAGAAATGATGAAGATTCTTATCCTTATTAATTTAAGAATCACATGCCTAAACAACAAAGTCATTTGACGGGTGGTCCATAGGACAACCCTTAAGTGCCTTAAAAAGATTAAAATCCCATGCTTTACACGTTTAATTGTTTGAACTTGGTAACTATTAGTTGTTTGGACGTGTAGGTGCAAATGGAGCATAAAAGGGAAAGAATTTGGAGCATCAATAAAAAATCAATTTTTGGAATTGAAGAATTAAGAGGATAGCAGGATAGAGGATGAAATTACGAGAACGTAGGCGAAAACGGTGAAGAAAACGGAGTTGAAACGAAAAAGTTATGCTAAAAAACAAGTTTTCAGCATTGCCTGCCGTAAGACAGAAGACAAGGACCGTATGACTTGGCTGTTCGCCGTAAGCTACGGCCCTCTGGCGTAGCTTACGGCGCCGACTGATCCAAAATCGTAACTTATGCATTTAATTGTCATTTTCATGGGGTTTAAGTGTGTCTCATCATATGTTTCGGTTACACAACACTTGGGGACGAATTTTGGCTAATTTTTGGAGCTTGAAGACTATCTTTATCATTGTTTTTCATGTTCTTAACTTGTTTGAAGATTAAAACTTGGTTTATGATGTTTGTTCAAGCCATGAGTGGCTAAACATTTTGTGGTCATCTTTGGTGGAAGGTTTTGTAAGACTTTATGCTTTATTTCCTTATTTCTAGAATAACAATCTTGATCTTTATTGAATTGTTTGTTATGGTGTGTGATTGATTGTTAGTAAATTATTGATTCTTATGTTAAACTAATTAGAAACCATACGTTCTTGGTGCTGTTGGCAATCGAGATATCATGGGTATAGTTAGGCTTGGGTAAGGGTTGATTGATCATCGGGTAACAACCTCACGTTCTAGGAATCTGAGTACTTAGTTCCCTTTCATCACTGCAATTGATCACACATGAACTATGTCTATGTAGTTCTTTCTAGTGGAATGTTAACATAAATGTCAAAGCAAACCGAAAACTAAAGATGATCATTTGTCCCTAATTTGTTTACAACCAAATCTTTTCTCTTTCAATTTCATTAGTTTAATTTAGTCTAAAACCAATTCACTCACATAAACTCTTGAACTTTACTTTTCTTGCAATTAGATGAAATTAGACAAACTTTCAAATAACACATATTCCACAAACTCCCTGTGTTCGATACCCACTTGCCACTATCTATATAGTTGTTATTGGGATTAAATTTGATTGTGACCACGACATCACGTCAAATTTTGGCGTCGTTGCCGGGGAGTAGTGCGCAACGTGTGTTATTTTCTTTTTAAGTTTATTATTTTTCTGGTTTACGCTGGGTGTGTTAGTGTGCAGGTATTAACAGGTGCATGCGTACTAGGAGCTCTCACAAGCTATCACCATTGGCGTTTGATCCGGAAATTGAGCGAACATTAAGGGGATTAAAAAAATGAGTTACCAAGAGAAGTACGATTACGGTGATTATTATGAATATTCCCAACTTTCATATGAAGGCCCTCATATGTACGATCAAGACTATTATCATGCTCAGTATACATTTGATCAGTATGGTTTTGAATGGGTAACCCAACAACCTACTTTGCACTATCAGTCACATAAATCTGAAAGTCTTGACGAGATGATGAGAAAAAGACACATGGTTCATGTTGAAAAAGAATTAATAAAACCTCATTTGTCAATGGAAGAACGAGTAGAACTTTTGGAATGGAAATATGATTTGTTACCAAAAGAGGTGAAAGAGATGAGGCCAGGGACGTCGATATTGGAAAAACGTCAAGCAAAACAACACTGGATATATGTGCAGATTGAACAAATGACACCTATGGGTGATGTAGAAGAAAAGGTTGTGAGTCCTCCCGAACTTGAAACTGAATTATTAGGGCCAAATGAGGAATATACAATTGAAATTATTGTGGAGGAACCACCTATGGAGAGCAAAGTTGAGGGCCTTTTACTTGATGAACCAATCAAAGTTGATTACAACTCTCCGGCTGTGGTGGTTATGGAAACCAAGAGTGTTAAGGATGCATGTTTAGAAACTAGGAAGGTGGCACTTCATGATGTGGGAGATTTCATTCATAAGTTATGTTTATGGGAGAGTTTGGATTTGTTGGGCACAGAAAACGAAGTAGTGAAGTGTAGAGTAAACTACCGAGCATTTGTTGGAAATTCGGTAGGAAAATGTGGATTTAAAGAATTTTGCAAAGAAAGATGGGATGTGACAAAGCACACACACAATAGAAGAATCAAACACCGTGCTTACATCAGCAACGAAAAAGGTAAATGTGCATTGAGACCACCTTGAGACATATCAGGTACGGTCGGGCTGAAGACCTAAACTTTAGCGTTGCTTGGGAGGCAACCCAAGGTGTTTTTAGATAAGTGTGGGGAAGATGTGCGGAGAGTTGTGTGAAGGTGATGATAGGAAGTCGGATTATCTACAACATCTGTTGTGTCAAACTTCACCAGGTCAATGTACTCTTTCCTTAGTCTTGTTATGTTCTTTAGTATTAAAATATTGGTATTAGTTGATAAAATAAAAAATAAAAAAAAGAAATTTGGGGTTCGAGATGTAAAGCAAATGTTGGTGTTTTTGTTGAAAGCGATCTTTCCCTCAAAACCTTACATTGGGACAATGTATCCCAAGTGTGGGGATGGGGGGAAATTTTTGAGAAGTTAATATTTTTTGTGAAATCAAGCGAAAAATTGTCGAAATTTGAACACTTGATATTGTTCCATTTGACACACTGGCACATGTTCCTAGTCTTTTCTTGGTGAGAATTGAGCCACATATGAGTGTTATTGATATTTCTTTGTTTTAGTGGCGGTGTGTGTAGTGTGTTAATAGAACTTGTGTGTAAATACTTGTTAAATCCTAGAGTTAGCATGCTTTTGGAAATGATAAGGGATTTTTAGGAAGCCTCGTCTAGATGTGTGAGAGTGCGGAATTGGTTGGTTGGACCTCATACTTTACATATATGAGCTTGGTATTGTGAGGGGTGGGGGTTTGGTCCTTAGAAAGCCACGTTGAGCCTTAAACCATTCGGTTGTGACCCAAACCTACTTCTTACAAAACTTTACCTATTGAGACGACCCGGTTTATGAATTTAGTTTGTGATTGTTGATATTCTTGTATATATTGTTGAGTTCTATATTAAAAAAAAAAAAGAAGAAAAAAAAAAGAAAAAAAAAAGAAAAAAAAAAGAAAGAAAAAAAAAGAAAAGAAAAAATATGAGAAAAGTGCAAAAAGAAAGAGTTAGTTGCGATAGTAGTTGAAAATGTTGATGAAGTTGTGTATATAGTTGATGTTTGCTTTGTTTAGTAGTAGAAATAAAAACCGGGTCAAATCAATTAGCTCCTTCATGTGTATTCCACCATTCCCTACCTTTGCATTTAGCCCCGTTACAATCCGTAAGTCCCTTTGATTCATAAGCATGCTAGATATTTGTTAGGAGGAAACTTGATTCTTATACAAGCTTATTGTCGCACACACACACACGTATTGAGCGATTTAGCATAACATGCTAATTTATCTTGTCACCGAGAGTTCTTGTGAGGGGTGTGTCTTGTGGTACGATTGAAGGTTAGTAAAAGGACGATACATTTTAGCTTGATTTGCATGTTGATCGCTTGTGGTTTTGAAATGGTTTTTGAATAGGTTGCTTGGGACAAGCAACGAGTAAGTGTGGGGATGTGACGGGTGGTCCATAGGACAACCCTTAAGTGCCTTAAAAAGATTAAAATCCCATGCTTTACACGTTTAATTGTTTGAACTTGGTAACTATTAGTTGTTTGGACGTGTAGGTGCAAATGGAGCATAAAAGGGAAAGAATTTGGAGCATCAATAAAAAATCAATTTTTGGAATTGAAGAATTAAGAGGATAGCATGATAGAGGATGAAATTACGAGAACGTAGGCGAAAACGGTGAAGAAAACGGAGTTGAAACGAAAAAGTTATGCTAAAAAACAAGTTTTCAGCATTGCCTGCCGTAAGACAGAAGACAAGGACCGTATGACTTGGCTGTTCGCCGTAAGCTACGGCCCTCTGGCGTAGCTTACGGCGCCGACTGATCCAAAATCGTAACTTATGCATTTAATTGTCATTTTCATGGGGTTTAAGTGTGTCTCATCATATGTTTCGGTTACACAACACTTGGGGACGAATTTTGGCTAATTTTTGGAGCTTGAAGACTATCTTTATCATTGTTTTTCATGTTCTTAACTTGTTTGAAGATTAAAACTTGGTTTATGATGTTTGTTCAAGCCATGAGTGGCTAAACATTTTGTGGTCATCTTTGGTGGAAGGTTTTGTAAGACTTTATGCTTTATTTCCTTATTTCTAGAATAACAATCTTGATCTTTATTGAATTGTTTGTTATGGTGTGTGATTGATTGTTAGTAAATTATTGATTCTTATGTTAAACTAATTAGAAACCATACGTTCTTGGTGCTGTTGGCAATCGAGATATCATGGGTATAGTTAGGCTTGGGTAAGGGTTGATTGATCATCGGGTAACAACCTCACGTTCTAGGAATCTGAGTACTTAGTTCCCTTTCATCACTGCAATTGATCACACATGAACTATGTCTATGTAGTTCTTTCTAGTGGAATGTTAACATAAATGTCAAAGCAAACCGAAAACTAAAGATGATCATTTGTCCCTAATTTGTTTACAACCAAATCTTTTCTCTTTCAATTTCATTAGTTTAATTTAGTCTAAAACCAATTCACTCACATAAACTCTTGAACTTTACTTTTCTTGCAATTAGATGAAATTAGACAAACTTTCAAATAACACATATTCCACAAACTCCCTGTGTTCGATACCCACTTGCCACTATCTATATAGTTGTTATTGGGATTAAATTTGATTGTGACCACGACATCACGTCAAATTTTGAGGGATAATTATCCATTAGGGGTTACCCCCTTGAGTTTTAGGGGCCCTGATCCTAGTTTCGATTGTTCTGAAAAATTTATGGGTCATGCCATACTACTTGGGGGTCTCAATTAGGGTTTCCTATTGGACATTAATAAAATAATAAATAATAATTTTGGTGAGAGTTGTTACAGGCCTAGACAGGGAGCCCAGTCAGGTACCCCTGTCGACAAGTCATCCTTTGTCCGGAGTCATGAGCCCTCGAGCACGTGGGCCTGGACTGACTAGACAGACATGGTTGTCAAAGATCCCCTAATTACAGAAATGATGAAGATTCTTATCCTTATTAATTTAAGAATCACATGCCTAAACAACAAAGTCATTCCTTTATATCACATCAATGTTTCATTTCGAAACAAAGTGGCAACTCCTAGTACAATTCTCTGCCTCAACAAATACATTTAAAGATATCAATATAAACTATATATAGTAAAGTGTGAATTATTTATAAAGCTATCAGAAAATGGGTACCAGTACGGTACGACTCAATACCAGGGTAAAAACCGGTACCGTACTGGACCGGTACCAAACCAGTACCTAAAACGTCAAAAGTCGGTACTGAATCGACACCTAAAATGTTTTGATCGATAAATTCGGTACTGGTACCGGATACCATTTGCTCATCCCTAGTGGCCATAATGCTTTGGGATAGATATCTCCAATAATATGTCCTTTTTCCTCAAAATGGTAATACTTCCTTTTTCCTCCACGTTTATATTTTTACACTCACGTAAAAGTTTCACACTTTCACTTGGTTGAGGGCACTACATGTGGTGCAAACAAGTTACAACGTAAAACCTAGGATAATTAGAAAATCACAATCATCGATTAAAACACGTAGGTTGTGGGGCTGCATGGCATGTCACATGTTTCATCAGAATCTATCCTTGTTGTTTCTTAAACTGCATTATTACTCCTCATAAAGATTTAAAGAAACGGGATTTGTTAAAAATCAAAAAGGCAACTAGATATGCATACATCAATATACTACTACTACCAAACAAACTAGATATACATACATCAAAAAACACATAACATTTCCAACACATTAAGTTTACACTTTAAAACCCTAAGAGTTCTATCAGGCAATGCGACCAAAATTAGTGATCCAACAATCATCAACAAAAAAAACGTTACCTTTAGATTACTACATATATATATATATATATATAAAATATTTATAGGGGAGGGTTTAAATGAGAACGCTAAATATCGCGAGAACCGTGAGAACGAATGAAAAAACCACGAGAGCTTGGTAAAAAACAATTCAAATTCAAAATTTCTTTTTACACTTATCAGTTGTTCGAATACAATGTTAGAAATTAAATTTACACGTTTAAATTTACGTGAATTCGTAAATAAAGAAAATTTACACATGTGTAAGTTTGTCATTTACACATGTGTAAATTTTTTATATTTACACATGCGTAAAAAAATCTAGTAAGAGTGATTTTGAGAGGAGAAGTGAATTATTTGATGTTGTAAATTCTTTTTTGATGTTGTATTTTAATTACAATGAGGTTTGTATTAAAAAAATCGGTTTTTTCATTCGTTCTCACGGTTCTCGCAATATTTAGCGTTCTCAAGATAACCCTCCCCTATATATATATATATATATATATATATATATATATATATATATATATATATATATATATATATATATATATATATGTGGTAGGGATCTTAAGAGAAGTCCACCCTGTTTGAGAAACTTGAGAAGCATTCTGGACCAACATTTTCCTAAGCTTTTCGTAATATACATATATGTATTGTTTAAGATTGACTACATATATATATATATATATATATATATATATATATATATATATATATATATATTGTCAAATCTTGAATTATACACATATCTATATAGTCAATTTTAAACTATACATATGTGTATATTACAAAAAGCTTAGCGAAAATGTGTGGTCCAGAATGCTTCTCAAGTTTCTCAATGAGCATAGTGTTTTTCACACGATCCTAACCCTATATATATATATATATATATATGTATATATATATAAGAGAGAGAGAAAGTGTATTGTACAATCTGGATTTGACCCGTTTTGGTAAACTTACGTAAACTAGTTATGTAAGCTCAACCGTACGCGTATAAGCGATATCAGGAATTGTCAAATGGTATGAAAACGACTGATAACACACAGTATAGCGAGAAAACAAGCGACAAAACTTTTATTATTTACCCAATCCGAAAAACACCCCCCAAAACCCTAGATCTACAAACAGTAAGATCTGAGAACAAATACAATGAAACGATCAACTGACACAACAATCAGAAGATCAGAAACAGTGATCACACTCGATCACAATATGTATCAAAGATCTCAAAACAACTGATACAAGAAATACAAAAGGATTCAATCAAAGAACAAAGAAAACTGGTGAATCTTGAAGAATTGTGCGTAAAAAATGTGAGAGAGAGAGAGAGAGAGAGACTGACTGGAAGTGTCTAGATGTCTTCTTTTTATATCATCTCTTGAAAATATTACACTTCAGTCCAAGAAATATGTTGATGACGATCGCAGCCCCTCAAATGTTTCACAGACACACCTTATACTTCCAGCTGTTATAACAAACATACAACAAACTAACAACCGGATAAACAGATCAGCCCACCTTATGAGATTATATAAACAACCCAATAAATAAACATATGAATGAGAATTAATCTTCTACCTTTAATATCCCCCCTTCATTCATATGTTTGAACATGTTAGTTAATCCCAATTTGTCACAAAACATTTCATGTTGCGACACCGAAAGACCTTTAGTAAATGCATCTGCAAGTTGACATTCTGTGTCAACTTTCTCAAGACGTATTACACCGCAGGTAACTTTCTCTCTCAAAAAATGCAAATCCAGCTCAAAATGCTTTGTCCTTTCATGAAATACAGGATTTGCAGCTATAGACATAGCCGCTTTGCTGTCACAAAACAGATTTATAGGTAAACAAACATCAACTTTAAGTTCTTTCAACAAGTTCATAATCTACATTATTTCACATGTAGCAGAGCACATAGCTCTGTACTCTGCTTCTGCAGTTGATCTCGAGACTACACTTTGTTTTTTACTCTTCCAGGAAACCAACGACGACCCCAAAAATATGCAAAAACCAGTTACGGACTTTCGAGTTACCAAACATTTACCCAAGTCAGAATCAACATATCCTAACAACTCTAACACATTTTCAGATTTAATCCTTAATCCTTTACCCGGACAAGACTTCAAATACCTAAGCAATCTTAGAGCAATTTGTAAATGTGACACAGTTGGACTATGCATAAACTGACTCAGAAACTGGACAACATACGATATATTAGGTCTGGTCAAAGAAAGATATATCAGTTTCCCTATTAACTTCTGAAAACTAGTAACATCTTTTAACAAAACTAGATTTTTTTCGGTTCTAGATGACACTATATAGCTTTGTTCAATCAGAGTTACAACTGGTTTACATCCTAACAGACCGCATTCACTTAACAGTTCCAAACAATATTTTCGTTGATTTAAACAAACATCATTTTTATCATACAAAACCTCTATTCCAAGAAAATACTTTAGTTTACCTAAATCTTTAATTGTAAAACTATCACTTAACATTTTCTTAACCTCATTTATTTCATCAAGATTATTTCCTGTTAATACTATATCATCCACATATACAAGCAGAACAACAAACACAAAACCTTTGCACAAAATAAATAAAGAATGATCACATAAGCTTTGCCTAAACCCATTTTCTCTAAAACCTCAGTCAATTTTTCATTACATTTACGTGGTGCTTGTTTAAGTCCGTATAAGTACTTAACAAGCTTGCAAACTTTTGTTTCATTTTTAGAATAATACCCTCGGGGTAATGACATATGCACATCCTCAGTTAAGGAGCCATACAAAAATGCATTATTAATATCAAGTTGAAACATAGGCCAATTATTTTTCACGGCAAGACAAATAACATACCTTATTGTTACCATTTTTACAACAGGAGAGAAGGTTTCATTAAAATCAATCCCTTCTCTTTGATTATAGCCTTTAGCAACTAATCTTGCTTTAATACATTCAACTTCACCATTAGATTTATATTTGACTTTATACACCCATTTGCACCCAATAGGTTTTCTATTGGGTGGCAAATCAACCAAAACCCATGTATTATTTTTAAACAAGGCTTCCATTTCGGCATTCATAGCCTCAACCCACCTAATGTCTTTGGCAGCCTCATTATAAGTAATTGGTTCAACAATTTTATTCAAAGAATTAACAAAACAGTAGTTTTCAGCAGACAAACACGAGTAATTAACTACTCTATCTATTCCATACTTAACTTTACCATCAAGCACAAAACCATCCAATTTTTTTGGCACAGACACAACCCTAGTAGACCTTCTAGAACTAATTTGGACTCCCTCAGATAGGCTAGTCTCTTCATTTGAGATCCCAGTGTCCTCAACCCTGCTATTATCCTCACTACTACTACTACTCTCAACCCTAGTTCCTAAATGTTCTTTTTCATGACCATCCTGACTAGTGGAGGCAGATGTAGAAGAATGATCTAGTTGCTGATTTTCACTAGGATACTCATAAGATCCAATAACCCTCCCTTCATCATCGGGAAGTAAAGAAACTTTAGGCACACTTATTTCAACACAATCAAAAAAATTAACATGATTTAAACTTTTATCAACAATATTTTCTTGATTCATTAATTGTTTTGTTCTAAAAGGATAAACATCCTCATAAAACTTCACATCTCTTGAATAAAAAACTTTCTTTTCATCCAAACTCCAAAGTTTGTATCCTTTTTTAACATCTGAGTATCCTATTAACACAAACTTATCAGCATGATAAGTGAATTTGTCTGACTCATTTAAAATTGTGCTAAAACAAAGACACCCAAAGTTTCTCAAATGGGACAGAGAAGGTTTAAAACCAAAAACAACTTCATACGGACTTTTACCACCTAACACTAACGAGGGCAACCTGTTAATCAAATAGACCATAGTTAATACACTATCAGACCAGAATCTAAGAGGTAAGCTACCCTGGAACATCAATGATCTAGCCAAGTTTAACAAATGTCTATGATTACGTTCAGCCACACCATTCTGTTGTGGTGTGTATGAACAAGACGTCTGATGAATAACACCTTTAGTTTTAAAAAAAATTATTCATTTGACTATTTACAAATTCTGTCCCATTGTCACTTCTAAAAATTTTAATTTTAGTTTTAAACTGTGTTAAAACCATTTCATAAAAAAGACACAAGTTCTCAAAAACTTCCATTTTATTTTTCAAAAGATAACACCGAGCAGTCCTAGAGAAATCATCTAAAACAGTTAAAAAATATCTGAATCCTTCATAAGATGAAATCTTATAAGGACCCCAAAGATCTAAATGAACTAAATCACCAACACATTTGGACTTATGTTCACTTATAGGAAACAGAACCCTAACCTGTTTGGCTTTATGACAAATCTCACATGGACCATGATCTAAACTATTAATCCCTATGTAATGTTTTTAACAAGGCTAGAACCTGATCTGAAGGGTGACCTAGCCTACTATGCCATAAGTTTGTTTTTAAAACACTATTAGAATTAGTGTTCATTCCCACAAAATACAAACCGCTATCCTGGCTACCAATCATTAGGACTTTCCCTAATTTGGAATCCTGTAATATACAATTTTCTTCATTAAACACAACTGAAACATGGTTATCCTTAGAAAGTTTATGAACAGACAACAAGTTCACACAATAATCAGGAACATAAAAGACATCTTTCAAAACAATACCATCAATTAATTTTAAGTCTCCAATTTTTAAAACGTTCACACTTGTACTGTTTGGATGACTAACACTTAAATCAAAATCTGACACATCAACACAGTTATACATATTTATATCTGTTTTAGACATATGTTGATTAGCACTAGAGTCAACAATCCACCTATGACTACTACCAAAGTTAGCAAAACTAGAACAACTAACAAAACTACCAGCAAAATTACAATCACTGGTAAACAATGGAAGCTTGAGCCTCATTTCCAGATTTCTCACCAACAAGATGTAACAACTTAGTAATTTGTTCTAAAGTAAAAGGTAAGACTGAAGTACCAACAGAAGTAGTAGACCCAACAGTAGCATTATATTTATTATTACCAGAATTACCTTTACCCCCTGATTACAAACCCTCTTTTTAAAACCCGGAGGATATCCTATTATTTCAAAGCACCTATCAACGGTATGACCAATCAAATTACAATGTGTACATTTTAAGTTTGGATTAGGTCCTCTAGACACTCTTTTCTTAGGATCAAAGGACTGATTAAACTTAGACACATAAGAAATAACTTGTCCTTTAATGCTACCACTAGCCATCCTATGTGACTCTTCCCTAGACACAATAGAGAAAGCAACCTTGACTGAAGGAAATGGTTCTCTGGTTAATAAACTTGTTCTTACAGGCAAATATACATCATCTAAACCCATAAGAAACTGCATAACTTTTATTAATGTTGTAAAATCATTGTATTCTTTAGCTGCTTTACAAGAACATGAAGGCAGTTGAAGCATAGCATCAAACTGCTTCCACATCGTTGTAAGTTTATTGTAATATTCAAAAACTGAACTTCCATTTTGTGAAATATAATTTATCTTTTTATATAAGTCATAAACCACTAGGGGTGCAAACGAGCCGAGCTGAGCCCGAGCTCGGTCAGGCTCGAGCTCGAGCTCGAGCTCGATTAACTTATGAGAGCTCGGGCTCGAACTCGGCTCGATTTGAGCTTTGTTTTCAAAGCTCGAGCTCGGCTCGTTTGTATTTTATCAAGCTCGAGCTTGGCTCGGGCTCGGCTCGTTTATTATCTATTAATTAGTGTATTAAATAAAAATAATATCAATAATAGCCTTTTTAGGCTTGCGAGCTCGATAAGTAAAGCTCGGGCTTGGGCTCGTTTACTAAATAAGCTTACTTTTAGGTTCGAGGTCGGCTTGTAAACAAGTTTAAATAAGCAAGGCTCGACTCGGCTCGTTTATACTAAGGCTCGATAAGGCTCAACGAGCCTAACGAGCTTTGTAACAACTCTCACTAAAAATAATATTTAGTATGATAATTATCCAATAAGGAAACCCTAATTGAGACACCAAAGTAATTCTGCACAAACTCTAAAAATTTCAGAACAATCGGAATCTGGATCAGGGCCCCTAAAACCCGGGGGGGGGGGGGGGGGGGGGTAAACCCTAGTGGACGATTATCTTTAATTCTCGTTGTCAGTTAAGAATTTCTCGAATTCAGTGACTCAGCAAGCCTAGTCCCACACGTGGCTACCCTATAGTCGGTTCGTACCCCTTACGGACCGTAAGGGATAAGGCTTACGGTCCGTAAGCATGTCCAATTTCGGGTATAAATAGCAGACATTGGCACTTGATTCTGGGCACAAAAACGACGAAGGAATTCGTTATACACACTGAATTCTGTTCTGTTTACCACAATTAACACACACGATTCACGAAGTGCTGCTACGATGCCGGGTATTAACTCGATCGCTGTTCAATTCTTTTCTTTCCGTCAGCTTTTATTTTTTGTAAATAATAGCTCGGGATTTTACCCTCTAAATCCCTAAACTCTACCCGTTATTAGGGTAATAACTCTAATCACTGGTACGATACTTTATCCGATCGATTATAACTATCCAACGATTGGCTGAGTGCTGCTCAAATTGAGTTATACTTTGTTATTCATCGTGATTTCGACTTGAATGTTTGAGTGCTGTCCGAACTCGGGCTATACTCTGTCATTCGTTGTGAATCCGCTGAATTTTTAAGTATTGCACTTGTAAATCGTTGTGAGGGTTTTTATCTCGTGATTATCGTTAAAGTTGAATTGAGTTAATACACTAATACGGGTTCCCTTGTATCTAGAAATTAGAACTCATAAGCAGGGAGCTGCTAGAATACTTAAAAGCTAAGTAAAACTTAATAAGTTAAATAAACTTAGCAGTTAAGTTAGCTGAGTAGATTAATTAATTTGTTAATTAAGTTTAGTAAGATTAATTAACCAGTTAATCAAGATTAATTAAGCTAATCAAGATTAATTAAGCTAATTTAAGCTAAGCAAGATTTATTAAGCTAAATAAGTTATTTAGTTAAATGGTTAAGTAAACTTAATAGTTAAGGAAACTTAATAGTTAAGAAAAACTAAATAAATAAAAGGAACCTTAATGACTAAGAAATCTTCCTAGCTAAGAAAGGCATACTTCTTACCTATAAATAGGAGCCTAGGATTTCATTCTTCCTTGCTCATTTCTCTTCTTCTTCTCTCTATACGTTGGTGTTCTAACCAATAATCACCGATGCGATGTTCTGTCCGATCGATTCAGGAACCATCTAACGAATGCCGAAGTGTTGTGCTTTGTGAATTTCGTTAAACGGAATCCAAAGTACTATACTTTGTGAGTTCATTAAATGGATACCAAAGTACTGTCTGAATAAGACTATACTTTGTGAAATTCGTTAAGGTTCGAATCTCGTGACTACCGTTAAGGTTTGATTTGGGTTTCGTCGGCCTTCCTACACGCACGCGCCCGCCAGAATGCTTCCTTGGTTCGGTATGAAGCCAAGCCGATACATACGATAGGCGAAGGAAAGACCCCTATTACACAAATACGTATTCCATTCTGTTAAACTATATGTTTAACTACCATAATACTCCCAACCACACACTCACAATCAAACAAACTATTAAATCATCAGAAGATCCAGAATAATAAAGTGCATGCTTAATTATCGGAAGAAGTAGAATCAAGAAGCTTGATAACTCAATCTTACATAAAGTGAGTCATTCTCTTTTTATCAAATGTTTTACAATACTCCAAATTATTTTCAGAATTATAAATTACAGAGATTAAGTTTATGTAATCACCAAATTACAGCCAGTATGTGGGGTATTGTGCATATTACTACTGTTTTAATCACATTAGGTGGGCGAACCTAAAATTAAGTGATATACGTCATTCATTGGGGCAGCCAATGGTGATATGACCACAGTCACAGATCCGGTCAAGTGATAAATACTGTGGGTAGTTGGTAGATATCAGAAACATATGTAAAAACTCTTAATACTGTAAATTATAATAAACGAGTCATTTTAAATAACTAGAATGATTCACTCAGTATTTCCCGCTGACAAAACCTTTTTAAAACGCGTTTCAGGTAATTACAGTATATTGGAGTAAGGATTGGATCCAACACTGAAAGGACTTCAAGAAGTGGCTTATTTTATTAATTAAATCAACTTAAGAAATATTGTTTTTGGGGTTTATCCCGTATTAAAAGCTACCTTTGTAAAACCTGGAATTTATTCCATCTATTTAAATAAAATCCGGTGTTTCTAAACTCTGATATTTTTCCTAACTCACGGTCCTGATGAAATTTCCGCTGCAATGTTTTTTCAAAATAATCACCGGTACCACTTGACTGCTCGCGGCTCCCGATTCCGGTCAGGGTGGGATCGGGGGTCGTGATAGAAGGTGGTATCAGAGCTAAGCCACTGCTTTAAGCCTATAAGTGTTGTGATAACAATACTTAAGCTTAAATAAAAGAGTTAGGAGATTGCTATTAACTGGTAGCACATCTGATAGCATTTAGACTTGAACATAAGAAAAGATGCCTTAGTATAAACTAAGCCACTTGTTTAGAGCAAGTAGGTGTTATAATAATAATACCTAAGCTTTAACGGAGAGTTAGAACCTTAATATTATCTGATAGCACTCTGAATGATATTTAGACTTGAACTTAAGAATTTTGCCTTAAAATAAACTTTAAAGTAAATTACTTATATAAGTACAATGTAATGGATATTGGTATTCCATAAGAATGACGATTAGCAGGCAATAGCACTTAATTGCTTCTTGCTTATTAATATTACTTGGTCTAGAATAAGATATGTTATGGGAATACAAATTTCCTTAATTCTGGATAAAAGCCCTAATAAAAGAGACACTTTTACATTTTGAAAAGATACTATTTATGTGAAATAGAAAATTTTCTCCGGCGAAACTGGGTAAAGAGTAGCAGACTCTCCAGCTTGTCCGGATATACTGAGGTTACCTCTCCGGCGCAAACCGGGTAAGATGGGGTATATAAAATGTCAAACAAGTGACAAGATTTCCCTTAAATAATATCGTGACCTGATATCTGACTTGTTTTTGGAAAAAAAAATAAATCTGTTAAATACATTGGCGTTATAGCGGGTATGTATATTACAGCATATGAAATATATAATTATATAGATATATATATCTATAAGAAATTCCAAAAGTCACTTAAGAATAAAACACAAACATCTGTGTCAATAATAAATTTTAGATTTCTTTAGAAATCTCTTGCATATATCTTTAATTCCAATATCAAACATTATTTCGTTTGATCATCTACCTCGTAACTCGAGCATCAACATAAACAGTGGAAACTCTATAAGTTGGAACACCATCAAAAATATAAGAATTTCCAATACATTACCATAAACTATTAACGCAAGTAAGAAGCATGTAAAGTTGTGCTAATGCACAAGAAAACACATGAAACTTAAATTATATGTCCACAAACGTCGAAGTTTATCACACACAACTTCCAAGGCAAGACCTTTGAAAAATATAAATTAGGCATGATGACACCCATACTAATTCCGTCAGTAAAAGTACTACTAATCAAAAAGCGGCACTTTACCACATGATCTTACAAACGATCTAAATTTCACTAAGATACGTTAGAACAAGAATCCAATCCGAGTCATAATTATTAGCACTGCAAAAGGAATCCCATGCCTTTACAATTCCCCTATCTCATTTTATTTGACATTCCCTGATAATGTCACTTAACAACGGTTATCACACAAAATTCCAGATAAAGCTCTTATATTCCCTTCATTAAAATTCTGACCTCTGTAAATAGACTTTGGCCTTGTACTTCCCCTAATGGTCATCATACTATAAGGATTTCTTTCATGGTAGCGAATATTGATATGTCTCATTTCTTGGTAAATCCACACGTTACACATGCACTGTTTGTTGCGCATGTGGTTCATTTGAATTATGAAAATCATAGGAAGACTTCATTCCAATTTGTTGTTTTATCTAAACTCAAATATCATTTCGCTATACTTGATCTTTGCATTGTAAACCGCGTTTTGCAAAATGATTACTCTTTGATATTTGATCGATAAATTTCTTGAAAAACTCGATTTCCTTTTTATGGTATACATGGTTTTGTTGTAACCATATCAGAACTTTCTTGAACTCGTTTTGTTTACACCAAGTTCAATTGTTTGAACTTGCTCGCATTACGTATTCAATTCAAAGTCCCATATGATGGATTGAAGCCATCATATTCAAAATAGTCCCAACAAGCACTTCAATTCTCTTGAACCATAACATGCTTGTTTAGTCTTCGAATTAATCAAATCATTTCTATTACGATCACCTTGTGGTGACATTTTTCACAAAATTTGAAAATTTCGCTAATCTCGTTTAAATTTATGACTAGTTATTATTATTTATTTTTGGTAAATCTTTATAATAAAATATTAATAATAGTAGGTGTTAATATTATTTTTAGGTATTAAGGTTATTATCAAGACAGGTATTGGATAGCGTAGCCTTAGTTAGGCATGGACTGATCACCTATGCTTAAACAAGGTAGCACTAACCAATATCCAACCATGATAATAACTATTTAATATATATAAATTAAGTCATCATACTTATTTAGTAAATTTCAATTATATATAAAAATATTTTTATTATATATAGAAATATATATACTTTGTACTGTAAAGAGAAGACATATTTTCATAAACCAATTAAAAGGGACGAATAAAATTATTTAAATAATTTTCTAAGTATTCATGAACAAGACATATTATAAATAAATGTTCATCTTGATTAATATTTCACAACTATTAAATACTTATAGAAATATTCTTTTATAATAATATATATATATATATTAAAATATTAAATGTCATTTACGCAAGCCAATATTTAAGTATGCTTGATATTAAAATAAACATTTAGTATTTTACTTTTATGATTTAAAATACCCTATTATAAAATCTTATAATTAAACATACTTGATTTTAAAAAAAAAATGATAATCGTGAGTTCTAGAATATTGGGTAAACCTATTTATAAAACATATATCATTATTTTGTCAAAATTACCACGGGTTTTGATATTTTAAACCTATCTATATTTATTTGTTATTCTATTTTATGATAACATAAAAGGAAAAAGTATTTAATAAATCATCACTTATCTTTAATCAAACATTTTGATTAAAGTCATCTGAATACAATTATGTATTAAGACAAAAATACACTAACTTTATTGTCTTTTTATGTATTCTTACAAATCACCCATCTCAGCACATTAATTTTCTCATATCATAATTCAATATTTGACAAATCATTTTTCATGTTTTCATTTCATTTTGAACCAGTCAATCTTAAGTCTTCCTTAGGTACCAATCAAGGTAAGTTTTCTTCTGACAAAGAATTTTACTAATTCCAAAAAGTTCTTCACAGTCATTCTAAAAATCTATAGACCATATATCTTTTGGCTTAAACATAATCACCTTGGAAACTATATCATTTCATCAGAATGTCTCATCTTTTGAAATATCCAGATTCGCCTCCTTAAAACTCTCAAATTCGAAAACGATAAATTTATTCGGTCATCATTGAATTCTTTCAATCATTACAAACACTTTGTAGCGTCCAAATAGATTTGTAGCCTGTGCTAAACCCTATTCATACGCCATTCGTTTGAATTGTCATATTCTTGGTACAATTATGTACTCAGATTACGATACATTGTTTCTCTTAATTAAAAGAAGAAACATAAAGAAAATATCATAGTCCAAATCTCGAGGACGAGATTTTTATTAAGGTGGGGAGGATGTAACAACTCTCACTAAAAATAATATTTAGTATGATAATTATCCAATAAGGAAACCCTAATTGAGACACCCAAGTAATTCTGCACAAACTCTAAAAATTTCAGAACAATCGGAATCTGGATCAGGGCCCCTAAAACCCAGGGGGGGTAAACCCTAGTGGACGATTATCTTTAGTTCTCGTTGTCAGTTAAGAATTTCTCGAATTCAGTGACTCAGCAAGCCTAGTCCCACACGTGGCTACCCTATAGTCGGTTCGTACCCCTTACGGACCGTAAGGGATAAGGCTTGCGGTCCGTAAGCATGTCCAATTTCGGGTATAAATAGCAAACATTGGCACTTGATTCTGGGCACAAAAACGACGAAGGAATTTGTTATACACACTGAATTCTGTTCTGTTTACCACAATTAACACACACGATTCACGAAGTGCTGCTACGATGCCGGGTATTAACTCGATCGCTGTTCAATTCTTTTCTTTCCGTCAGCTTTTATTTTTGTAAATAATAGCTCGGGATTTTACCCTCTAAATCCCTAAACTCTGGCCGTTATTAGGGTAATAACTCTAATCACTGGTACAATACTTTATCCGATCGATTATACCTATCCAACGATTGGCTGAGTGCTGCTCAAATTGAGTTATACTTTGTTATTCATCATGATTTCGACTTGAATGTTTGAGTGCTGTCCGAACTCGGGCTATACTCTGTCATTCGTTGTGAATCCGCTGAATTTTTAAGTATTGCACTTGTAAATCGTTGTGACTCGTGGTTATCGTTAAAGTTGAATTGAGTTAATACACTAATAAGAGTTCCCTTGTATCTAGAAATTAGAACTCGTAAGCAGGGAGCTGCTAGAATACTTAAAAGCTAAGTAAAACTTAATAAGTTAAATAAACTTAGCAGTTAAGTTAGCTGAGTAGATTAATTAATTTGTTAATTAAGTTTAGTAAGATTAATTAACCAGTTAATCAAGATTAATTAAGCTAATCAAGATTAATTAAGCTAATTTAAGCTAAGCAAGATTTATTAAGCTAAATAAGTTATTTAGTTAAATGGTTAAGTAAACTTAATAGTTAAGGAAACTTAATGTTTAAGGAAACTTAATGGTTAAAGTAAACTTAATGGTTAAGTAAAACTTAATAGTTAAGCAAACTTAATAGTTAAGAAAAACTAAATAAATAAAAGGAACCTTAATGACTAAGAAATCTTCCTAGCTAAGAAAGGCATACTTCTTACCTATAAATAGGAGCCTACGATTTCATTCTTCCTTGCTCATTTCTCTTCTTCTTCTCTCTATACGTTGGTGTTCTAACCAATAATCACCGATGCGATGTTCTGTCTGATCGATTCAGGAACCATCTAACGAATGCCGAAGTGTTGTGCTTTGTGAATTTCGTTAAACGGAATCCAAAGTACTATACTTTGTGAGTTCATTAAATGGATACCAAAGTACTGTCTGAATAAGACTATACTTTGTGAAATTCGTTAAGGTTCGAATCTCGTGACTACCGTTAAGGTTTGATTTGGGTTTTACACAAATACGTATTCCATTCTGTTAAACTATATGTTTAACTACCATAATACTCCCAACCACACACTCACAATCAAACAAACTATTAAATCATCAGAAGATCCAGAATAATAAAGTGCATGCTTAATTATCGGAAGAAGTAGAATCAAGAAGCTTGATAACTCAATCTTACATAAAGTGAGTCATTCTCTTTTTATCAAATGTTTTACAATACTCCAAATTATTTTCAGAATTATAAATTACAGTGATTAAGTTTATGTAATCACCAAATTACAGCCAGTATGTGGGGTATTGTGCACATTACTACTGTTTTAATCACATTAGGTGGGCGAACCTAAAATTAAGTGATATACGTCATTCATTGGGGCAGCCAATGGTGATATGACCACAGTCACAGATCCGGTCGAGTGATAAATACTGTGGGTAGTTGGTAGATATCAGAAACATATGTAAAAACTCTTAATACTGTAAATTATAATAAACGAGTCATTTTAAATAAATAGAATGATTCACTCAGTATTTCCCGCTGACAAAACCTTTTTAAATCGCGTTTCAGGTAATTACAGTATATTGGAGTAAGGATTGGGTCCAACACTGAAAGGACTTCAAGAAGTGGCTTATTTTATTAATTAAATCAACTTAAGAAATATTGTTTTTGGGGTTTATCCCGTATTAAAAGCTACCTTTGTAAAACCTAGAATTTATTCCATCTATTTAAATAAAATCCGGTGTTTCTAAACTCTGATATTTTTCCTAACTCACGGTCCTGATGAAATTTCCGCTGCAATGTTTTTTCAAAATAATCACCGGTACCACTTGACTGCTCGCGGCTCCCGATTCCGGTCAGGGTGGGGTCGGGGGTCGTGACAAGCTTCACATGTGAGGCTCGAGCTCGGGCTCGATAAACAAACGAGCTTTGTTTTGAGGCTCAAGCTCGGCTCAGGCTCGATAAGGCTCGGCTCGTTTCGAGCTTTTTCTCGAGCCGATCTCGAGTAGCTCGCGAGCCGCTCAGCTCGTTTGCACCCCTATAAACCACTGAACCATCAACTTTATCAAAAGATTCCTTCAAATCAAGCCAAACTTCAAACGCTAGTTTAGAAAATACTTGTCCTAAAAACAACTCCTTAGAAATAGAATTTAATAGCCAAGTCAACACAACTGAGTTACACCTATCCCATTGGGCAGACAACACCTCATCATCATCTAATTTCTCACATTTACCATCTATAAAACCGTATTTGTTTTTAGCTTCCGATGCAAGTTTCATTGCACTTGCCCAGACAGTGTTATTTTCCGAACCTTTAAGTTTTATACCAACAATTTTTAATGCACTAGAATCACTAGGATGCAAATAGAGGGGTGACCCTATATCTAACTTGCTAATAAGGGTAACAGAAGTACCTTCACCGTCACCCATGATAACACTCACAAACAAATAATCAGAAAATAAGTCACAGAAGTTATCATAGATAACACACAAAAATGTGAGACAAACAGACAAAAAACAAACCCTTGGACGAAGCTGAGTCAGGGACCAGATTCCAGGTTCGTCACTCTATGGTGTCTGGACAAGCCTTTACTCAGGAGCCACAACTATTCCTATCAGACCTAATACACAAACCAAGACAAGAAACAACAGACAGACAACCACAACAGGCCACAAGAAACACAGAATATAACAACACAGAGTAAACAAGTAATCAAAGAATCAGCAATCAAAAAATGTCGTTCCTCACTACCCCGACTTCAACTACTCAACAACAGAAAATAAAAGAGGATGGTAAGAACGATCTTACAGCGGGTGCAAAATAACTCCGAATAAAATCAGACCTGTAGTTTTCAAGAACTACAAGATCTGATTTGCTAAAACCAACAATCAAATGATCCCAGTTAGTTTGCCCTGAACCTTCTAGGGTTTCAGAGACTAACGCAGGTCTTCAATCAACACAGCAGCATAAACCCTAGAATAGGATTTGTCTTCACAGATCTCCCAAGCACAGATTCCAAGGATGCAAAACAACACACTACTACTCCGATCAACAAGGGGCAGGAAACCCTAACAGACACACAACAACAAACACTATCAGATTAAGACGCGGAAGACAAATCAAGAGCTCTTTGGCTCTGATACCATGTCAAATGGTATGAAAACGACTGATAACACACAATATAGCCAGAAAACAAGCGACAAAACTTTTATTATTTACCCAATCCAAAAAACACCCCCAAACCTAGATCTTACAAACAGTAAGATCTGAGAACAAATACAATGAAACGATCAATTGATACAACAATCAGAAGATCAGAAACAGTGATCACACTCGATCACAAGATCTATCAAAGATCTCAAAACAACTAATACAAGAAATACAAAAGGATACAATCAAAGAACAAAGAAGACTGGTGAATCTTGAAGAGCTGTGCGTAACAAATGAGAGAGAGACTGAGTGGAAGAGTCCAGAAGTCTTCTTTTTATATCATCTCTTGGAAATATTACACTTCAGTCCAAGAAATATGTTGATGACGATCGCAGCCCCTCAAATGTTTCACAAACACGCCTTATACTTCCAGCTGTTATAACAAACATACAACAAACTAACAACCGGATAAACAAATCAGTCCACCTTATGAGATTATATAAACATCCCAATTAATGAACATATGAATGAGAATTAATCTTCTACTTTTAACAGGAATAATATTATACATTACTAATATTTTGTGAATTTCCCCTTGTCATAAATCAGGAATAATATTATACGTTACTGATACACAAGCCCGTGAATAGTACGTTTACGATTGATACTAAACATGTGTTTATATTTGCTATAGAGTATTTTTTAATATCGTAAGTTAGAGCGAGTGCCGGTACTATAATGGTACCATAACGAATTGAATTGATACTTGCCGGACAACATTAGTGAATTATTCGTTTTTATTTTTTCAATTAAACACGTGTTTATATTTGTTGTAAAGTATTTTTTAATACCGTAAAGTTGAGCGAGTGTCGATACGGTAATGATTCCGTGACGAATTGAAGTGATACTTGCCAGACAACATTGGTGAATTATTTGTTTTTATAGTTTTCAATTAATGTAAACAACATGTCGATATTCTTGTGGGCATATATTTTTTGTTACACCGAGTGCTGATGTCAAATCCGTTGCAAAGTGCGGGCACTATTTACGCTATTTACTAGTTAATTGTTATCTTTTTCTCGTACTCGACACACGCTTTTGTGATTATAATCATACTTAAACGCTAAAATATCACTTATTTAGTTTTAATGGCTTCGTCTACCTAGAGATAAGTTAGAATGTGGGTTGTAATAGGCTGGTAGAAGCTTTTTTGTAATTGTTGATTTTACAACAAAGATAGTGGGAAGTTAATCTTTGCATATTTTAGGAACACGTCATAGTGGAGAGCATGGGCACCAATTCATATGACTTTATTAACTTGGTTATGTAAAGGTGAGTTTATCGATGAAGATTAAACTTATATATGTTTTTTTAACAGCAACAACTCTATATATTTATAGGGCCAGAAAGAAATTGGAAGAAATACAAAACCAAGCGAAAATAAAAAAAACAAAAAAGACAACAAGAAAAAATGGGACTTATAGAATGTCCGTTACATCAAACTTTACTCATTTTTCCCATAATGGAAGTGTGATTTTCGACCTATTGCAAACCCACAAGAAAGCATCTTCCTTAACGAGTTCAACGATTTTTCGAACCGAAACAAACGTGTCTTCGAAAACTTTCAAGTTGCGGGTATTCCATAGTCTCCAAACCATCGTCGTTGCCACCATGTGCATAAGCCATTTCCAAGTCTTTCCACCCATCCAATTAGATAAGGTCACTACTTGTACGATTAGAAACTCAGAAGAAATCTTACGATTTATTTTTTGTCAGAGAATTGTAGAAGGTGTTCTTTTTTTAAAAAACAATAATAAAATAAAAAAATACTTTAAAAAAACTTTTTTTATATGAACTTTCTTTCCACCCTTTCCACTGTTCTTGTTTCCCTTTGAAGATTGGCCATGTTCAACAATATTCGCCTTTGTTGTTTGAGTACTATCAATCCTTTTCAAAGCAACTTTGTTATCTTATTCAATGCGAAGGCGAACAACAAGATCTTCGGTCATTTCCTTTCGCTTATGCTTGAGATAGTTCTTGAAATTAACCCAGCTTGGTGGTAGCTTTTCTATCATAGCAGCAACTTGGAATGTCTCGTTGAGTACCATTCCTTCCGCATGAATATCGTGAAGAATGACTTGCAATTCTAGGCAGTGGTGCAACCAAACTGGTTGTCACAGTAATAGCAGAAGTCATGATTGCAGAAACAGCTATGTTCATAGGCTGGGATTCCATTCTGAAAAGAAACAGAACAGGAACAATCAGTAATATAATCTTTTTAAGTTTGTTAGTAATCTGAATACAAAATCTGCAACAGAAAATAAACAAAGAAAAATGAAACAGTAACAGTGAACCGGGCTTGTGTTTGACACAATTCCCTTAAACAGATTTGCGGTCTGTTCCCAGGGTACGCCGGTTCGAAGCAGTAACAGCGCACTGCCGGACTTGAACACTTGCCTGAGCAGAAATAACTAAAACTTAATAATGATCATCATCAATACTGAATAATCATTTCAGTTTAAAACTCATTAACAAGACCAACAGTTTCAGTTTTAAAGACTAACTAAAAAATTAGTCAGTCTCGAGTGCAAAAACTGCCTCACACGGGCCCGGGTTTTCAGAGCTGCATTCGTGTCCGCAGGACGTGCGGGCATGCACGAGTTCAACCAAATTCCAATTCCGAAACTCAATTTTTGCACTCCCCCTGCGTGCACGCGGGTAGGACTTGTGGTAAAACATGTCATAAGACTACAATTGTTTGGTCAAGGTTTTTCATTATAAATAACCTTTCCTTTTGTTCCCACACCAATGTGGGACAAAGTGGTTTTACCACTTGAGACTTTCATTCACACCAAAACTTCCAACAGAATATGAGCTTGATGAAGATGCGTCTCTTATGTCTGATTATGTATGTATCTAGCTACCTCTTTGTTATGTTACTATAAATGGAAATTACCTAACCCGACCCTCTCGTGTTGGTCACCTCTAATTTATATCCTTTTATTGTATAGCATCAAGAGGCATGGTTCGTGTGAGAGGCTACAAAGTGAATCGCAACATTGCACCAACTCTTGAACACATTTTCAATGAACACGGTGAAAAGCTGGCAGACGGACTGACAGCCGCAGCAGGACGTGGCATCACCTCAGGAAGCGTCCAACACTTTTGTGCCCTACGCTTCTGACACACCTGCAAAAGGCTACGTGTTGTCAGTCTAGCCACTTGACTACCCTCCTTTGCTCTTCAGCTATAAATACCCATCCCAAACCAAGTTTGAGGTAACGCTAATCTGCTCTCTCACACATACTACTTAAACACACACTTTGCTCTCAAGCAAATTCTGATTCTCACGTCGGAGAGTGGTAACAAGGAGCACCCCCCACTCCATCCTCCTTGTTACGAGCCACGATATGTTTCCTTGTGCAGGAAACAGGTTAGAGGACAACCCGACCATTGATCGAGGAAAGAAGGGATTAACCCTACTCGATGAGACTAGTGACTTAACCCCTCGGTTAACCACTATTTCATCACATACTTTCACATGTACTTAAGTTTTACAGGTCTTTATCACTTAAGAGCCTTAAAAACATCTTACGGGGTACCGGGACTGAACCAGGATCAGTCAGATGCAAGAAACAACAACAATCAGGAAAATGACAAAACCCGCCCTAAGCTACGGCCTGCCTGCCGTAGCTTACGGCAGCCACCTTCTGCCAAAACAGAAATCATCTGCTATAAGCTACGGCAGCTACCGTAACTTATGGCCAACTGCTGTTGTTTTTGTGTTTGGAGCTTATTTGATTTGTTTCGAGTCTCACTTGATCATGCCTATTCTGATCCGCTTCAAATTAAACATGTAACATCTAAACGAGGCCCCGTTTCGACTTACACTACCATAGTCCCATTTTAACAATAAATTCAACATCTACATAAGCCCAAACATGCTTTAATTCTGTCATTTAAGCAATTAATCTTAATTCTCAGGTTTGACCCGTTTGGTTTTTATCATACAACTTCCGATTTAGTTGACGACTATCAACACAATACCACCAAACTTATCTTAGTACTTCCATTGATTTTACATTCCTACATGCCTCTCAACAATTAACATATGACAATTCCCTTTTAAATACTAAAGAGTGATTCCGGAAATCACTTACCTTATGCGTCCATATTCGAGCTCGTCTTCTTGCCTCCCTTTGACTCGTTAGCCATCCGTGCTTGAGTCCTTGCCAATGTAAATTCCTATTCTCATGCCATCATTTTCATAACTTGTTAGTTTGCATGTTCATCCATATCGATAATCATTTCAAATTCTTAGTTGCATTACTTTCATTAGTCAATCATTCACCAACCTGCATAGTTCAATTCACTAAAAATAGGCTGTTTCGGATGTCCGTTTACTGTACTTAAGAGCTTGCAAAAACTATGATCTTTTTATGTGACGTGCCCCTCGAAGGGGTTATCCTTGTGTTAAATTTTTAGAGTCTAACTCTCTACCAAAAATTTATAAAAAATCATTTACTAAGCAGCAATCAGATTCTTCACATACTAACTGCAGCCCACGGAAGAAATCATTTAAAAATCCTCGATTGTCCAATTGACATCATTTCAGTTGGAGATTTTCATGACCTCCTGAATCTACCTACAATAAAAATTTGAGATCATAACTCAATTCCTAAATTGAGTAATGACATTCGTAATTGGGTGCAAATTCTGGCAGAAAACGCAGCCTGAACCTTCGATACGGGAAAATTTATAAAACGTTTAATTTTCGTCGAAAAAATGCAATTCCAGTTGGGTTCGACAGTTTTTCCTTGAAGTTCATCACAAACTTAATAAACATCAGTTTTGACAAGATTTGACCCGTTACACCTGATTAAATTCGGTTGTAACTTTCTGGACAGATTCTGTTTCATCACCCGAACCCCATAAACGATTAAAGCGTTACATCAATCAAGCATATAACACATTCTTAGAACATACTTCTACTCAATCACAATTGAACTACATTTGCACATAGATTTCATTACGAATATATATTCCTCACGGTAATTTACTATTAATTGCATCTTATCTACCTTCTATACATATTCATTCGTTGTTTACATCAAATCTCTTCTAATAATCTCACGTATGCATTTCATCAAACACTTGGCGTGCGTACATCATCTAATGCACAATGTACAAGTATTTCATGCTCATCTTCTACCATCTTGCTTTCAATCATCAACCATATCACAACATCACATTACTTCCAAATCATACTCAATCTAACTAATAAGAATCAATCATATACCACATCATACATCAAAATTATACAAGAATTGAACATGGTAATTCATTCATCTCACCGTTCTTACTAGCACAAGTGGGTTTTATCCCAAAACATTAAATTACATAGAATCTTGCATAGTTTATGTTGTACATGGTGATTCTAACACATGTACATGATTAATTTCATATAATTTCATGGATTAAACATAAACCCACTTCATTCATGATCACCAAATTACAATTTCAACTTACCTCATGTATAGCAAGTCTAGATGATCATGAATTTGAGTCCATGCATTGGATTTGAGCTGAGTTCCCCTTTCAATTCGAAGATTTTGAGGAATTAGGGTTCTTCCCTCTTTTCCTTGTTCCTGATCGACATACACACACACATACAAGTGCGTGTTGTGTTTTATTTTCTTTTTATTTCAAACGATTAGTTTCTAATTGTTCCCATTTAGTCCCTCAACCATGGTTTTATTATGAAAGCCACTAGTTCATGTTTTCATCCATTACTTAATACTTATAAACTAGGTTAGTTAATCCTAGATATTATACCTTATTCCATAATATGTGGAAATCGTATTAGCAGGTTAAAGATTCACGTTTTGGGGCGTTACACATATTTTGTGAATTTCCCCTGTCATAGATCATGAATAATATTATACTTTCACTAAAATAACAAAAAGAAAACAAATGCAAAAATGTACTAATAAAGAAAAGGCCATATTTTGTGAATTTCCCCTTGTCATAAATCAGGAATAATATTATACGTTAATGATACACAAGTCCATGAATAGTAAGTTTACGATTGATACTAAACATGTGTTTATATTTGCTATATATTTTTTTAATACTGTAAGTTAGAGCGAGTGCATGTACAATAATGGTACCGTAACGAATTGAACTGATACTGGCCGGACAACGTTAGTGAATTATTCGTTTATATTTTTTCAATTAAACATGTGTTTATATTTGCTACAGAGTATTTTTTTAATACTGTAAAGTAGAGCGAGTGTCGATACGGTAATGGTACTGTGACGAATTGAACTGATACTTGCCAGACAACGTTAGTGAATTATTTGTTTTTATAGTTTTCAATTAATATAAGAAACATGTCGATATTCTTGTGGGCATATATTTTTTGTTATACCGAGTGCTGATGTCAAATCCGTCGCGAAGCGCGAGCACTATTCACACTATCTACTAGTTAATTTCTAATTGTTACCTTCTACTCATACTCTAGTTAATTTTTAATTGTTATCTTTTTCTTGTAACTCTACACACGCTTTTGTGATTATAATCATACTTAAACGCTAAAATATCACTTATTTCGTTTTAATGGCTTCGTCTACCTAGAGATAAGTTAGAATGTGGGTTGTAACAGGCTGGTAGAAGCTTTTTTTGTAATTGTTGATTTTACAGCAAAGATAGTGGGAACTTAATCTTTCCATATTTGTAGGAACACGTCATAGTGGAGAGCATGGGCACCAATTCATACGACTTTATTAACTGGTTACATAAAGGTGAGTTTATCGATGAAGATTAAACTTATATATGTTTTTAACCGCAACAACTCTATATATTTATAGGGCCAACAAGAAATTGGAAGAAATACAAAACCAAGCGAAAATAAAATAAAAAAGACGACAAGAAAAAAATGGGACTTATAGAATGCCCGTTACATCAAAATTTACTCATTTTCCCATAATGGAAGTGTGATTTTCGCCCTATTGCAAACCCACAGGAAAGCATCTTCTTTACCGAGTTCAACGATTTTTCGAACTGGAACAAATGTGTCTTCGAAAACTTTCAAGATGCGGGCATTCCATAGCCTCCAAACCGTTGCCGTTGCCACCATGTGCACAAGCCATTTCCAAGTCTTTCCACCCATCCAATTAGATAAGGTCACTACTTGTACGATTTGAAACTCAGAAGAAATCTTACGATTTATTTTTTTGTCAGAGAATTGTAGAAGGTGTTCTTTTTTCAAAAAAACAATAATAAATTAAAAAATATTTAAAACAAAACTTTTTTTTATATGAACTTTCTTTCCACCCCTTTCCACTGTTCTTGTTTCCCTTCAAAGATTGGCCATGTTCAACAATATTAGCCTTTGTTGTTTCAGGACTATCAATCCTTTTCAAAGCAACTTTGTTATCTTCTTCAATGCGAAAGCGAACGACAAGATCTTCAATGGTCATTTCCTTTCGCTTATGCTTGAGATAGTTCTTGAAATCAACCCACCTTGGTGGTAGCTTTTCTATCATAGCAGCAACTTGGAATGTCTCATTGAGTACCATTCCTTCCGCATGAATATCGTGAAGAATGACTTGCAATTATAGGCAATGGTGAAATCAAACTGGTTGTCACAGCAACAGCAGAAGTCATGATTGCAGAAACAACTGTGTTCATGGGCTGGGATTCCATTCTGAAAAGAAACAGAACAGGAACAAAGTAATATAATCTGTTTAAGTTTGTTAGTAATCTGAATACAAAATCTGCAACAGAAAATAAACAAAGAAAAATGAAACAGTAACAGTGAACCGGACTTGTGTTTGACACAATTCCCTTAAACAGATTCGCGGTCTGTTCCCAGGGTACGCCGGTTCGAAGAAGCAACAGCGCACTGCCGGACTTGAACACTTGCCTGAGCAGAAATAGTTTATAACTGAAACTCAATAATAATTAGATGTGCAAGTTCAAACTTCAAGGTGAAAATTGCATCTTAAAGAGTCACAATCAAATAATAAGATGTTCAAAGCCGATTATCCAAATCTGTTAATTTGCCTTCAACAATCATAAACTTCCTAACCACAATCATCGCACCCAAAGACTAACTAAAGAATACTGCACAAACAAAAGCAACACAATACCAAACATAGTTATACAAATATTACTGCCAGTAAATAATACCATCTTGTGTGAGCAAAGGATAATCCCCAGCACTAAGAGTATACCAATTAGTGTTTTCAGACAAAAAAACCCTAATTTTTCCTCTGATTTAAGAGAAATCAAATTATAAAATACATATTCAACAGTTTTGCACACTTCATAATAACAACACAAAACACACAAAGTTAGATTGAAATTAGAACAATAAACTCATTATACACACACATCAAAGAACAAATAACGGATTTAATATCAACAACATAAAAATTGAGACAAATAAAATTAGGGCTTTTTTGTAACAACTAAAAACACACAAACAGAGATGGAATCCGAACAATATATCAATATAATTCACAATATAAGAAGCAATTGCAAGAAACCACTAACCGACGATTCAAATTTGAGATGATTCAGATTTGAAGACTGATGAATAGAAAAAAAAACATATGAGGCGAATTGGTTTTTGAATTCTCCCATTAAACATAATAAATTGTTTATACACGATAATAATGGAAACGTATTCATAGTTTTGTAGAAGATTTTCAATTGATTGAGGTTTCCATATGAAGAGCACATTAGCGGTTTCACAATTGAATGAAGAAGAATAGAGGAAAAGCTTTTGCCACTCATGAAAGTGAAGCAGAATTGAGGAAAATGAATTTGCCGCTTAAAATATAATTCTCTAGCTAAATAGCAATGGCACAACAACAGGTGATGTGGCAAAATTATTTTGCTTTAATAATAGAGATAGATATACATATATTAGTAAAGTACCCTATGCAACAAGGCTACACATTCTTAGCCCTTAGGTTTAAAACTTTTTTTTGGGGCACGTCAAAAAAATTATATTTTGTATTTTGAGTATGATGTTAAATATGGGTCCTTTTGATTTAGATCATATCTTTTAATAGATTAAAATTTGTCAAAGATGGTTATAGCTTGTCAAACATGTTTGATTTATAAAATTATGAAAAAGTAATGAAATGCAACTGTCACGAACCACTGCATGTAACCGCTTATGTATAACCACCATGAATTACCAAATCCTACCACTATGAACCAACTATCATTGTGAACCACCAAATCAGACAATGAACATTAGGTGTCAACGGTTTTCCTATTGAACAATAAAAAAGATATAAGGGTAATGACGTCACAGTTTTTTTTCACGGAAGCCTAAACCACCAATTATAACTACTTTTATACAAATGCCTGACTCTCTTATCCTTATTCGTCTTCTTTTGGTGGAATGCCATAGGTAACGACAAACCCTATATTTAAGTGACAACGATTTGGTTGTGGCATCAAAATAGGGATGCAACCGAGTGATGATAAAGTAGCAATGTTTTTGTAGTTTCTTCAACTTCTTATACAATGACACTCTAGTGGTGAAACTAACCGCTCATGAAACATGGTTGGTAGCTCGCTACTCACAGCTCAGCTCGTAGCTCGCTCGAATAAAACTAGCTAATAAAACTCGATTTGAGACGATCTAAGCCAAGTCGACTCATTTGGTAACCAAGCCGAGCTCAAGCTCAACTCGGCTCATAGCTATACTCGTTGGCTTGTTTAACTTCAAGGTCATGCTCGAGCCAAACCGAGCTACCTCCATTAATTAGCTCAAACCCACCCTAGCTCGACTCGTCCTACTCGTTACAAATTTGAATCGAGCCCGATTTAAAAAAAAAAAAAAAATCCTTGTCAAGTTTCTGTAATCGGAAGTTGAACGCAACCGAGTTAAAACACTCGGAAGTTGAACGCAACCGAGTTAAAACACCGACTCACTCACGTCCACTTTCTCTATATCATTCATCTTCATTTCACCCCCCCTTTCAAATTCCAAAACCCCCAATCCCCAAATCAATTGATAGGGTTTCAAAACCCTTATTCTAATTCCCAATAATCAGCAACATGTACACTACCCAACAGAGGGTAACACGATCTCCATTATCAATCACCCCACGATCCGATGCACAACCTTTCGGAAACCCTAGCATCACCAGACACGTGTCCGGCAAGGGTAAGGCGGTGGCGTTCGTTGACGCGCCGCCACCTCCGCCGCCGCTAGGGTTGTTGAATGACAACGGAACGGTGGATGATGGTGAGGGTTTAGATGATTGGAGAAGGTTTCAAGAAGCAGGGTTGTTAGATGAGTCTGTTATGGAGAGGAAAGATCATGAAGCATTGGCTGAGAAGGCTCAAAGACTTGAAAAAGAGGTATTTTTATTTTTATTTGTATTTCTGGCTGTTTAATTGATTACTTTAGCTAGTGTTGTTTATGTGTTAATGTTGCAAAGTTTATAAATCTGTGATGAAAAGGGATATGTGTATGTATATATGATCAATGAGTTATATTTAGGGTCTTTTAAGTGATTTTCAGTAGGGCTGCAAACGAACCGAATTCGTGTTTGTTTGTTAAAAAATATAAGTGTTCACGAACTGTTCATGAACACTTATTGAACGGGATTTTATGTTGACGTTTGTTTGTTAAGGAAATGAAATTGTTCGTGTTCGTTTGTGTTTGTTTGTTAATTTTAGGCATCGAACGTTAATGAGCACAAACTAATGTTTATGAACACAAATGGAAACAAACGGACACAAACAAACGTTCATGAACACATTACCAAACGTTTGATTTGTCGGAATTTTGAAGTATTTAAATAAAATATAAAAACTAAGAACACTAATGAACTTTCGCACACAATCGAACACGTTACCAAACGCTCATGAACATAAATGAAACGAATGAAATTTCTTGTTCGTGTTCATTTGTTTAATAGGCGAACGAACACAAACGAACTTCCCGCTGAATGGTTCACGGACTGTTCGCCGAACGTTTGATTCGTTTGCAGCCATAATTTTCAGGTGTAAGATGGATTTTTTTAAAAGTTACCATGCTATAACTTTCTGTTGAAATGTGCGTATTTTACCCAAACAAAGAGTGTTTATTCTATGAAGAATCTTGAACTCTTGTGATGGAAAGGTACATGTATATATGTGATCAATGTTTCAACAAGGGTACGGAGAGTATACAATACAGTAATGTTATTTCTGATTATTGATGAAAGTATGTATATTTTACCCGAATAAAGAGTGTTGTATTCTATGTAGAATGTTATTTTTGATCACATTCTTTTTGTTTTTCTTTTCGCAGTTATTTGATTATCAGTATAATATGGGACTCTTGCTGATCGAAAATAAGGAGCTAATGGCAACCACCGAGGAACTCAAAGAAGCACTTGCAGAAACACAAGAAGTCGTTAAACGTGAGGAGGCTGCCCATTTCATGGCCTTGAACGAAACTGAAAAACGATACGATGAATTGCGGAAAGCTTTAGAGTTTGAGAAGCGATGTCAGGCTGACGTAAGAACATTTCTTTCTTTATAATGTTTCTTCGATTGTTATAGTCTATTCGGAAGTTCTGAACATACGTGTTGTTTTTTTGCAGCTTGAGAAGGCGTTACGTGAAGTCAGTGAAGAGAATAAACAAATTAAACTTAAATCTCAAACGAGTTTAGTTGATGCAAACAATTTAGTTGCGGGAATCGAGGGTAAAGCTAGACTGGTGGAAGAAAAGATGCAACAAGCCGATGCAAAGCTTGCTGAGGTGGACCGAAAGAGTTTGGATTTAGACAAAAGATTGCAAGAGCTAGAGACCCATGAGAGTCTGTTGCAGAGTGAACGCCAAACGTTTATTACAGGGTATTGTTTGTTAAAATATTTATGACAGTTTGAATGATTATATTATAACTTGATTATTCTGATTTTTGCAAAAAAAGTAACTATGAAAGGGTAAAATAGTTTTACTTGTATAGTTATTTTTTTAGATTATTTGTTATAATAATGATTTTTTTAATAGGCGTGAAGCATGGGAAAATACGTATTCAAATCAGAAAGAGGATTTACGGGTATGGGAAAGGAAATTGCAAGAAGGGGAAGAGCGGTTATGTGAAGGTAGGAGAATTATGAATTCACGGGAGGAAAAAGTCATTAAATCCGAGACGACCGTTAAAATAAAAGAAAAGGAACTCGAGGATGCACATAATAAGATTGCGTCTAGCATTTTGGAGTCAAAGAAGAAAGAAGACGATATAAACATCAGATTATCGAAGTTAGTTGCAAAAGAGGAGGTTTGTTTTTGACTTTTTGTTTCTGTTGACTTATCTTGTTGACCCGTCAATAATTTCATTGTTTTTTTTTCTGTTATGTTGTAGCAAGCCGAGTTGATTAGAAAGAACCTTGAGATCAAGGAAAAGGAATTGCTCGATTTGAAAGAGAAATTGACTGCAAAAGAAAAAGTGAGTTCATATTTAACTGTCTGTTTGTTTGTGTGCATATGTGGAATATGCCACGTTGTTAACTCATCGCTATTGGCTGGTTGGGTGACGGGTCAAAATGGGTTTTGATTTAAAAGAGTTAGTTTATTCTTATCTCGACAAAATAGGCTGGTTGACCCGAAACCACTTTTATTAATCCTTTTTATATTTTCTAGTCGTTAATGCATCAGCTATGATTACAAAATAATTAATTTTCTTATTATTAATCAGAAATTATATATACTATGAATATGCTATTTTGTCACATCAGCCAACTTTGGCATTAACCAACTTTAGCCCCTCAACTTTAATGACATGTTTAGCTCCTCAACTCTGATAATGACATGTTTAGCCTCTTAACTAAAAAAAATTTGGCTCTTCAACTTTAATAAAGACATGTTTAGCCACTCAGCTTTTATAAAGACATGCTTAGCCCCTCAGCTTTAATAAAGACATGTTTAGCCCCTCAGCTTTAATAATGACATGGTTAGCCCCCCAGATTTAATAATGACATGTTTTGCCCCTCAGCTTTAGTAATGACATGTTTAGCCCCTTAACCACATCGAAAAACTTTTGTTTCTAAACTTTAATAATAAACAACTACAGGTCCTCAACTTTAATAATAAACAACTTTAGCTCCTCAACTTTAATAATGACGTGTTTAGCCCCTTAACTAAAACAATTCTAGCCTCTCAACTTAAATAATAAACAACTTCAGCCTCTCAACTTTAATAATAACATGTTTAGCCCGTCAACTTTAATTATAACATGTTTAGCCCGTCAACTAAAGCATCAAACAACTTTAAGTCTCGCGATTTGCTTATTTTTATATACATTTTGAACCCGCTGCGGAGCGTGGGTGGTAACCCACTAGTTCTGAATAAAACGGAGACTTTGGGCATTTGTTAACCTGTTCGATTCCCGTTGTAGCTATTTTTTGTTCAACTTGTTTGAGATAAAATGTCACCCAAATTGACTCACATGTAAAAAGTAAAAAAAAAAAAAAAACAATTGGAATTGCACTTCTAATCATGTTCGTTTTGCTTCAGGTGGAGATCCAAAAGATTTTAGATGACCATAAAAATTCCCTCGAATCTAAAAGGCGGGACTTCGATAAAGAATTGGATGAAAAGCGGAAATCAGTGGAGGCCGAAACGAGATGCAAAATAGAAACGTTGGAGCAGAAAACTGACGAGTTAAATCACAAGGAAGAAAAACTAAGAAAGCAAGAGCAATCGCTCGAAAAGAAGCTAGCAAGATTAAATGATAAAGAGAACGAGATCGACAAAACGTCGAAGTTATTAAAAGCAAAGGAGAAATCTATAGAAGCAGAAGCAAAAAAGTTTGAAACCGACAAGAAACAGTTACTTGCGGAGAAAGAAAGTCTGGAAGCTCTGAAAGCTGGTACAGAAGAAATTAAGGACGAGATCACTCAACAGGAGTTAGGAGTTCAAGAAGAACTTGAAAAACTTCGAATTACAGAAGACGAACGAATAAACTTTTCCCGCTTGCAACTAGAGCTAAAAGACGAGATAGAAAAATGCAGGCTCCAGAAAACGTTGATTATGAAGGAACGTGATGATTTGAAGAACGATAGATTGAAATTCGAGAACGAATGGGAGTCATTGGATGAGAAAAAGTCGGTCGTAAGCAAAGAAATAATGGAATTTAACGAACAAAAAGAGAACTTCGAAAAGAAAATGAAATCCGATAACGAGAAATTAGAAAAAGAGAGAGTTTTGACGAAAGTTTATGTTGAAGAGCAAATGGAAGTTGTTAAGTTGGAGAAAGAAACATTTGAGGCTCGAATGAAGCATGAAGAATCCCTTTTAGTTGAAAAATACGAAAACGAGCATCGACAGTTTCTTCACGATTTTGAGAAACAAGAACGGGATTTCGAGGCGAGTTTGCAGAATAAGCGAGCGGAAATGGAGAGAAATATGGAGGAAAAGAAGAAAGCGTTCGAGGAGCTACGGGAAAAAGAGTTGGATAATATTAGTTACTTGAAGGAAGTCGTACGAAAAGATTTCGAAGAACTGAAATCCGAAAGAGAGAGAGTTAAAAAAGAGAGAAACGAGATTGAATTAAACAGTCGAAAGTTAGAAGAAAACCAACTTGAAATGCAAAATGACATAAACGACCTCGGAGCGCTTAACGAGAAGATAAAAGATCAACGGGAAGATTTCGTAAAGGAACGAAATCGGTTTATTGAATTTGTTGAGAAACTAAAGGACTGTGAGAACTGTGGGGAGATTGTTAGAAGTTATGAGCTTTCCGATATACAAATTCCCGAGGTTAGAGATGATTCTCGAACTACGAGGACTATGAATGAAAGTAGTGAAAAGTCCGAGGGTAATGTTGCAAATAAGTTGAAGTCTTGGGTACAGTCAACCGTGTTTAAATTGTCCCCTCACAGAAGAACGAAGCAACAGCATGATGAAATCCCCAAAACGCCCTTACCGGAAGCGGTGACCGATCTAGATGCAAATGATAACTCTAACGTGCCAGCTGGCGATTCACATGATGATGATGATCAGAGCTACATGGGAAGTAAGAATCTTGAAGTTCCGGAAGCTTCTGAGCAATCGGAGATGAGAAGTGGGAGGAAAAAGCCTGTGAGAAAACCGAAAGGTAGGGCCCGTAAAACCCCGACAGTTGAGCCCGTGGCTGAAGAAAGTTTTGAGAAGGTAGCGAGACCCGCTACGAGAAAACGGACCCATGCTGAAACTTCTTTAGTGAGTGGAAGTGAGATGGACGGTGAGAGTGAAGTTCGTTCTGAAAGTGTAACCACCGGTGGTGGTGGTGGGCGGAGGAAGAGGCGGCAAACGGTTGCGGTTGCTCCGCCACCCCCGACTCCCGGAGAAAGTCGATATAATCTTAGGCGACACAAGGCGTAAGTTTTTTAAGGTTTTTTGGTTGTCTTGTGATCCAAATGTTTTGAAACTTGAAAGCGTTGAAGACAGTTTTTTTTTTGTTTTTTTATTTTCTTAAACTTATAAGTTACTAATCAATAAGAGACGTTTTCAAATTTCAAAGTTAATTTAAAGTTTCATATGCGAGAATGTGTTTATCTTAGATATTAATTGAATGCACACTGTTTCTTGAACCGGTCTCTATATGTATATGTAGAGTGGACAAAAAATCCGGTTCCGGACCCGACCCGGAACTGGTTTCTACCCTACCCGACCCGCAGGTACAGACCTGTTCTAGACCGTGGTTTAGAAAAAAGCAACCGAACCAGACCCGACCCGACCCGGAACCACTGGAAACGGTTCTACCTCTACCCGGTCAAAACCGGACCCGAACCCGCCAAAACCCGAAAAACAATAATTCACTAAAAACACGGGCGTGTGCAGTTCTCATGGTTATTCACTTAAAATTTGGTTCTGTATTAACAAAACATATATATTAATAACGATTGCAGCGTTTGACAATACGGTTTTTTTAGAGAAGCACCCGTTATTGATGAGAAAAAATAACGAAATTCTCGTGACCTCAGATCAATAATTCTATTAATTTTGTTAGAAAGTTGAAGAAACGATGTTGCAGTTTCAGTAGCGATTACTTTGTTTCTAAACAGAAACAGTTGTGAATTTTGATTAAATTGTAAGTGCGGTATAATTTTAGCATATTAGGAAGTTAATGAATATATATGGTTGTATTTTACTTGCGTAAATTTGTGTATTTGTTTTTTATATGATGATCAGTGAAGATACCGCCCCTCAAGCTAAAGCTTCTACCAGTAGTAGAAAAAAGAAGGAAGTTTCTGAATCGAAAAAACCTGAAACTTCGGCTGCTGTGGATACAGAAGTTGCTAGCGATGTCAGCAAGCCGTTGGTGCATGTCACAGTCAGCAAAAGAACCGACACGCAGATATTAGAAACAGCTGTAAGTATATATAGCTAATACTAGGTTAGAAACCTCGGGTAAAGATCCGGTACAAAATGTCATTAACCTAGGAAGTGTAGGAAACCGGGTCAAACGAACTCCGATTGAGCTCATTCTAGCGGCGTTGGAACTGTCTCGTTGAAACCTAACCAGAAACCCCAACCTCTTAACCCTAAACCCTAAAGCTAAACCCTAATTCTAACCCCTCAAGCTAAACCCTAAAATCTAAACTATAAACCCTAAACGCTAAAACCCTATATGTATTTGAATAGGATTCGACGAGACAGTTCCAACGCCGCTGGAATGAGGTCAATCGGAGTTCGTTTGACCTGGTTTCCTACACTTCCTAGGTTAAGATTGTTTTGTACCCCTAGAAACCCGTGTATTACACATGTTAGAATAAAAGAAATATGAGTAAATTACGATTTTGGCCCCTGTGGTTATTTCACTTTTACCCTTTTAGCCCAAAAAAGAATTTTTTAACATCCGAGCCTCCAACGCCCCATCCATTAAATGTTAGGGGCCAAAAGGGTTAGAAAAAAAGACGTTGGGGGCTCTCAGATGTTACAAAATTCTTTTTTAGGCTAAAAGGGTAAAAGTAGGGGCTAAAATCGTAATTTACTCAAGAAATATTAAAGAGTTTAGTAATGAAGATTTAGGAATTATAGAACAATATTTTGAGTTAAGTTATGATTTAAGTCAACTTTATTAGTTAACGAAGGGGTGAAATAAGAGAAGCGGAAAACCAGAATTTGGACTCACATAATTGTGACACGTGGCACAACTTACTTATTTATTAGGTAATATAGATATTTCACATATACAAGTAATTGTGTGATGGTTACTTGGTATACGCATATGATTTTTTGCAGTTTAAAACACCCGAAGATGTTGAAGACAGCAGTGGTGCCGTGAAAGTTGTTAAAAATACAGAAATAATCGAGGAACTTAGTGTTGCGCATGAGTGCGAGAATTTGGATAATAATGAAGATGATGCCAATGCCGATGATGATCATGATCATGATGAAAATGAAGATGAATATGACGACGATGATGGTTCAGAGCAACATCCCGGTGAAGTGTCTATTGGAAAGAAAATATGGAAATTCTTGTCGACATGATCGATTTTATCTTGTTTTTATTTTTTTTCACAAGTTTTGTGTAGTGTACTCTCTGTTATGATTTCAATGCTTCCATGTACTGATGTACCCCACATTTTAGACTATAAAACAGGTTCAAATGTTCAATTCATATTATTTAGATGATTCTTGTGGTCTGGCGCATTGTATTTACATTCGTAATACTGATTTTATTCTGCATATGTTTGAAAAAACGCCTCCAGTGTATGTATCTTCGCGTTTTCTTTGAATTCAAGCCTGACTAAACCGGCGGTATGATGATGAGTATGGGCGAAACGGGCTACTTCAAAAAATGATGTGTAAATCATAATGACTACGTTAGGTACTTGTACGAAGCGTTTGACATGTTTACTGAGAAAGATACCGAGAGTGAGGTAAGCAGTTATACAACCGTCTCATTTATCATTGTTAAGAAATATCTAAAAAAATTGTATGTGGTTACCACAGTTTTTACTTAAAATTGGTTATGCATTAAACGCCCATCTCTATATATACAAGCGGATTTAGATAGAGAACCGTGATATAAACAGTTATATGTATTGCAAATGCATATAACTGTATTGGCATATGCACACCTTTCAAAAAAAAAAATATGTATTGCATAATGCATATGCATTGAAGAGAAGTGGAAGAAAATAAAAAAAAACCTAAAAAATGTATTACTTTACATTTAAATGTGTACATATGTTGACATGACTTTTATTAAGTATTAAGAACCAGTTATATATAGAATTCTATACACGGTCGGTCCAAGCTTTTTGGAGGCCCAAAGCGAATGTTAAATTTGGGACCCTTTTGAATAAATATTATTTTACTCACCATTATCTTAATGATAATCGATAACCTTATCAATATTACTAGATTAATCGCTTAATGAGTCGATAACATGTTAACGAACATGGATCCATGACTCTTTGTTAATGGAGGAAAAATGAAATTTGTTAAAATAAAGTTAAAGGACGTTGAGTGAGTAGAACTGATACCTGGAAATAAAGTTAAAAAAAACAAATATTATTTAAACGTTGATAACCACTACACTACAGGAGTGAGATTCGTTAAACTAATCGAACTTCATCTTATTATACATAATATTTTTCAAATGAAATTCCTAAAAATTTGGAGGCTCAAAGCGCTAGCCTAAGTTTAGTACACTAACGGGCCGGCCCTAATTCTATATATCTATACATAAGATTGATATCTTGAACAAAAGATGTACCGTTTGTAAAAGATGATTGATGAATATGATAGGAAATATGGGACTATGGGGGTGCAAGTAGGGTGGGCTACTGCCTACTTGTATGATGCTTCACTATCCTACTCTTATGTCCATACAATACATGATACATCTAAGTTTTGCTTTTCATTTTCAATTTAAACTGTAGGGTATATTAAATATTAATGCTAAATTAATATCTTTGAATTGAATTTGATTCTTTATCAAATTAGCACAAGTTAAAACTTCATGTTGAGTAAACATTGATATAGTTTACCCGGTACATGAACTATGAAAAGAAGATTAATTCATAAAATGATAAAAATAGCCCGAGTGTCACCACATGTGTAAAAAACATCAATCTAACCCAGACACACTTATTTTATATAACCCGTTTAACAATTTATCTAAACAAGTCAAACAGATCAACGGGTAGAAATTAAGTTGTAAACGTGTTAACCAGGTTGGTAGTTGTAAAAACTGGGTTACACAAGTTTACGGGTGAACATGTTTAGTAAACATGTCTCTCAAAACACAACTCGCCTCATTAAGCATGTCAACCTTAAAACAACTTATTTAATTAAGTAGGTTAATCTGAACATGTCCTACTTATTAAACGTGTTAACTATAAATAATAAATTTATAACCTTTTTTTAGCGACAAATTTTGGATCACTGACATACCACTGGAGTATCATCGTGCCACTAGCAGAACCACCTGATCATATTCATCTCCACTAGGCATAATGTCTATACACCAATTCAGAAGAAAACCCAATAAATCTGGGACAAACCTCCCTTGTGAGAATCGAACTCATAACCTAATGGTCTCTAAGCGTTATCCCACCCCCAAATTTATAATCCTACCTTCAAGTTATTTAAGGACCTCTAGAAGATATTTATTTATGGAAACCATCAATATAACCAAAGATGTAAATCCAATACTTTTGTAACTTTACATTTCTTTTCTTTTTTATCATATAAGAACACTATTGAGACACATGGAGACAATTACAAGAATGATTACATAAGACTTAATCTCTATAAAAACCACAACCAATCCATAGCTTGATTGCTTTATTTCACTATCGACTCGTCCCTAACTAATAGGAGACCGAAGTCAGTCAAGTAACCTCGCATGTCTTGCCAATGTGGGCATTAAGATCATTTTTTTCATCTTTACCTCTCCTCTCGTTAAACAAGCTGATTCTTCAATGCCCGAGTTTGGCCGATTTAAAAGTGATTCAAATTCTTATCAAGAATATTATTATCACTTAGTTTTTTTGAAAGAAAAGGAAAATTTTTGTTTAATACAACCCAATACGGTATGTGATATATCTTTTAACCTGGTTAAATTTATTACGGTATGTGATATCTTTTAACCTGATTAAATTATTGGTGCTATAACCAATGTGGAAGATATATAGTTCCTAGCCAAAGCTCCCGTATAATATAGCTCCATTTGTAAGCCTTGAGGACTACCAAAATCAAATTCAGATACAAACGTGATGGCGAATTGGCGACGATTGTGTATGAAGTTGTAGGCGATAATTATGGTGATTGCGTTGTAGGCAATGATGTATGTGTTTACTTCCAAGTCACATGCGGTCACTTACCTGAATCTATTATTGTTAGGAAGAAAGATGATCCTGTAGAAAAAGACCGCAAATAGAGAGTCTAGACTCTAGAAGCTAATAATTAACTTATAAAAAAACCGCAAATAGGACCCTTGGTCTCAAAAGGTATGCATGTCTACGCTTCTAACTGCTTGAGGCGATAAATGTACATTAGACGCACTGGAGGCGCAAGTAAAAACAGCTTGAAGCACATCTTCTACATGGGGAGATTTTTTGAACATATAGTTTTTAGCTTGTACATACAATATTTTTTATATATTAAATCATACATAGAGGTTATTTTTATCTTAATTTAAAGTCCTTCATAATAGAGACATACGAGAATTATAAAAATAATTATATAAATACGTCTCATGTTTTTAGGCCCAAGCATGCATGTAACCAAAATATGATTTAAACACAAAATTATTGTAATAAAACCTGCAAAGGGGGACTGTATATGTGTAGGCTAGTGTGTATTATTCATGTGGTCCAGCAGCACCATTATATATGGCAACTTTTATATTTACTACAACCTACATGTGGTCCTCTCCTCTCTAGATATTAGACAATCATCCTAGTTTTCTTAACGTTTAATATATATATTTCTATTAAAACAATTTTGAATTTTAACAGTTTAAAGTATATAAATATTTAATAGGTGTAAAAATGTTAGATAGAGTAATTAAAACCCGGTTGACTAAACTTATATTTTCCCTCCAATGACATAACCCGAATCAATTTCAAAAGAACAAATTAGGCACAATCATTTTCTAAATCTATAAAGAAACCAAATCAACTACTGGTTTGTTCATTATTCAAACTGCTGGACCATCCCAGCATGTTGACAAGATGAAATCAAAAAAAGACAAATGCCTATGGTTGTAAAAGAAAAAATCAAAACTAAATTTCAAATCGAACATAAACAATAACGCTTATCAATACGTCACACACTGACTAGACAATCAACACCGATTAGTCGATTACTACGTAATCTATGGATTCTTCAGATTTTTTTTATAACTATGGGAATCCGTTGCCTAGAATCTCTTAGGACCCGTTGATATCCTACTAACTAGACGAATTAAGCCATGTAGCTAAGCCCTTTACTGAAAGCAAGAATCAAATTCAAACCTAGAACTTCCTTTGAAGGGAATTAAATCCTTATTATTGCGCTCTACTTCTAAAGGTTAACCACGAGTTTTGTTAAACAAAACATCTGTGGTTTTTAAAATGATTATATTTGGTATATATTATTTTCATGTATTTATATTTTGGCCTTTTAAAATGATTATATTTGGTATATATTGAAGATTTGGATTTCCCATTTCCATTAAGATGAAGGCATGTACTTTTGGTTACAATAGGGTTCCTCACAAGTGTCAGTTCTCTTTGCAACCTTTTTCTTGATACCTACTCAGTGATTGCAGGTTCAGTTACTTGTGTTCATAGGTATTCCCTAAGCAACCCTATTGTACAACTATTTAAGTACATCGTACAACATCAATGGACACAATGTTGTGTGAGAATCAAACTTTGTCATTTATTTTATAAGAATAAGAATAATAAAAAAATTGTAAAAGAAAAGAAATTTATGATTTGATGGAAATGTCTTGTTACACAAAGTTCTTCTTTGGCAGAAACATTAAATGAGAACAGAAAAGTTTCAATCACACCCTTTGTCTTGTATGTAAAGTATAGACTTGGAAAAAACTATCATTTTAATAAAATAATAATTTAAATAAACAGGATGGGAGGTATGTTACCATTTACGTGATCAGTAAAAAGAGTGTAAAAATGCATAAAAACATATTTACAGATATAAGACGATTATATAATCACACAAATACATCTATTTCTCTTTTCACTATATCCTATCAACAATAAGTAAAAATGTATTAGAGGGGACGGGGCTCCCCATGGAGGTGCCATCACGCCGACGCGTGGAATGCAAGGGAACACCGCCGCCACCCATATTGATCACGCGTGGATCCTAAAATGCGTTGTAGCCATCACGCGTGAAGAAAGTTGATTGAATTCAGTTTTGTTTTTGTTTTTTTGAATTTGAATGATTTTGATAGTGTGTGGTGAGTGATGGACATTTCCACTAAAATCCATCACTAGTGATTGAATAATGGTCGATGACATGGCGGAAATTGATTGAATGTTGTAACTGATGAGTGAGTGATGTGTGATGGACGCCCCTACTCCCTTACATTTCTTATAATGCTGTAGTTAAATTTGGTAAGTATTTAACACACTCCTAAACACATCCATAGTTATAAAGAAATCACATATAATCTGTTATATAATAAAAGTATCTGTTGCATAGAAGATCATAAATCTTTTAGTGGATTAACTTTTTATTTTTGAATGAGAAACTAAGTTACTTTTAAATTCTCACGTATATGCACCTTACAAGATTTAAACTTTTCAATTTATATATAGTAAAGAAACACTTTACCATCACACCATGTCCTTTAAGAATGAAAAGACGGTTGTGCAAAGTGAAGCCATCATGCGTTCACGTGTGCGAGGCGCTTTTTAGGGTCTCCACTTGTGTCGCATTCTATGAATAATGTATAATTCATTTTCTTTTTTATGGCCTTTGATAAAACTTTAAAGATGACAAAGAAAAGATTAAGGTCCGTTTGACAACTTCTAAATGGGTAAGTACTGAAACAATAAAAGCAAGAGGTCTTAACAATTAAAAGCTAATATAATGCTTAACCATTCAGAGACTAATTTCTGACCAATTCGGATAAGAGGTCTTAACCATTCAGACTCAGTATAATGATTAACCATTCATAGGCAAATGTTTGAACCATTCAGACACCTGTTCACGAAACAAACAATCTAAACCATTAAGTGCTGAATCAGTAAGAGGTATAAACCATTAAGAACTGAAACAATCAGCCTCTAACATTCTAGGTGTAAACAATTTATAATCACAAAACAAATACACTACTTTTTAGCTCTTGGTAATATTTTAACAAATGTTTCAAATCTTTTCCTTATTTTCTTTCACTTCATTAAGCTCAACACAACACAACACAAATCATTTCTTTTGTCCTCAAGAAAGTTCAATTATTTTCACAAAACTCATAATTATTTAACAATACATCATTAAAACTCTTTTGTTTTCATTTACCTTGATAGATATACATCAAACACATAATAACAACATACATACATGATAGATACATACATACATACAACAGTTGGTCCCCTCCTTCATGTGACCAACATTTATCCCACTTTAATCTAAACACTCACATCACCATCACCATCTTCTCCCTTTCTTCTTAGGGTGAAGGGGGTGCTCACCTAATAGGTGAGTCCCCTCTCTTACGTCAAACCAATCCCCGTGTGCCACGTCAACTCCCCTCTTAAACTCCCCTAACACCCCCATTTGATGGCGCCACTCCCCTATTAGGTGAATTGGGTTTTTTTTAAAAAAAAAAAAAAAAAAAAAAGGAAAGCATTGATTGGTTGAAACAAAGCTGGCCCCACCACCTTTCCCCTCTCTCCTTCGGTAACCCCACACCGTTTTCCACCCTCTCTCTCTTCACCGCCTTTGTTGGCGGCACAATCCCGATCGGGATTTCGACTCACCGAAGGGGTTGCCCGAAGGCACCCCGTACCCCCTTAATCTAATCACTGAAACCCCATAATTACTCTGTTCCCCTAATTCAATTATAGCATCCATTTAAAGCAGAACAGACCCACCCATCTAGCCTCCTCCTAGACTCCCCTTATTGTTCCTCATAATTCACACATTTATACACCTTCGATTCCTGTGCATCATCACCCCTTTTGTGTACAATTGCTTTTCTTCTGCTACTCTATAACCAACCTTAGCCTTGCTATAAAACACAATGGAAAACAGAGCACTCTGTTTCAGGCTTCTTAACTTCTTCTTCCTTTTTCCTCAATTGTTCATTATCAATTACCAATTTGGAGTCTTTCTCGTTGAAATCTAATTGGGTTTTGTTAATTGTCAACATATCTTCTGAATTTTCACTTCAATTTATCTTCATTATTGCCTCATCTTCATAATCTTTCACATGTGCCCTGTTTTTTCTCACTTTCAAGTTTCAAGCTGTTTATTCCCAATTTGGTGAAATATCTATTCACATTTCAAAATTGGTTCTTTATATAGATTCTATACTATCTTTCCACCATTAAAAGCCCAAACTTTCATGACAATTGTTGTGTATTGATTTCTAATTGTCAAGATCTTTAGTGTGAGTGAAACTGTGAAACAGAGGAATTGTGATGGATTTGAGGTGTAGAATTGATGGGTATTTTGTTGTTGTGGGTTTGATGATGGGTTGTTTGATTGGAACTTGTGTTAATGGAGATAGTAATGGAGATTCAGTTGGAGCTCCAATGGTGAAAACAGAGCAAGATGCTTTATACTCTGCTATTCAAGGATTTGTGGGTAATTGGTGGAATGGGTCGGATCTTTATCCTGATCCTTGTGGTTGGACACCCATTCAGGTTATTTTCTCATTCAAATATTCAATCTATAAACATATAGTTTGGTATTATTGTATTATATTTTGGTAATTAAATGTGGTTTGATTATGTTTCTATTATAGTTATCTTTTTTTACCAAATTCATGTATACAAGAGTGTTCAACTCTTGTGGTGGCACAACGGCTGTCAAGTGGCAGTCGGCGGGATGGTTTACTTGGAGAACGAAACTCTGTCTAAGCCAAACTCTAAAGTCAATGTGGGTCAGGTTAAAACAACATAGACATAGTCTGACCGGAGTTTGACAACGGGCCTCTCCAATTTGGATAGTGCGACAGCTAACACAAGAAAGTCGCTATTCTAAAAATAATTAGTAAACTTTTTTAGTCAAAGTGTGTATAAAATGACATATAGGTAAGGTTAATTGTATTAAATCTTACTCCTAATTATTATGTTATATGATTTAATTAGCTTTCATTTATACTTGATTAATATTATCTTTTAATTAAAGTATGATACACAATGACAATAGTGTCTTTTACTATACATATAAGGCCATCCGTAGTCATAAAGCCCCTTGTGGGGCGTTATGCGACACGTGTCGTGCCATGTCACACAAGGGCTTTATGGGGCGTTATAACACTAGAGCCCGTAGTCATAAAGCCCTCGCCTAATCATTACCTATTTAATAATTTTCTATTTTATTAATTAATATAAAAAACATTGCTTAAATTTGATTGGGGGAAAACCAGAAAAAAAAAATTTCAAACAACTCACACATCACGCCGCTATCCATATCGCGCCGGATCTTCTTTTTTGGCCCATAACGCCGTGCGTTTCGGTGTTCACCGGCGCTATGCGGCGCTATTGAGCATACCGCCCTCACATGCCGCCCCATAACGTTTGCTCTAAGGATAATAACTAAAAAATAAATCTAATAAAATAATATCTAAGATTATTACAATAAATTATAACTAAATATCCATTGTATTGTTAGGATTTTTGTTTTTATTTATTTATTTTTTTTTTGAGATGTTTAAGTAATGCATGACCACTTCTTTTTTGTTTCTACAGGGTGTTTCATGTGATGTTTTTGATGGATTCTGGTACGTTACAGACCTAAGCATCGGTCAAATTTATGATAATTCTCTTCCATGTGCTCCAAATCTTGAATTTAGACCCCAATTTTTCCAACTTAAACGTTTGAAATCCTTAACATTCTCCAACTGTATCATCTCACAAAATCAAGCCACAGTTTCGCTTCAAACCGCCGATTGGGACTCGTTTTCAAGCACTTTAGAGTCGTTAGAGTTTCGTGCAAACCCTGGTTTGTCGGGTCAAGTCCCAACCGCCTTTGGCAGCCTCAAGAACCTTCAATCCCTTGTGTTGATCGATAATCGGTTATCCGGGAGTTTGCCGGTCAGCATTGGGAATTTGACTTGTTTGAAGAGGTTGGTTATGTCTGGTAATTTGTTTACAGGGAAAATACCAGAAAATTATGGGTATTTGAGTGGTTTGTTGATCATGGATTTGAGTAGAAACTTATTGTCTGGAAATGTACCTTTGACTTTTGGAGGGTTGACTTCTATCTTGAAGTTTGACTTGAGTAAGAACCAATTAGAAGGTGTGATCCCAAGTGAGATTAGTAATTTGAAGAGTTTAACACTTTTGGATCTTAGCAACAATAATATTTCTGGTGGGTTGAATTTTTCAATTCAAGAAATGAGTTCATTAGAAGAGTTGGTTTTGTCAAACAATCCTATAAATGGTGATCTAGTTGACTTTAATTGGCAAAATGTTTACAAGCTCATGGTTTTGGATCTTTCAAACACGGGTTTGACCGGTGTGGTTCCCGAATCGGTTTCAAATCTGAAAAACCTGCGGTTTTTGGGTTTAAACGACAATAAATTGTCGGGGAGTCTCTCACCGAAGCTAGCGGAATTGGGGAATTTGACGGCGCTTTACGTCCATGGAAATAACCTCACCGGTGACCTCAAGTTTCCTCGAGAGTTTTACCAAAAAATGGGAAGGCGTTTCGGGGCGTGGAATAACTCAAATTTGTGTTTCCCTATTTCTAAAGTGTCGTCACGTGTTCGCCCGTTTGGAGTGAAGTTATGTCGCGAACGGCAGTTGTGATTCCATTCCCGAGTTCAGTACCCGGGAATGGAATCACGCTGTTTGTTTTGGATGAAATAGTCTTTAGGTAATACTTGTGTAAGAAAAATGGTCTTTATTTTGACTGGAATGAATGAATGAATAGACAAGTGTTGAAATGCATTTTAGTAAGTGTTGTGTTTTTGTGTTTATTTATTTATTTATTTTTTTGTTTGTAATAATGCAAGGAGGGACTGCAAGCTGCATGTTGGTTGTTGAAGATGGCTGACGGTGGTCTGGTCTGGTCCCAACCATGGACCACTGGGTTAAGTTTTCAGAAAACCAGGGTACAAATTGGTGTGGACCTTGTGTGGCATTGGGGTGGGGGCTGGTTTGTTATAGTGAACCAAGTGGCTTGCAATCTTTTGCCATTTTCAATAGGATATTAGCACTGTCATGTGTTACATGTGTGTATATCCATGTAGTACTATTTAGATTTTATTTGTAAGGGCATGTTTTTTTTTGTCATCAATTTTAAATGAACGGATTTAATATAATAAGTAATTATAAAATAATTATTATACTGAGTCCTAAAACCAATGGATCGGTTTGAGTTTTTTCAAACCAATCCTGAATAGTTTGCTAGCGACACAAAGGTTTTGGTGTGACAAATCTTAATGTAAAGAAAGGTGAGGATAGAAAACAAAATCTCACAATATATTTATAAAAATGAATAAATTTTGTTTCGTCCTATCATGGGTTCTCTAACTCTTCCTTTTAACTAGGAACGGACATATCAGTAGCCTCTTGACCTAGTGACACAAGGTGTTTAGTCTTATTAAAGTGGTACAGGTTCAAGTTTCACAAATGGACAACGGATAGATTCTAGAAGGGGGGGGGTGCGTGTTCGTTGTTAAAAAAAAGAAAAAAACGAGGGGCATGGGTAGGTAGTCCCGACGAGGATCGGATGCACCTCATTAAACTTTTTAGTTAGCACATGTACAATTTAATCATGACTAATCCCCAAGAAACTTTTACACTGGCGATATTTGACACCTGACCCAAATAAATTTTGAAACTGACAAGAAAACTAGTTAAAAAAAAATAAAATTATGCATATATAATTAGATAAACTAGTTTACAAGTATAAAAGTGTTAAAACTCATTATTTACTTGGACAGTTAGTTCTTGTAAGTCCATTAAACAAACCCAATAACCGGTTTAAATAGTCAAGCCCAATAACCCTTTCGCCCGACCCACTCTAAACCATTAAACAATTTAACCTTCAACTCCCGGTTATTTGATTAACTACTTGATTATTGATTAGCTGATTTGGTGTTTGATTATTTGAATGTAATATATTATGTGTGTATTTGAGTTTAAAACTGTTAGCTTGAAACTTATTGGTTAATTTGTGTTTATAATTATAAAATTAGGATATATGATCACTTAGGGTCGGCTCTAAGAATTCAGGTGCCCTATTCAAGCTTGAAAAAATGTGTCTCAATCGCCACCCAAAGAAAACATCGGATATTGTTTAATTATTATTATTATTTTTTTTTAAATCAAATGGGTATGTGCTGTGCTAACTAAACTTAACGGGCTAACTTTTAAAACTTAAGAATTGTTTGTAAACGGGCCTATCAATAAGTTGGTCTTTGTATGAGTATATGCTATTTAGACGGTATAAATTTGAATTAGTTTACGTTTCGACGCCGACGAAACGCGCCGTACCATTCTTTAACTTAAAAAACATAATTTTCTTAGGTACTTATTTTTATGTACGTGGCGATATAGGTTCAAGTTGGTTAACATTTTGACGTAAATTTCTTTTGCAAAGTTTGTCTACGTTTTGACGTAACTTTTGTTCGAAGACAAGTCGAGTAAAATATTATACGTTTTCATTAGACAGAATAATTTAAGTTACTTTAAATTTTGACTTGTTGTAACATACGGAGAAATTTACTATAAAGAGTAGTTCTACTAAGTTAGTATATAGAGGGAGGAGATGTGCGAGAAGAACAAGAAAAATTATGTGTGAGATACAATCTTATAAATAAGTTTATAAACTTTAATATACTATAAAATAAGTTAAATGGGTATATTTTCATAAAATAAATATATGTTAATCCTCTATGATTTTAAATTTTTATTTATTTATACCGACATATAAGACCTTTTTAAAAGTAGATAACCTTTCTAAAGAATAGTGCCTAAAACCAATACCAACCGGGTCAAAAACCTTATCTTTAGACCAATCCATATCACGAGATAGCAGAATAAAATTATAAGTATACACTATGAATTTTTCAAGCTATAATATATTTCAATTAAAAAGAAAAATCCTATATTTACGAGTAGGTTAATTGTTCATTCTCCTCATACGACTAATGGGTGGACAAAAGCTAATCGGCTTCGTCGGTGATGGACCCACACGTGACAGAAATCTAGCCATGTGGAACCTTGTTGCTAAATATCAAACCATTTGTTGCATTGATTCAACACTTTTACACCACCGCCATGGCGCCACCCAATGGTTTATGTATGCAAGGGGATGCTGACCAATTACCTGTTGAAATTTACATGTAGATTTTTTTTTTTTTTAACAACTAAAATTTATCACCACCATCCTATATAGGATTTAAATCCACAATTATTTGGTTGGAAGACACACGACTTTATCATCAGACTATCCTTATGGACAAAATTAGACCTAATAAATGCATTAAGATCAATTTAAACCAGCATTTGAGCAACATCTAGACCTAATAAATGGGGGGCGGATGCCATGCGGCAAACCCAGTTAGGGTTCAAAGCCGCTAGGCAACACCGTCTCCACCCCTGTGGTTTGCCTTTCCGGTTTCATTTTGCGGCTACTCCTTGCCGCTGAAACAAAAAGAACTCGACCATTCAACGGTCAAAAATTATAGCCGTTGGCTATTTAAAAAAATGATTATTTTTACTCAAACTTTCACCATTTTTACTCAAACCTTCACCTTTTCAATTTCACTTCTCAATGGCTAATTTCTCAAACGATGATCTTGGTATATTTTTACTGCCCGACGATTTCGAAGACGATTTTTTTTTCAAATGATAGTAGCTTAATTTTTATCAAAGATATCATTGAGTAAGCTGAAGCGGAAGACATGACAACATCGTCGAGCATTTCTAAAATAATCGTCAAACGTGAAAGCGTAAAAGGTAACTAAATTCTTATGAATGATTATTTTGTTCACGATACATGCCACCACCTGTTTCATTTGTCGAGACGGTTGTTCTTAAGAATTGTTGGTGATTTGGAAGCACAATATCCTTGGTTTCGAGAGGGATATGATGGTAAGTTGAAAAAGAGTTTTACGACAATACAAAAAGTTACAATCGTCGTGAAACAACTCATGAGTGGTAATACTCCCGACGAGGGCGACGGGTATCTACTGATGTTCGAAAGGACTTCATGGGAATACCTTCAATTTTTCTACAACACTATGAATAAAATGTACCGTGATGAGTTCTTGCGTAGGCCGACAAGCCACGATGTAGCGATTTTATACCAAACACACATAGAAAAACACCACATTGCTGGGATGTTAGGTAATATCGATTGTACACATCTTGTTTGGAGGATGTGTCCCAAACCACTACGAGCCTTATATATGAGAGGTGATGACCAATACCTAACGGTCATGGTCGAAGCGGTTGTGTCACAAGATTTATGGTTTTGACATGTGTATTGTGGTCTGCCCGGTTCATCCAATGACATCAATGTTCTCCAAACATCTTCAATATTTCTCGCTCGACGGAATGGGACCGCACCTAAGTGTCCATTTCAAGTGAATGGATATATATATACAAATGTGGATACTATCTAATCGACGGGATCTACCCTACTTAGTGAACGTTTGTGAAAACGTTTCCATATTCGGTCTGTCCGAATGAAAAGAAGTTCGAGAAATTGCAAGAAAGGGCAAGAAAAGATGTGGAGCGTGCTTTTAGTGTGCTAAAGGGAAAACGGGGCATACTTAGGAGACCCATGCGTGCTATGGCTATAGAAAAGATTATTATTGTGACGTATAGGTGCATGATACTACACAACATGATCTTAAATGACGATGACAATGCTTTCTCACCTGTCGTCCTACCCGTTTTTGACAATGATACTCTTCGCGAGTTGATGGATCGAGATATGTATTTTCGACTTCGATATGATCTTGTGGTCCATCTTGCAACTCAAAATCTTCCATACCTCAAAGAGGAAGACGAGAAATAGTTTCTTTTTATATCTATGTTTTTTTCTTTCTATTTTAGTTGTTTTTTTCTATTTTTAGTTGTTTTTTTTAAATGTTATTTGTTGTTTAATTTAAATTGTTATTTAACAAAATTCAAATTTTAGTTACATTTATCCTTGAATTTATTTTAATTAAAAAAAAGTTCTAGGGTACTTGTAGTAGGCGTTACTGGTGTTTTGTCCCATCTAGGGTACTTGGGGTTGGAAATGATTGGATGGGGCTGGAAATATTTGTAGTAGGTTAACATCTAATTGGATGGGGCTAGGGTAATATTCTATGGTGCCCCTTCCAGCTTACTTAGACCGGAGGGTATGGGGGCCGTCCCCATGCCCGTCCTCCCGCCGCCGCCCCAACAGATCCACCCCCAGCCCCGTCGCCGCCCCAGCCCCGTCAAATTCAGCAAATATATAACACCATTCAGCATTCAGCAAGTATATAACACCATTCAGTAAGTATATAACACCATTCAACAAGTATATAACACCACTCAGCAAGTATATAACACCATTCAGTAAGTATATAAACCATTCAGCAAGTATATAACATCATTCAGCAAGTATATGTCACACCCCATTATTCCACGTATTACCGGTGGGCCCGGTGGGGAGTATCGTGACGTAGTTGATATCATCATTGTCAATACACACAATAATATAGCACAGCGGAAGGCTAGATAAAATAAACTATTACAAACCATAACGTCTGAGCGTTCGAGTTTATGAATGTACAGAGAGGAATGTAATAAGATCCACAGGCGGATCATAATGTACAAAGAACAAAACTACAGACTCCGGGTATCTATTGGATTTGCAAGATCCTCTATAACACCCTATAGCTCCAGCCTATTTCGGGAAGTACCTGTCAAATCAATTTTTAGGAAAATACGTCAGTTTACACTGGTAAATACAATTTAACTGACTCGCTTTGAAAATGTTTAAGAAAATTGATTTAGGTGCACTAGGCACAAATCATTTATAACTTGGGAAAATTTTAATAAAATCTTGTATACAGTTTTACATGTTTGTCATACATGTGGGGCCGGTTTGTAAGCCGGACATGATTAACTGACTCACCACTTATAGAACCCACAAAGGAGTTATCCCCAACTTGTGGGTAATTTAATATTTAGCATTTGCATTTGTCGGGTGCATGCCTACACCCCGTGCATAGGTCGTGGCCATTAATAACTTAAATGAGACGAGGATATCCAGGACACGGTCGTTAACCCCCAAATGTTTATGTTATCAAACAATACAGATTAAAACGGGTTATGCGGATTTATTAAATCATAATCCGACAAAATAATCCTATACCCGACCAAGCGGTATTATTATACCGCATCCCAAGCCTGTATAAGGAAAATAAGTTAAAAGTATTTACCTGGTGATAGCAGTAAAATTCCTAAGGTTCTTGAAAGGCACTTTTTACCGGAAGCTATTAATCTGTATAGAAGGTTTAATTAGCCTATTAGGATGCTAACGGGTCTTTAATTAAGTCAAGGACTTAGACGGACTAGCTAGAAGGAAACCTTATGGTTCTAAACGCTAGATTAAGCGGAGACCGGAATAGAATGTGATTTAGACCTGACAAGCTTGGATACTTGTATAATATGGGTAAACTAAATACATTCTGAAAAATGAGAATCAAATGATAAGGTTAAGCCCGTTTCGGTTATTTTACGTAAACTAGTCACGCAGACCGATCCGAACGCGTAAATGCGTAACGGGTAACCAAATAAATTATATACAGGTCTTAATCATTATTATGCTCAAAATATGTTAATATATCAGTAACATATTACCATGTATGCCCAAAAAGCAATTTAAACCAAAATAAGTCCCATAAGGGCATTTTGGTAATTTTAATGCCCATAAAAGAGTTTATTTATAAAACTGAGTTCCAGGTCTGATTAAATTAGTAAAAACATATATTTTAATAGGTTATATTAGTAGGATGCTTAACATATGAGAAATATACCTTTTATAACCAACTATGCACCGTAGGGGCATTTTGGTAAATTTACATAAGCTTTTAAAGGTCAAAATAGACTTCTGGGTTTAAAAACTTTAGCTTACTGTAATATTATATATATTAGCTTAAAACATCAGTAGGTAATGAGTTTTATAAGCCAAATATAGTTTTGACCCTTACTAGGTGCTAAAAACGCTAAAAAAACCGATTTAAAGGGCTATTTGGGTAAAAATAGGAAATCTGAGTTTTTGATCAGTTTATAAGGTTCAAAATATTATATTTATCATATAAAATCAGTAGCAAAAGGTTTGGCATTGAAATGTTATGTAAAACTCATTTTATGCTTGAAAAGGGTAAAACCGACAATAACCGAAATTAGGCTATAATCCTATGTTATGCTTAGCCTAAAAATAAATAAAAATCTTCAAAAATCCCAAAATATTATTTAACATCAGTAAGTAAAATGTTTGGTGTCAAAAATTGGGTTTAGGTAGGCCTTATGCTAATTACACCTTTTAATTATTAAAAGTTTCTTAATTACGCTATTGAGCATAACTCCTATTCTAGACCTCAAACTGATGTCAAATTTTCGGGACATGCCTAAATATCAGTAGCGAAGGTTTTAGTCCATTCACATTGCTAAAAATCTCGGTTTTATACAAAAACGGCGTTTTAGGCATTATTAAGCATAATCACGACCAAGGGTATATAATTCAAACTATTAGGCACCATGCAGTATAACTCCAGAGGGTTATACTACTAAGTAATGTGGTCCTAATGGAAGCTTAAAACGTGGAAGAATTAAGCTTGAATGGGTCAGAACTGAAAGTCAAAGAAAAAGTCAAGCTTTTGCGACTTTCGGTTATAAACTGACCTTAGACTATTAGTTGTCGGATTAAGACTGATAAAACATGATTAAATATTAATTACCAAGTCATTAGAATGTTAAAATATAATTTAGAACCTCTGGTTTATTAATTTTAATCAAACTTGCAATTTCAGTCCAGTTTGACTTTTTGTCAAACTACTTTGACCCGACAATTAACTGGTCAAACGAGATAATTAGGAGACACCCTTTTAAGGGTTAATCACCTATACTAATGTGGTTCTATAACTACTTCCAGTTTGATCAGTGGTTAAGCCACATGTAATTAAAATGAAAGTCAAAGTGAATTTATAATAAGTTTGACTTTATAGTAATTAAGCTAAATTAAATAACTAAACAAGTAATTAGAAGCTTACTTAAGGTCCTACCAATCTTTTCTACACTTGATTATCCACTTCTTACTGATGGGAGCTCCAGAGCAAGTCCTTCAAATGATTTGTTGCAAGTGTGTTTATGAACACAAGAGTAGGTTCACTTATATAACAATTTCCATGAATCTTGATTACTTCCAGGTGTATTTGGGGGCCCTGGGATCACCCCAGGTGTCCTAGCTAGTTAATTAAACCGACATATAGCTCCAAGGGTCGTCACAAACTAGGTAAAGGCGGTGGAACAGGCCAAACCCGCACCTGGCACAACTTTTCTGTTACTGGGGACCTCTCGCGGCCCGCGTAAGGATCCTTTAGGGTCTTACGCGGCCCGCCTGGACATGGGTAACTGGCAAAACAAGTTTCCATGTTGGCAGTTTCAGTCCCTGAACGTTTTTAACCCTTTTTAACCTTGTTGTCGTCATGTAGGGCCCTTGTAGTTAGTTTGGTGAAGCTCTAGGATGAATAAACAAACCTCGTAGGTTCGGGTTTGTTAAATATCTCTATGAAAGCAAGTTTCGTCAAGTTGACACTTATAGCCTAAAGTTTGGAAAACATGCTTAACGATCTCGAAATCACGTGAAATTTTTTTACCACTTATTCTTGGGAGTATATTTGAATATTTCGAAGCCTCGGTTTCGTTAAAAGGCCACTCAGAGGTCAGAATTAACATATTGACACTTTTAACCCTTGTAATTTATAATCTTCCGATTATTTTCTCAAACAGCTTCTTATATCCAATTTATTACCCGTTTAAGAATATTTTCTTGACGTGTGGTCATTCAGAGGCCCAAGTTTGGCATGTTGACACTTTTAGTCCTTCTGTAAGCATAGTTTCACTGTTTGTCAACTTTAGTCCTTCAAACTCAATCTTTCTCACAATTAAAGTTTAGGACACGTGTCTATACATAATTGGACACGTTTTTACGTGGTGTTACATCCTCACCCCCTTAAAAGAAATCTCGACCCCGAGATTTACTGGAACAAGTGAGGGTACTTCTGTTTCATAGTGGATTCGACTTCCCACGTATATTCGGGACCTCTACGAGCGTCCCATTTGACCTTTACTATAGGTACATACTTTCTTCGGAGCTTTTTGACTTGTCGATCCTCGATCGATATAGGTTTCTCAATGAACCTCAAGCTTTTATCAACTTGCACGTCTTTATGAGACATTGCTAGCGATTCATCGGCTAAGCATTTCTTAAGATTACAAACGTGGAACACATCATGAATTCCACTCAGCTCCTCTGGCAATCTTAGCTTATAAGCTACACTGCCGACACATTCGATGATCTCGAATGGTCCGATATACCCACGGCTCAGCTTGCCCTTTTTACCAAAGTGCATCACACCTTTCCAGGGTGATACTTTCAATAAAACTTTATCGCCTACTTCAAACTTTAGAGGTTTTCGCCTCTTGTCAGCATAGCTTTTCTGCCTATCTCTGGCAGCTTTTAGGCGATCTCGAATCTGGACAATCTTGTCCGTAGTCTCAAGGACTATATCAGGTCCTGATATCTGAGCTTCTCCTACTTCTGCGCAACAGACAGGCGTTCTGCATTTCCTACCATATAATGCCTCAAAAGGCGCAACCTGAATGCTGGTATGATAACTATTGTTATAGGAGAACTCGATCAATGGCAGGTGGTCATCCCAACTACCACCCAAATCAATAACACATGCACGAAGCATGTCTTCCAAGGTTTGAATGGTACGCTCACTCTGACCGTCAGTCTGAGGATGGTAAGCAGTACTAAAATTCAAACGAGTGCCCAAAGATTGTTGGAAACTTTTCCAAAAATGAGAGGTGTATCTAGTATCTCTATCCGAGATAATAGCTACCGGTACACCATGAAGAGCTACAATCTTATCAACGTACAACTGGGCTAACTTATCGGAGCTGTGAGTCTCCTTGATGGGCAAGAAATGTGCTGATTTGGTCAGTTTATCAACAATAACCCATATAGTGTCGTTTCCGTGCCTCGTTCTAGGTAACTTGGTTATAAAATCCATGGTTACCATTTCCCATTTCCATGTAGGGAGTTCTGGCTGTTGTAGAAGACCTGATGGCTTTTGATGTTCAGCTTTAATCTGAGCACACTTCAGGCACTTAGCTACATGGGTGGCAATAAATTTCTTCAAACCTATCCACCAGTAATTAGCCTTCAAATCTTGATACATCTTGTCACCTCCAGGGTGAACCGAATACTTAGAGTTGTGAGCTTCCTGAAGGATCACATCTCGAAGTCCTCTTTGAATAGGAACCCAAATTCTTCCATTCATTCTAAGGATTCCATCCTTCCCAGGTGTTAATTGTTTAGCAGTTACACCTAGCTTTTCATTTGGAAAATTAACTTCCAAAACAGCATCTTTTTGTGCAGCTAATAGTCTTTCATTCAGACTATTCTTCAACTCAATACTCTTGGCATTGATCCTAATTGGTTTAACCCTTTCCTTTCGGGTTAGAGCGTCAGCAACCACATTCGCCTTACCCAGATGGTAGCGAATTTCGTAATCATAATCATTCAGAGTTTCCATCCAACGGCGTTGTCTCATATTGAGCTCTTTTTGGTTGAACAGATGTTGGAGACTTTTGTGGTCTGAGTAGATTACACATTTTGTTCCATACAAATAGTGTCTCCACAACTTTAGTGCAAATACAACGGCACCCAATTCCAAATCATGGGTAGTGTAATTCTTTTCATGCACCTTTAGCTGTCGCGATCCATAGGCAATTACATTGCCCCGCTGCATAAGTACACACCCCATGCCGGTGTGTGATGCATCGCAGTATACAACAAACTCTTCAATTCCTTCTGGTTAGGATAAAACTGGAGCATTGCTCATCTTTGCTTTAGAGTCTCGAAATATTCCTGCTGCTTGGGACCCCAGACAAATTTTACATTCTTGCGGGTTAAGGAGGTTAATGGTGCAACTATTCTTGAGAAGTTCTCAATGAATCTTCTATAATATCCTGCTAAACCCAGAAAGCTGCGAATTTCCGTAGGTGTCTTAGGTGCTTCCCAATTCATAACAGCTTCTACCTTGGCAGGATCTACTTGAATACCTTGTTCACTGACAACATGTCCAAGGAACTGGACCGTATGAAGCCAAAATTCACACTTGGAGAATTTGGCATACAACTTCTCCTGTCGAAGCAGTCCTAAAATACACCGAAGGTGCTTTTCATGCTCCACTTGGCTACGTGAGTAAATAAGTATGTCGTCTATAAAGACAATGACAAACTTATCTAAATATGGCTTGCAGACTCTATTCATGAGGTCCATAAATGCTGCAGGCGCATTTGTGAGTCCGAAGGGCATCACTAAAAATTCAAAATGTCCATACCTCGTTCTGAATGCCATCTTTGGCACATCTTCAGTTCGAACCTTGAGTTGATGATACCCAGATCTCAAATCAATCTTTGAGAAATAACTCGCTCCTTGGAGTTGATCAAACAAATCACCGATCCTGGGTAAAGGATAATGATTCTTGATCGTTACCTTATTCAGTTCACGGTAATCAATGCATAAGCGCATTGATCCGTCCTTCTTTTTCATGAATAAAATAGGAGCTCCCCAAGGTGAAGAGCTGGGCTGAATGAAACCTTTTTCCAATAAATCATCTAATTGAGTTCTGAGCTCTTTCATTTCGGTAGGCGCTAGACGATACGGAGCTCGTGCAATAGGCGTAGATCCGGGGAGGATGTCTATCCTGAATTCTACTTGCCTCTCAGGAGGTAATCCAGGTAACTCGTCAGGAAAGACATCAGGATACTCTGAAATGATTGGAATGTCTTCAATCTTCGGCTTTGGATCATTCACTGTCACCTGTGCCATGTAAATGACACATCCATTTTTCAAGCACTGGGATACTTTGAGAATAGACACATTGCTGGGTAATCCATACTGTGTATCTCCTTGAATAGTGACTGATTCACCAGAAGGGGTTTTGATAATGAGAAGCTTTTTATCGCAGGCAATTTGGGCTTGGTTATGCGACAACCAATCCATGCCTAAAACTATATCAAAACCAGCCAATTTCATTGGCAGAAGGGATAGCGGAATAGAATGATTCTTAATGGATATGGAACATCCATCCAGAAGAGTTGAAGCTGTTTCTAAGGTACCATCAGCAAGTTCTACCTCATACTTTATGTCTAGAGTCTTAATAGGCAAATTCAACAACTTACAGAACTTATGGTCTACAAAGGACTTATCAGCACGGGAATCAAATAAGACTCTAGCATAAATATTATTGATGAGGAAGGTACCTGTTATGATGTTCTCGTCATTCACCGCTTCCCTTGCTTGCATCTGGAACACTCTGGCGTTGTTCTTCTTAGCCTCCTCAGGCTTCTTCGCATTCTTGGGGCAGTTGGTTTTGATGTGCCCCTTTTCATTGCAACCGTAACAGGTTTCATCCTTAATATTCCGGCACTCGACAGACTTGTGTCCCATTTTCTTACAGATCCCACATGGTTTGGGTGGCAAGTCTTGCACCTGGGCTTATCACCAGATGGCCCTTTCTTGGAACCAGAGTTCCCTTTACCTTTCTTATTTGATTGAGAGGACTGATCATCCTCTCTCTTCCTCTTCCCTTCTTCAGAAGTCTTCCTCGCCCGACTCCTCACAACATCCAATGTGAGGGACAATGATAGATCCACAGCGGATCTATAAGTGATTGGCTTAGAAGCCTTTACATTCCCCTTAACTTCAGGGGCCAGACCACCAATAAAATGCGCAATGGGTTTGGGCTCAGGAGTGACTAAGTACGGTACAAGTCTCGACATGGAATTGAAACTAGTCACATAGGATCTACAGTCTAGATCCTTCATTACAAGGGTGAGGAAATCAGTCTCTACACGCTCGACTTCGTGTTGCGGACAATAAGTGTCCTTAACCAGATCAACAAACTTCTCCCATGAGAGATTATACAAATGCACTTTCCTGGTGGACTGTACTAATGCTTTCCACCATGTAAGGGCATCGCCCTTAAAAGATTGGGATACAAACATGACCACATCGTCCTTAGCGCAACCGCTACAAACATGACCACAATTCACCGATATAAATGAATACAACTAAAATCCCATTGGAAACTAGCAATACCTACAACGTGGACCACCGAACTTTCATTACCATGCCAACCTTAATTTTGACCCACTTGAATTTGCTAGGAGACAAGTTGTTTGTAGTACTATTATTGTATATTACATGAACCGTGGGTAGTTTATACTTTTTTAGTGTTATATGGTATTGCAAAAGAACTTGTGATATTTGTCTGATGCTTCTCCTTTACTTGAAGAGCTAGTCATTTAATTCGCGACATAAAGTAACTTAATTAGCTTAACAACGAGGGTTAGATTCCCGCTTGATGTAGTATTGATAGGCCGAGAGTTTAATTGACACGTTTTCATCATTTAATGTAATTATTGTAGTAATGAGGAGTGTCTTACTGCTAGTCGAGGCTTTTCCAGACCATGAGACCATGATATGGTCCTCCAGACAACGTGTCGATCTTCTTTTGGATAATTAGAATTGTACTAGTTTTACAAGTAATGAAAAAGTCATCTAACTGTGGTTTACGCCAAATTTAGCAAATTTATTAAAATTGGAATAACCTTAGGATGTCAAGCATTTTTGGGCAACGATTGGCCATTTAGGACCTTAATTTCCAAGGTGAGTACATGGAGTGTTTCTCAAACAAAGTACACTATAAATCCACTTATACATATTCGTTTTGTCTAATTGCCTAAATTCCTCAATATGTATCCAAGTAGCCAGTTTATAAATAAATGGTATACTTAGTTAAATGTGTAAATATTATATAACGTTTACAAATGAACTTATTGAAGATTTGTTTCTAGATGAGTTCATATAAAATTTTAAATAAAATTTTAAAAGTTGTATGTATGTATATATAGAGAGAGTCAAGAAACCGGTGGAGACAAATTGATAATTTAAATGTTATGAAGATGAGATAGTGGGTCAATTGTTACGTGTTTCCGGTGGTTCTACGGTCGTTACCATGAGGCAGGCCGTACGCGGTCGCGGCTTTTGTTTGACAAACAAATAGTCAACTATCCTTCATGTTGTAGTTTGATATATATTTATTACAAGTCAAACTTAATTCTCTGCTTAAAAAATAAAATATACCTTCTAGATTTTATATATTATTTAAGACTTGTTTTATCAACTTTTTTGAATGGCTTTTCGCCCATAGTTTACCTTTTGGGCTTAAGTGATTAATTTTTTATACAGATATTTAATCAATAATTACATTTCTTTAGAGATTATGTGATTTCAAACATTATATGTTGTAGATTTGTTTTTTGTTACTTTTATTCTATAGATAAAAATTAATTCTAAAGTTTATAATTACAAAGCATTATAACTTTATAAGAAATGGACAAGCTACATATATTTCCAGTTACGTATTCTAACAATTTTTTTAATTACAAATTTTGTCCTTAGATTACGAATATAAATAATAAATTATCAAATTAAAATAAATATGCTGTTCATGATTATTGATATACCAATCTGCTAGAATCTAATACATACTTTTTATATGCTCTAAATTTTAAGATAAAACACCAAATCACTTTAAGTAATAAGATACCTTTTTATAAACTTATAAAAATGAACAAATTAAACGGGTAAACTCTTTGAGAACCCACATATTTCACTAGAGCATGATCCTTTCTATAAAATTAGAAAAATGAATAGATTAAACGGGTAAACCTTTTCAAAAATCTACAGTTTCCACAAGAGCATGACCCTAACTAAATCGCTAAAATTAAATCCAAATCGACGTATTTCATGCTGGATTCATGTTGTATCAAATATGTTCAGACACAATGTTTATAGGTTTTGTTGACAAATTGCAAAAAAATGTAGTTGAAAGTCAAAATAGACTCGTTCTTGCTTATTCAAAAGTCCCCATTGAAAATTTGAAAGAAAACAAAAAGTTCCATTGTTAGTTTACTTTTTCAACTGCCCCTTTTGTCCCTACTCCCCACCACCCAACTTCGAGTCTTCAGTAAATCATAAATGTTGCTCTTTGTTGCGACTCCCTTTCCTTCATTTTAGCAGTTTTTATATGAATAAACTATGCGATTACATATTTTTATATTTTAGAAGTGTGTACTCGAACCTATAGGTACACAATTTAGGATTAATTACAACTATTTTGATTAAAAAAATCATCAACCCATCTTAAAATGAGACAATCATGAATCATTAGATATTTATTACCGGTCTTTATCAGTTTTGTCCAGCTAGCTCAAAAGAACGGATTATCATTAGTAGTCATAGCCAAAGAGATGACACTAATGGTTCACGATTGGTTATTCAACTAAATAAATTTTGTTTTCAAAGGCTTTGTCTAAATAAATAATACTTTTTCGGTTAACGTGGAGCTAACCCACTTAAAAGGGCCATATGCCTCTAAAAGGGGGAGGTCTAGCTTAAAACCCGAGCAAAAGAGAATAATTTAGGTTTATTGGTGTAACCGAGTAGGAGAATGTTTTACCGTTAAATGATGATGATGATGTCAAATCTGTGGTTATATGACGTAACAATGTCAGTTGTTTTCCATTTGCAATAAAATAAAATATGATATATAATTTTTGTTTATATCTTTCATAAGTTACAAATTAGTCCCTGTAGTTTTTGTTCCTTTTGTTTTTATAAGTAAAGGGTATTTTTATCATTTCATTGAAATCTAACAGAAAAACTAACATATGTTAGTTTTAAGGAAAAATTACAAGTTTTGTCCTTTATCTTTATACCACTTTTCAGGCGGTGTCATTTTTAACGAGTGTTGACAGCCGGTGTCCTTTACTAGGTATTTTGTTGCAAGTTTTGTCCTTTACACCCAATACAGTTAAAAAACCCTGTTAATTGTTGACAGGCGGTGTCCTTTACTAGGTATTTTGTTGCAAATTTAGTCTTTTACCTAGGTATTTTGTTGCAAGTTTAGTCCTTTACACCCAACAATTAACAGGGTTTTTTAACTAGGTTGGGTGTAAATGACTAAACTTGCAACAAAATAACTAGTAAAGGACACCGCCTGTCAACATTTGTTAAAAAGGAAACCGCCTAAAAAGTGGTATAAAGATAAAGGACAAAACTTGTAATTTTTCCTAGTTTTAATACCTTTGTTTGTTACAAAATTGAAAGTTGATACCCCAGTGTGTTACTTTAAACTTTTAGATACTATTACTTTATATAAACCACAAGGACTAACCATGTAATTAACTCAATAATACATCTTAATTTAAAAACGGTTTACCTAAATCCATTTAAAGTAATTAATAGGTTTTTTTTTTTTTAACAGCAGATAATTAAATTCTTATATGAACAACCGATAACTAATAGGGGAATATGACATTTTCTACCTATAATATTCTCCGGTATGAAAGTCAAAATAAACCATTAGTTTTCTTAGCAAAAAATAACAAGTTGACTTTTATTAGTAAGCTCATACCGGCATGCCACATATTCAACACGTAGTTCTTTGGTCTAATTCTAACATGTGAGGTGCTCCGTTTTAAATTCTTTATATCTTTTACAATTTTCTTTTGATTGTTAAAAATGATTAGTAATATAAGTATAAATATACAAATTTAATAAGCTCCAAGTACTTTTCATTTTTTTCGTTGCTCATGTGGGTATAACTTGCATTATATTAGTTGTTTAATTTATATTTAACCTGTCAAAGGATCAAGATTGGTTTTTTTATTAACAAAAAAGTACATATAGTAAATTAAATATAAATATTTAGACCAAGACCTTGTATATGAAGATATACATCACTTTCCAATTAAATGTTAATCCATAGCCATTAGCCACCTTGATTCGGTACAATAGTTTTGGCTCCATTGCTATCTTAACACGCAAAAGAAAATGTCTTACAATATATAATACAAACGGAAACTTTTATTTTATTTTATAGGATTTTACTTTTATTTGTCTTAGACTTTTATTTTATTTTATAGCATTTTACATTTATTTGTAATCTTAAATTCTTAAATGTAACATTTTCTATTTCAGTTAATTCAATTTAGTTTTATATAAATCTTCTTGAGTGCCTTTTCTAGTGGTAAAGGGTTTCACTCGTAGGATAATTACCGATGGATATCGTCAAAGCACATTCCAATGTTTTTTTTTTAAATTTAACTAGACCGTTGATGATCCGTAGAAATTTTTTTGACTCTGTCATTCCATCAATGATAGGATAACAATAAGTGCCTTTACCAACCTTATACAGGCTTGTTACCCGCGGTATAGTATACCGTAATATTCGAGCAATTTACAGAAACAATATTCTTCCTTAAATAGTTAACTAGCTTGCTATAATAAATTCCTAACAATATTCTGACCAATATCATGGGAAATGCCATTGGTAATGTTATATATAAATAGCAAACTCAGTTTTTACTAAAAATATTTGACGTTGTATCCCCATAAATCTTAAACCTATCCATGAAAAATCACGGTGTTTAAAAACATGGAAGAGAGCTAATCTCCATCTATTACTTTGCCATCAGAGTTTGTGGGTACATTCGTGATGATAGGAAAGCTTTGTCAGGATGGTCACGTCTAGCCTTCGTGGTTTGTGGGCACACATGTAGAAATTTCGATACATATATATGTATATGTATATGTTTGGTGTGTGTATGTGTGTTTGTATATTTGTATTTATATCTTGGTTTGTTATGAGCTATTTGTGGCTTATAGTTTATTTACATACTTAGTTTATTTGTTAATAATAACTAGTATTTTACCCTGGTGTACGTTGCAGCTGCCACGAGTTGCAACACGTTAAATTATATAGGCTAAAACACTTTGAAATTTTATCAGAAAAAAACAGATGAACCAAATTTACAAACCGAATAATGTTATAATTAATTTGGAATTTAATTAAAAATATTAAAAAAAGTTTTATCAGAAAAAACAGACGGATCGGTTACGAATCGGGTAACACTATAATTAACTTTGAATTTAATTTAAAATATAAATATTTTAAAACAACATAAGACCACCGTAGTGGCTGCCTAAAGGGGCGTTTTTTGTGCTCAATATCGCCCAATCACGCCGAAGGGCCACTACGCATGGGCGTGTTTGGCTCTTTTTTTTTTGTTTTTTTTTTTGTTATGGCGCGTTATAAATCACGCCGGTGGGGCTTTTTCTTGGCCAATCACATTTGAGCTTCCTTTTTTTGGCCAATAAGATTTTTTAAATGTTTTTTATTTTATTTTATTACAAACATAATGCCCCACAATCCTCATATCCCCACTACACCTCTTTTGTAAAAACGCTCAATAATACTCAATTGCTGACTGGGCTGCCACATGGCGCAAAACAACCTAGGATGGGACATTATTCACCCCAACGATTACGCATGGTCTAATAAGTGACCTAACAACATCTAAAACCCCCAAATCGACTAAAACTTACACCAAATTACATCAATTTCAGATAAAACCACCAATAACTACAAACCTTGGGAGTCTTCCCATTCATTGAGTTCCTGAGTTGCGGCCGGATAGGCAACCGGAAATACTTGAGAAAAAAAGTTGATTGGAACATATAAAAGAAATGCAACGTCACAAAACTCACCAACCTTTGCTTTTGAACCTACCGATCGATTTTTCAACTATTTGAATATAGACATAGACATTACATACGTACAAGGAATATTTCAAGGGGGAAATCTAAATCCATTGTTGACTAACATTAAAGTATTCAAAACACGCATTATGCTGGCAAATATATGCACATTCATATGTGTCATATAATAAAATTATATTCTTTTATTATTCAATTTCCTATAATTGTTGCACATATTTTTATTAATGCATTTTTTGAACATATATTACACTCCTAAATACATTAACTATTGGTAATTGTTGCACATATTTTAATTAATACATTTTTTTAACATATATTACACTCCTAATTCCTAAATACATTAGCTATTGTTACTAAGGTGGGGTGTTTACTTATAAGTTATAGACTTTAAGAATTTAATGGATTTTATAAGTCTATCTAATACAGTCAACATTCAAACTTTATGCAAGATCACACGACTTTCTCTCTCAAAATCTGCACTCTCTCTCTAGATTTCGTTATCCAGCAGTTGACATTGATGATACTGTCCTTTTGCGTGCCAGTCACGACTCCAATGTTTTGTTTAGAAAATTTCCAACGTATTGTCGATCATCTTCATGCATACACACATCTATATATATAAATGCCATTACCCTCGTCCATTCTATTATCTCCATATCTTACTTATACCATTTAATCTTCTTTAAAACCCTGATCAACAAACTCCAAACGAAACCTCTCATGGCATCCTTTTCTTCTTTCAACGCTGCACGCGTCTCACTGAAATTCATCCTTGTTCTCGTCCTCCTCGCCATCCTTCTTGTCGGTCCAAGCGCCGCGACTAGCCGTGCGTACACAACGATGCAGCCAAAGCACCACCAGAAGAAGTATGATGCCGGTTTAAACAACCCTGATTCGCTTCGCACTATGCTACCCAAAGGGAAGCCTGTCCCACCTTCTGGTCCTTCAAAAAGGCACAACTGATCGTGGTCACTTCTATACCTCATAATTGATCTATTCATATAAAAGTTATCTTTTGTATACTTTCTTGTTGAAAACAGTTTCGAAACTTTGATCAAGATTTTGCTGATGAAGGGTTTTGAAAGGGATCATACAGTGATCAAGAGATGATCTTCGTCGGTTAAGAATTATTAGGTTATATACACACACACACACACTTATTATGTTATATAGAATGGAAGATTATTTTGTTGGATTAGAAAGGAAATTCAATTTATTGTTTGGAATACTATGATTTGGTTATTATGATTTGGAGGAAAGATATATATGTTCATTTGTTGATTTTATGTGGGTGTATTTCCTCATTTATATCATTATATGTATCATTTCTGGCTTGTTAAACGTATTGTTGACTATTTTTTGTATGGTTTGTTTTGTTTACAAGATCATTAAACTTATGTCGAATTAAGGACGTATCCTTTGTTTTTTGGATTGATTTTATTATATGGATGTTGATAATTTTTTTTATGCACACAATTCGTTGGTTTTGTGAAAACTAAACAAAAGTAAAGGTACTATATAATTTCCAAATATGTAACAATAACGGATGTTCTTAGATATGCAATCATTAAACAACTTTATGGGTTATAATTTTAATTTTGAGTAACTTTCTGTGTAACATATTTATTTAGAAACTTTGATATCCATATACCTCTTTAAAGTTACAGGTAGAAAATAATGAGGCATTGAACATAACTTACTTTGACCAAAGTGAGAACTTTGAATAAGGTTATTAGGTTATAGATTTTTGACACCATATTACACTAATACACAAGATGCGACACAAACCTAACATAAATTTATAGGTCTTTTTAGAATTTTATAGGTCTTTTTAGATTAAGTGCAAAGCGTGGATAAATTTATAAGTAATGAAATATAAACTACAAATAAGGACATTTCCCATGGGACGTAAAATACACAAAGCACGAAAAGAAAACAATGCCAACCTAACAATCTAATCATGCAACTAAACGACCACAACTAAACAATGTCAAACAATTAACCTCAATGCTAAAATAAAATATCATTGAAGACCATGAATCATAAACCTAGTTCAACCCGATCTTTGATGTTCATTCTAGTATTCTACTATAAAAATGTCTCTTATAGAGGTCTGAGTGGGCGGACGCATCATTTGAAAAAAAAAATTTATTGTATTTTATAGGGCAAAATCCCTCATTCGTACCCTTTGAAAATATTTCTTAAGTACGCCACTCATGAAACTAAGAACCTACCAACTATATGAAACTTTTATATGGCTTATCTACCCTCGTATCATGATCATCTAGTATAGTAAACGAGTTAGACATCTAAACGAGTTAGGCTGTGTTATTAATAACACAATTGCTCTATAGACATTTATGTAGTTTATTTAAATTTCCAAATTAACATATGCACAAGAAAAATAAAATAGTTTTTAGATTAAAGTGGTTGTATATGTGTCACATAAGTCATGCCAGGGTTTGTGTGTATGACACGACTTTCAGATCTATGTAGAGTTTTTTAGTTCGTCTTTGATCAACCTGCTATCTTGCAAATCCGATCCGTTTGACAATGGCCATAACTCTGAGATTTATACGTCGGTACATTGTTTTTTACACGTTTTCTTTGCCAACTAAATGTATCTATTGCTTTAAGAATTATGTCCTATTAGGTTAAACAAGAAAATGATTTTAAATAGAGTAGTGCATATATGGTGGAGACATCAAACTTCCAATAGTAATTTTTAAAATTACAAAGCAAACCCTATATAAGAGATATGTGTACACACGAATTTAATTGCAAAACGATATGATCTGATATAGTATAATTAAGAATTGAATTTTTCCATTTCACGTGGGAACAAGGGCGATATTTCTTGCTAAAAACAAGGTAGTTCTAGATTGTGTGTTTCAAAATGTTGGAAAACATTCTCACGTGGTCACATGGAGTTTTGCTTGTATTCAGTTTCACATGTCTTTAACAAACAACCATCTTGCTAAAAAAAGAATTAATAAATAATGACGGAAATAAATGATTAAATCCTTTTTACAATAAATTTAGTGGATAATATTCGTACAAAGTCATTGAAGAACGATAAAAATGAGTTTTCACGGAGTTAAAGCCGGCTTAATTTTCTTCATATAGTTTTTAGTTGACATTTAAGAGCACAATATGACATCGGTCGGCTTGTTTGGTTACTTTTAACTTCTACATTTCCTTAATTACATTTTACACTAACTTTACTCACCTTTTACTCTTCATCCCCATTCACACAAAAACACACAAGCATACACTTCTATAAACCCTAATTGTGATCACTTTGTAAAGACTATATTTCTTCTTCTTTATCTTCTTCGTCGTACGTAGTATTGCATTCATGGGATCATCTTTTTCTTTCAAGTTCTTATCTATCGTTTTTCTATTAATCCTTGTTGTGCCAAGTGCATCACCAAGACGTGTAGGCGTGATTCCAAACCATTGCTGGAGAAAACAAGAGCCGGTTGCGAAGAATTTTGGTTTGGTGTTCAACATGCTATCCAAAAGGAAACGCGTCCCTCCTTCAGCTCCTTCAAAGAGACACAATTTTGTCGTCAGTTCTGCACCTCCAAGTTGATCATGATAAGAAATCTTAATCATATTCATATACGTATAAGGATTATATATTCACCCTTAAGGTATAGATGAAAGTGTTTTTATCGATCTATACCATTTGTATACAAATTCATATATATGTATTGTTTTTCGTTTAATGGTATGTATTTATAGTCGATTTAGACTGACTAGACGAATCCCCAAATGTATATGTTTGCCCAAAGAAGGTAAGGGAAATGTTTGTTGACCAATTACGTGTGCATAAAATAGAACTCTTTGCATTAGAGTTAGTGGAATCGATTGTGTCGAGTTGGTTGGTTTCAAGTTGACGAATGCTTGACGCACCCGAATATGACACATGTAATTATTTGTGTCAAAGATGTGTGCTTAACCCAAAATTACTTAAAATCATGTAAACTGAACATAATTTACATAACTTATTTATCAAAAAGTGTCAAACTGGTTGGTGGAATGTAAATCCGTTAACACAAATTGGTGGGTTATAAGTTAAACGGGTGCCGAGTTGACCTTATAAAATAACCTTTTTACATTTTACCTTTGAACTAGTCGGGTGTCTTGAGCCGGGATGTAACACAGCAATGTAACCAAGACAAAAACATTGTAAATGGAGAATTCCACTATTCAAATGTTCTTATGAGCATCTCTAACACATGCCTTTGGCCTACGTGGAGTGGCTCTCTTAAAAGGTTGCTTTGGGGTAAAACTCCTTAGTCGCTTCAGTGACGGAAGCAGTAATCTTTCTTATGGTATAAAATTTTTTCGGTAGTCGTGTTCATAACAACATGCTGTCAAAATTTTGGGTCGGGTCGAGTCGGGTCTTTTTCATCACGACTTCACTAAATTGACTTCACGAGTCACAAAAGAATTGACTCTTGGACTCTTTGTCTCTTCAGATTTAATTTTAAAGCGTTTTTTTAATATGTTTTGGTTAAATAATTGGGTAATTGGTTATAGGTATGGGGTAAATGAAACATGCGCCTTTAGTTGGTTAATTAATAAAACATTTGGTTAATTGAATAAAACACGGGCTTAATTACTAAACCATAAAAACTTTGCTAGGTAAAACGTTTATAAAACTTTGTAGTAAAAATATATACATAGAGTTTTTTCATACCAATGGGGTCAACTTTTTCTTTTTTGTATAATCAATGGCGTCAATCGTAAAAAATACCAATGTCGTTCCAAATTTACCTATTACACATTCTATATGACACAAGAAATACATTGGTGTCGGGTGACACCGTTCATCTCAATGTAGCTCCGCCAATAACACCCTCTAATGAGAAATCCTTTTTAAGGGCTTTCAAGGGTTGGTTTTCTAAGGGGACTAGGGGTGGAATCACTAGTGATGGATTCCATCACTCCCACTATCCAATCAACTAATGCCATGTCATCAATCCAATTTCCATCACTAGTGATAGAAATGTAGGAGGGGTGGAATCACTAGTGATGGGGATTCCAATATACAAGTATTAATGCACAATGTACAAGTCATACACATTCATTTAATCAAGTTCAACGCGTTATACACATTACGCGTTAACAATATAACGCGTTATATTGAAGGCGGCGGCGGTGTATCAAAAGGCCATCACTCGTGATGGGGGGCCGAACACGGACCACCCCGGGTCCTCTAAGAGGAGAGTAGATTAAAGGATATGAAAACCCGTGATAAGATGAGAAGATGTGGAAGAATTACATCGCTCTTCAAGTTGGGCCGTATGCAAGTAGCATTGGTGATGGTAAACGTTTACAAAAACACATATTTCTTACGTGAAATAGTGGTTATGATGACTTTGTGTACTTTTGAAGCTTAATTTGCTTTTACACTTTGAGTAGGAGTGGTTTTAATTTTACTTTTGAATTTCTCCTTTGGTTTATTACCGTATATTTATTTTATGAAACTTGTTTTTCAAAAGGGTGTACCTATTGGCACACCCATTTACCTATCTACACACCTTAAAAGATGTTTTTTGTCCTTATATGCACACCCTGCAGTATCGAACTGTGGCCAAAACGCGTCGTTTTGTTCCGGTTAACCTAACAAAGACTGACGGGTCTGTTGATCGGACCAAAACGCCGAGCTTTGGCCGCGTTTTGGTCCTGTCAACCAGACAAAAGACTGACACCCGGTCTGGTTGACAGGACCAAAACGCGGCCATAGCTCGGCGTTTTGGTCCGGTCAACAGACCCACCGAATTAGGATATCACTACTGGCACGGACTGCGCAGGAAGTTGTCAGACACCCGTCAGTCTTTGTCTGGTTAACCGGACCAAAACGCCGCGTTTTGGCCACAGTTCGACACTGCAGGGTGTGCACATAAAGACAAAAAACACCTTTTTAAGGTGACTATCTACACACCAAGTGTGTAGATAGTTTGGGCCTTTCAAAATCTTTCAAAGGGTATGTATATAAAAATTGTCATCAATTATTTAGGTTGAAATTTTAAAGAAAATCAATTAAAAGAGAGTTACGTGTCCGTTCTAATGCAAATCGCTGTTGCGAAGAAATTGCGTACATCAAGAGGCAGAGAAGGGACTGCTTGAATCCAAACACTCACCCTTTTGTATTGTCATATGGTGTAACTATTATACTGATATACATTCCTATGTTGTCCCCGACCATACTACCCCTTTAATTATGTTAAAATATCACCTTTACCCTTAAAACTATTTAAGTTTAAGAAATATCATTTTCAACCATTTAACTTTAACTAAAAAAAACACTATTTTCTCACGTGCTAATTTTTATGTACATGTCGGTATAGATTCACTTTTTGACGTAAATACTTTCGAAAACAAGTCGGGTCAAATATAAAATGTTTTCATGCTTATTTTTATGTACCTTTTCAGTTGGTCTACAACCTGATGTAAATTAAAGAAAAAACAGTATTTTCCCACATACTTAATTCTATGTACAAGTTGGTTAAACTTCATGTTTCGGCGTCAAATGTATAAATTTATTTTTTGTACGTTTTCATATTTATTTTTTTTGTATATTTTCAGGTGGTTTATTTTTACGTAAATTTTGTTCGGAATCGAGTCGGCTAAATTTTGTTTGATTATTATCCTCAACTGAAGCCGAAACCGAAATATCGGCTAGTTGATTTTGTTTACCAATCGGTTTTCGGTTAATTGGTTCGACTTATTCGGTTAGATTGACGGTTCTTGCTTCAGTTGATTTAATTTCAAATAATAACTATTGAAGTCTATGGGGTTCCACTCTAAAACCAATTGGTGATAGAGGGAGTAACCCAAGATCTTATTAATACAACCGGAAGGTCTTATTCTTTCGATGTGGGATAGGGCTCCTCCAATACCCTCCCGCACGTGTAAGCCGGTCTATCAAGAGGTGTACACGTGGCCTTAACCGGAGCTAACATAGAGCCGTGACTCTGATACCATATTGAAGTCTATGGGGTTCCACTCTAAAACCAATTGGTGATAGAGGGAGTAACCCAAGATCTTATTAATACAACCGGAAGGTCTTATTCTTTCGATGTGGGATAGGGCTCCTCCAATAATAACAATAATCAAACTTGTGCTAAAACTTTTGCTTAAAAAGACATGAAATTGAGGTATCACTACTAAAAAACAAGGTTTTTGCCACCACATTTTCAATCATACAACGGTCACAATTGCTCTGTTGCATCTGTTTTGCAACCAAAAGTGTGGTAGTAAAAACACTCGTATCAATATCGAATTTAAAAATCATATAAAACATTCCACTTAAAATTGTTAACTAAAACATCAAATATCCGAGTTATCCTAACATAACACATATGCAAAATAAAGCGTTAGCATAACTGGATGACGGAATATTTTTTGCGACCTAACTTTTAACATTGCTTTAATATTTTTCATCCTATTGAGCATCGTCTCTTTCTCCACTTTATCTTTTTCTTTTTCCATTATCAACCTCTTAATAATTTCATTCTAACTTTTTTTTTTGTTCTTTTTTTTTCCAACTCAAAAGGCATTATAATATGTTCGTACACTTCACCAAATTCAAATCCTTCTTTGTGAATTTACCAACACTGGTACTACCTATTCTCTCATAGGTTGCAAAAGTAAAACTTAACAGATGTTTTATTTTCGCATAGGGACCACAAATTTTCAAAGAATTTCGAAGACGGCCCTGTAATTTCCTACCAAAGTTTTTGAAATATAACAGATAATGTAGTTGTAAAAAAGCCAGTGCATGTGGTATAGCAATGGAGAAGTCTGTTATTCAATGTGAGATGTTATAGACTTGTAGTTGCTCAACTTTTTATAGAATTACAAATTTCGCATAATTGGTATTATATCATAGTTGAATGTTAAAGGACATGTATGTCCTCATCTAATGCCAAAAGCATGTATGGTTCCTACCCTTTGGGAGGACAATACTGTCACGAAATCGATTTACGTGTTGTCGTTGCTTGCATTGAGTTAACTCATATATTAAACTCCGGCCCATATCTTGTTTTATTATGCCTGCTCCTCTTTAGCCCATAACAGCAGCCTACGAACAGAATCCACAATCTCTTATTTACAGCCCAATATGTACCTCACACATAAAACACACTTATGAGAAAAACTACTAGAGTAAATTGCCATTTTAGTCCCTGAGTTTTGTCTAAATTTACCATTTTAGTCCAAATAGTTTTTTTTTGCCTCTGAGTCTCTGACTTTTCCCTTTTGTTGCCCTTTTGATCACATACACTAACTCCATCCAAAAACTCCATCTTTAACCAGGGGTATTTTGGGGATTTTCATTTTAAATGTTTTCAATTGCCATTTTGATCCAATCCAAAAAAATCAAAAAAATTCAAAAAAATCAAAAAAACTCCAAAAAATAATAAAAATTCAAAAAAATCATAAAAATTCTAAAAAATCCGTTTCGGCGCGAACCGTTTCGAACCCGAACCGTTTCGAGCTGAACCGTTTCGACGCGAACCGTTTCGAGCTGAACCGTTTCGAACCGAACCGTTTCTAGCTGAACTGTTTCGCACCGAACCGTTTCGAGCTGAACCGTTTCGACGCAAACCGTTTCGACCCGTACCGTTTCGACCCGAACCGTTTCAAGCGGAATCGTTTCGACGCGAACTGTGCCTTATCGACGCGAACCGTTTCGAACCGTACCGTTTCGATGCGAACCGTGCCTTATCGACGCGAACCGTTTCGAACCGTACCGTTTCGATGCGAACCGTTTCGACCCGAACCGTCGAAACGGTTCGGTTCGATAAGGCACGGTTCGGTTCGAAACGGTACGGCTTGAAACGGTTCGGCTTCGAAACGGTACGGGTTGAAACGGTTCGGCTTGAAACGGTTCGCGTCGAAACGGTTCAGCTCGAAACGGTACGGGTCGAAACGGTTCGCGTCGAAACGGTTCAGCTCGAAACGGTTCGGGTTCGAAACGGTTCGCGCCGAAACGGATTTTTTAGAATTTTTATGATTTTTTAGAATTTTTATTATTTTTTAGAATTTTTTGGAAATTTTTTTGATTTTTTGAAATTTTTTTAATTTTTTGGAATTTGATCAAAATGGCAATTGAAAACATTTAAAATGAAAATCACCAAAATACCCCTGGTTAAAGATGGAGTTAGTGTATGTGATCAAAATGGCAACAAAAGGGAAAAGTTAGGGACCCAGAGACAAAAAAAAAAAAAACTATTTAGGCTAAAATGACAAATTTGGACAAAACTCAGGGACTAAAATGACAATTTACTCAAACTACTAGAATAATAATTTATGATATAATTTATATTTATAGTATTTCAAATATAAAACTGACCTTCGAGATGCTTGACACTTGTACTTTCAACAAAGTTGAATACTTATAAAAAAAACACAAACGATAAAATCCAAATCCAAAAGATATAGTTAATAAATACGTATTAAATAAAGATAAAATCCAAATTAAAATGAGTTAAAGTAAAGTGTTTCTTTTTCAAGACGATTGATTTAAAATGTAATTCTTTCTTCGGTTAAACTATATAACGTACAACCCAGTCATGAAATATGATAAACAGAGAAATACAACATGCTAGAAGAATGCCGAACTCAAATGCGATAAACAAAGAAATACAACATGCTACAAGAATGCCGATCTAAAATGCTTATACCTCTTTTAAGTACCAAACTTTGCAGACAACTTGAACCATAAGAGTGACATCTATTGATCAGGTCATTTCCTTTTTCCACAATCGTTTTCCAAATCTCCAAGACAAACTATGCAAAGGAAAACAAATTAGGAAACCATGTCGTGGTTGACACAAACCCACGTCACCCAGCAGGGCTCGGGGGTGGTGTTAACCTCCTCGAGCGGGTTTTTTCCATCCCTGTTCAGACTATTAAAAGCATTCCTCCCAGTTGTCGCCTAGCGTTTGCTCAGGTTTTAACAGGTGCTTTGCGCAAAGTGGTGGCGTCGACAGGATCGGTCGACAATTGGGTCCAATTGCTTTTGCTACGGAGTTGCACCTTGCGGGTGGTCAGACCATCCCCCAGACAAGAGCGGGGATCATGGAACATGAAATCTTTACAATGTAGTAACATCTTGCATGCGCTTACACTTTGGAAAGATGTGTCTGGGTTTGATGATTTAGTCTCTTCCCTATTGGATAGCGTGGGGGAGGCGGGGCCTCCTAGGGGAGAATGCAAGAGGGAGAAAGACAAAGAAAGAGACCCTAATATTAAGCAATGTCTTCGGAAAGTCAGGGATGGACATTTCACGGCTGCGGTTAAGGTCCTATGCTCTAGTGGAGTTGCCCCTCTAGGTGATTCGACCTTGAAAGCTCTTATTGATAAAAACCAGTGGTGTCGCCCCCTTCCTTGCCTTCCAACCCTCTGGCCCAACCTACTCTTGTTGTTGATGGGGAGTGTGTGCTTAAATGTATCCGATCCTTTCCTAAAGTGACGTCTTGTGGTAGGGACAGGATGCAGACCCAATACCTATTAGATGCTTATTGGGGGCGAGGGCTCAATGACTTCCTCGGGTTTGCTTACGAGCATGTTGTCAACTTATGGCTTGGGGGATCCTGCCCTAAGGTGTTGGCTGAGTTTGCTGCCTCAGCCCCCTAACCCCCTTATTGAAGCTCAATAAAGGAATTCGACCTATTGCTATGGGGGGTATCTGGCGAAGGTTGGTTTTTAAGGTGGCGATGAAGAAGGTCGGGAAAAACACGGCCCAGTACTTGGGGGACTTTCAATTTGGGGTGGGGACGCCAAATGGGGCAGAGGCGGTGCTTCAAGGTACGAACAAGTTTCTGAACTCCTTTCATGCAGATGGTTCCTTGGCCTTGTGATGTCTGTCGTGAAGAACATGCAAAAACCAACTAAACTATGTAGATAGGATAAGTTGGATATCGAACCAGAGGAGTATTGTGGAAAGTGTCGAAATGTCAAGTGTTGATTAACTATTGCATAAAAGTAAATCTTGATTGTGGATTTGTGAGTTTGCTAAAATAAACGAAGTAAATTGAAGTTTTAATCAATGGGAAGAACAATGGTTCCTTCGGAATTCAGATTTTCAATTAGATTCAATTATGTGTTTTATCATAACACTCACATAGACAAAAGTGTTTAACCTATTCAATTGATTGTGACATCCAATGACTAAGTACTTCGATCAATACGTGATGGGAGGTTATCAAATGAACATCAATTACAATTACCAACCCTAATCCCGCCTCAAATATATCCCGATTACTAGAACTCTCGGGAATTGAATGATTAAAGATTAACGATTAAAGAAAATGTAGCTGTATACAATCAACTAATCAAATCATAGGTGAAAAGTATCGAATGCTTAGATCACCGATTTAATAGTCAAAAACACATAAAGTTACCTAAAATACAAAATTCCTCCATCCGGAGGAAATCATGAAGGAATTAGCCGCTCATCTTGCAAGAATGATCTTCAAAGGCTTGGAAAGATGATTATTGCATGATTGATTCAGCAATAGATGAGAGAATTATGATGATGAAGATGACTTGAGAGCCAAAAGTATGATCTTTCTGCTTCAAAAATCGTCCAAGATGAAGTGATATGTGAAAAGTAGGGTTTCTTTTCTTTAAAATCCCTCCAAAACAAACAAACCACGCACCCCTTAAAACCCGCCGTCACCTACGGTCTGTGAACCGTAGGTTACGACTCAGTCAACTTCAAAATCTTCCCCTCCACTGTAGGTGGAGGTATAAGACGCAAGTGGAGGTCTGGAGCTACTGTTACTTTTACAATCATCACCCACCAACCGTAACCTACTGTTTGTACACCGTAGGTGGAGGCGCAAAAACTTCCAGCTCTTTAACCCATTTCTACAACTTTCAACTATTTACACAATTGATCCTCCGACTTCATTTTTATCATTCCCTTCACATATCAGTTACAATTATCTTTCATTTAGTTACCAATTGACCCTTGAACTTTGATGCATCATATTTCTTGTATCTCCAAACTCTATTTCGACCCGAATCAACGCACGATCAGTATGAAATACCTTGTTTATCATCCTTAAATGCTCTGCATCATCTTTAATCACCTTAACATCCCCAAATTATGTGTTTTACCTGCAATAACACCAACACTCGCAGTAAACATATTCCAAACATATAATCATGTAAAACGCACTAAATCACACAAAATAAGCACTTTAGCACTCGTGTTTCATACTCTCCATCACCTTGCTTACTGAGGACTTCTTCAATGCTTTCAACATGGTCGACCGCTCAGCCTTCCTCGAAGAGGTTCATCAGCGTTGCCCATCAATCTATCGGTAGGTCCAATTTTTGTGTCTTTCTCTGTAGAATCAAAATTTTGTGTTTGAAGGTCGAAACATATCTCGGATGTTCCTTTTCTGCTGGCGATTTTGTTCATGGAGGAGCGGTGTCTAGGCCGGAAAGAAGATCAATTCCTTGGCGGTTCTGTCATCACTGCTTCCAATATATTTTCTTGTATCTTTTTAGTGTTTTTTTATATATTTTGCATAATATACATAAATAGTTTCTCAATACTAGAAAGTTACTTAAAAGAAAATTTTGTGAAAAAGGTTGTATATTTTGTGAAATCATATTTTATAAAAAGAGGTTGTAGATTTTGTGAAATCATATTTTATAACAAGGTTGTATATTTTGGGAAATCATAGTTATATTGACTCAGATCCGTTATTTTAATTTGCTAAATTTGTACTCAGATCCGTTATATTAATTTACTAAATTTGTTAAAAGTCTATAAAAATAGGGTTATTGGATTTTAATAATCCTAAGTTTCACCTTTTGGCCCCCATCGATTCTTTTCAAACTGCATGTATATATTCTAATAGAATCAAATCATACACCAATAGGCCTATGCTTTCTTCAAAGGTTGGTTGCTTTCAAGCCCATCTCCCGGTTGTCATCGCTCGGTCACTTCCTTTTCCACTAAGTGACTCCTTAGGGACTTTAGCGTACGATCTAGGTTGTTTCCCTCTCGGCTTTGGATCTTAGCACCCCGGTTTTGGGAAAAAAAATATTAAATGCCAAAAAATTGTTGACAATAAAATAAGTGTGTTAATAATAACACATGGTAATATCTTATTTTTTCATGGTGTATACGAGCCGTATAAGGTTATACTGCCCGTATACACCATCTAAAAATAAACTTGGTCGTATACAATGTATACGATAGTTTTATACTGATCGTATAATGATATACGACCTGTATACATCGGATTTCCTTTTTTTGGAGTTAATATTCTGACATTAGGGTTTTGATCTGGCAGTCTATATAGTGTTCAGAATCAACAAATCGAACAGTTTCTACCGTCCGATCACATTACCCTACCTCATCGGATTTCCGATGAGGTAGGGTAATGGTTCTGAACATTATATAGACTGCCAGATCACACATTAGAGTGAACTAGCCATTCTCCTCTTTCACCAACAAGATCCGAATAGTCTATGTTCACCAGCAAATCTCATTTGACCAGCATTCAAGATGGTGGACCACAACACCGCAACACTCGGGTTCCACCAATTAATCTTGCGTCGACCGATGAAGGAAAACTGGTGTCAGTTTTCTTTTTACTTTGAAACAAATCCAATTAGGGGTGAGCAAAAGAAAAACCCGACCCTACCTGACCATTACCCGACCCAACCCGAGAACCGATCAAACATAAAATACAGAACCGATTCACTACCCTAAATATAGGGTCGGTTCCGGTCCATAGGTCCAAGTCGGGTTTCACCATGAAAAGAACCGAGAACCGACCCGACCCGACCCGATTTTATACCGAAAATTGGAACCGATCTAAATACCTAGGTACTTGGGTTCGGGTCGGGTTGGGTGTATTTTCGGTTCGGTTCTCATTTATTTTCGGTCCTTACCTAAACCTGCTCACCCCTAAATCCCATTTCATCAAAGAGAAAGAAAGCTCAGACAAACGACCAGTTGATAAACATAAAGAAATAACAAAAGCAGTGGTGCATTTTTGTTACTATGAAGACGAAGGAAGGAGTGTTTAACAACAACAAATGCAGTTGAGAACATGAAGATGAAGAAACGAGGGTTTAACAACAAAAAACCCACGAATTATAGATCAACAAAGGGAAAAACTCACTCACCATCACACCCAGAAAAACTCATCTACATATACGGCGTCGATCTATGTCTCCAACCCTCCACACAACCGTTCAATAATCAACAAGCACGGAAGACTCAACAACAGTAGTTGAATCATTATTATTGTACAGTTTCAACCGTTCAACAATCAACAAGCATGGAAGACTCAATAGCAGCAGTTGAGTCATTATTATTGTACAGTTTCAACCTTCCTTTTCCTTTAATTTCCAGAACATTCTCCCCAAACGAACCTTCATGATCACCCAAATTCTTAACAGACCCAGAAAACTTGTACAAGTAACGCATAACTCGATATCAAAACATCGTTCTGTATTCTCTCCTTTTCTAGTTCTTGAAGAATCTCGTTCCGTATATAGATGTCAATGATAGATGTCAATCAAAGTTACACAAGGCAATTAAACCTTACAAACACCATCTAAAAACTTATATAATATGCTTCATATATTAAACATAAAAAAAGTAAAATATATTCCTCCATTCATTGCTTCACTTAACCCAAAAGATGATAACTTTCACCAAGGTGTTTATAATAAAACTTCAAGCATTCTGAATCCTAGCTACAAACAACCCAACAAACCCTAGCTAAAAAGAGTTCCCATAAACCAAGTTATACGCGATGAATCCTCTGTTAATCTATTTGTTCCCACTGATTCCCACTTTTTTAGCACGTCTAATTCCGACGTAAAGTTCACTGTTATCTGCTCACATGAACACGATGGAATCACCAGCTGTGACAACTCGAGTTTCCAAGATCTTTCCTCGACACGTTACTTGTTTTTGGTCATGTTTTCATAACTTACTTGCATTGTGAATTGTTGTTGCTTGATATATGTTGTCATAAACTATAACTGGATTAAATAATAAACTATGTATTGTTTGATATATATTGGTGTGTTACTGTTATTTAATATTATATATATATTATTATGCATGATGAAATCCAAGAAGGATTTCGCCATTAAACTGCTCATGACGAAAACCAAGGGGATTTCGCCCTGGCCTGTGCGACGAAATCACCCATCCGAAAACCCCTCCCCACCCGACGATAACAACTAGTAAAACAAATCATTACAGATAGTAAAACAAATTATTACAGATAACAACTAGTCAAATATTCTATTCCGACAACTCAGATTTAAATATAAATATAAAAATTGTTCAATTGCCTCTAGAGACTCGATCTGCAAGATCTACAGACAACTATGCTCTAGACGCTTATTCTAAGCTCGTCTTCTTAGCAGATAAGCATCCTAATTGCCTGTCACATACGTTAAAATAAAGTCAATACATAAAATGTAAAGGTGAGCATACAAGTTTGATAATAGCATATAGAGTTTGAAATAGTTTACGCATAACCAGCACGTACACAGAGGAAAACGAAGCATGTTAATTATCGACATGGATCTATCGATACCAATGACTGCGGGTTAACTGTCCGAGACAGTTCGCAGTACATGATTACCACCATAATCCATGCAAGTAATTGTCCTTAACAACCCCCTTGTGAACGGCTGCTGAGTCCAAACTATAGTACTACGTCGTTAAGGCAGGTAGAATGCATTCCACGTGTAAACATAACAACAAGCATTCATTTAGTCACATAATACATGCAGAACGGTTAGCGTTTAAATAATTGAGTAGTGTGTTCGATTGTGATTTTAGATAAGTAACGTATGTAACACCCAAAAGTGCTAAAGCAAAAAGGGTTCGAGTATACTCACAGCGATTGATTGATGAATTGAAGGGAGCGCTTGAGAGTAGGGTTAGCCTGAGTAGTTCGATAGCATAACGATGAGTGACGCGTTAAATGGAAACAAGTGGTGATGGGTCGAATAGCCTGGTCGATCGAACTGTAGGTTCGATCGAACGGGTTGTTCGTTCGGTTAGACAGTCCTTTTGGACAGCCTGTTCGATCGGTCGGTAGGCTCGATCGGTTGGTCAGCCCGTTTGTGCAGCCTGTTCGATCGGCCGATAGGCTCGATCGGTTGGACTGTTCGAGTGGATTGTTTCTTCCTTTGAGTAGGATGTGTTTGTGTATGATGGCTTGTCCTTTTGAAGTTTTCGTTGTAGTATTTGAGAACATTGAAGTGTTCTTACCTTTCAGGTCAATCGATCGAACGGTCTGTTCGATCGGCCGGCCTAACCGATCGGTTAGACACTTCAGTAGTGAGTCCTCAGCAGGTTGTCACCTGATCGGACATCATGTTCGATCGGGTGGCACTCCAATACGTCGAACGAGTTGAAAATCGATTAAGTGTTGAAGCATAGTATCTCATGATCCGAAGAGTAATTCAACCCAAACCGTAGTTCGATTGAACAGCACTTCGTTCCATACTAGACTTCATGAAATTGTTAAAGTGTGGGGCCATGTGCTAGCCGATCGGCTGGCCTGGTCGATCGGCTGTCATGTCCGATCGGTTGGGCTGTTCGTTCGAACGGCCTGTTCGATCGGTCAGCATTCTGACCTGGTCGGCCTATTCGTCTAACACTTGGCTGTTCTGATTGTTTTGACGTTATATCGAGGTATTTTGACAACGAGCTGAACCATGGCAACTTCGTTTTTACTTGTTTCCCCTGCTCGGATAGGAATCACCCAAATGTCCGGCCGGTGAACGGTTCGGAACGGTAGTTTAACGTTTAACCCGAAATCGGTGAACCTCGTAGATAGAATCCGAATCTTGAACCACACATCCATTAGAATGATTAGTGAGTTGGCTCAAGCTCCGTCTCTACCGGTTTGAAGGCATTGAGTGTAAAAGAGTTGAAAGAAAGTTGGAATTCCTTCTTTCAATCCTTCACATCATGTAAATGTTCAGATCTGTGATAGATCTTAGTTTGTTTATGTGGAAATCGGCTAGGTCCAAGTGATTCTTGATGGATTGAGGCCAAAACATGAAGTTCTTGAAGAACACCATGATGACATCATCCTAGAATACTTAGATCTTGATGATTTCAAGGTTAGAATTCAAGATTTGAAAGATAGAAAGGTGTAGGAGTGTGTATAGATCAAAATCGTACAAGATGTAGGATGAAATCTTACCGGGATTGAGAGAAATCTGAGAAATAGTGAAGAACACGAGCTGGTCGGTCAAAGGGTTTCCAAAAGTGGAAAGAATGACAATGACAGGCCTATTTATAGGCTTCCAAAAGGGGAAAGAGCTGGCCGATCGGCCAGGCATCCCGATCGGACAGCCTGCTCGATCGGACAGTCCGTCCGATCGGCTAGGCTGTTCGATCGGCTAGGAGCCTGATCGATACACAGCCTACTTTGAGCGTTCGGTGCGACGATTTCTGATATTTCGATTTCGATTGAAGATGATACGAATACGATAGAGTTTCCTATTCAAATTACTTTTAGTCCCAACCACTATATCTACCTACAAGCATCTATATTTCACACTATCTTTTCGTTCATGATTTGATTTCGATTGAGTTCGATTGAGTTTCGAGTTTCGATTCGATTGATCACTACACATAACATAAAGTAAACACGCACAGGCAACACGTAAGGCACACACACACGTAATATAACACCAAATTCGCATAGTTCGAGTTTCGAGTTCGATTGATGATTCGATTAGCTTGATTATTGATTGATTGACTTTAGCACATTGTTACTTCCTATTATTCACAGTCGTAAAGCGTTTCGCGTCGATTAAACATTCGATTCATTCGATTACATTGATTAATAACATTTACTCCACATAATACAAATAATAAAACATAGAATAGACTAATTACAGTCAAAGAAGTCAAAGTGCATTCGTTAAAGCAAGCATGTTGGGCTTCGCGGATGAGGGTTTCGAGATCATGCTGAGCTTGGGTATTGCAAATACTGAGCAAATAACTCCGTCTGCTGAGTGCGTCGGCAACAACATTTGCCTTGCCTGGGTGATAACGAATCTCACAGTCGTAATCGTTCAGAAGTTCTACCCATCGGCGTTGACGCATGTTAAGTTCTTTCTGGTTGAAGATATGTTGCAAATTCCTGTGATCAGTGAAGATCGTACACTTGGTACCATACAGGTAGTGTCGCCAAATCTTCAATGCAAAAAAAACTGCGCCTAGCTCGGGATCATGGGTTGTATAGTTCTTCTCGTGGATTTTGAGCTGACGAGATGCGTAAGCTATAATCTTGTCTCGTTGCATGAGAACACAGCCAAGACCAAGATTGGAAGCATCACAATAGACAAGGAAATCGTTGTTTCCATCGGGCAACGTGAGAACAGGAGCATTGCAGAGCATATGCTTGAGGGCTTGAAAAGTAGACTCTTGTTCAGTTCCCCAAACAAAAGGCTTGTCTTTATGAGTAAGGGCGGTAAGCGACACAACGATCTTAGATAATCCTTCGATAAATCGTTGATAATAGCCCGCTAGTCCCAGAAAAGAACGAACTTCAGACGGGTTCTTAGGCGTAATCCAGCTCTTAACTGCTTCAATCTTTGCGAGATCGACATGAATACCTTGACTATTAACGATGTGACCCAGAAATTGAACCTCCTCTAGCCAGAATTCACACTTGGAGAACTTGGCGTAGAGTTGATTACACTAGAGTAGCTCGAGAACCAAACGTAGGTGTTGCGCGTGTTCGGCTTTCGATTTGGAATAGATCAAGACATCGTCGATGAACACGATGACGAAACGGTCTAGAAATGGCTTACACACGCGATTCATCATATCCATGAAAACCGCGGGTGCGTTAGTTAAACCAAAAGGCATAACAACGAATTCATAATGGCCGTATCGAGTTCGAAAAGCGGTTTTAGGAATGTCTTCCTCTTGAATGCGCAATTGATGATAACCTGAACGTAGATCGATCTTAGAAAAACACTTGGCACCTTGCAGCTGATCAAATAAGTCATCGATTCGAGGTAGAGGGTAACGGTTCTTGATGGTTAACTTATTCAATTCCCGATAGTCGATGCACATCCTGAACGACCCATCCTTCTTTTTAACGAAAAGGACTGGCGCGCCCCAAGGAGAGGTGCTCGGGCGAATAAAGCCTTTTTCAAGTAACTCCTGGATTTGGTTCGAAAGTTCCCGCATTTTGGATGGAGCGAGTCGATAAGGGGCTTTGGCAACAGGGTTAGCTCCAGGAATAAGGCCCATACGAAAGTCGATATCACGACTTGGTGGTAATCCTGGAAGATCGTCAGGGAATACCTGAGGAAATTCTCGGACCACTGGTACGTCTTTGACTTCGACCTTCTTTTTCTTTTCCTTCTCTGCTACTACAATGTTGGCCAAGAAAGCTCTGTATTCCTTGCGGAGATACTTGCTAACTTGGATGCATGACATGAGCTTGAGACCTTTCGAAGCTGTTTCACCGTACACACATAATAGATCACCATTTGCGAGCGAGAATCGAATCATCTTATCAAAACACACAATTTCAGCATGGTTTTCGCGAAGAAAGTCCATGCCTACTATGATGTCGAAGCTTCCGAGTTGCATGGGAATAAGGTCGATAGGGAAGATGTGATTGTTGAGCTCGAGAGTACAATCACGGAGAACAGAGTTAACGGCAACAGTTCTTCCAGTAGCGACTTCGACTTCGAATGACGAGGGGAGATAAGAGTACTTACGACTAAGGAGCTTCTCGAATTCAAACGACACAAAGTAGTTATCGGCGTTCATGATTCGATTTCGATTGAGTTCGATTGAGTTTCGAGTTTCGACTCGATTGATCACTACACCTAACATAAAGTAAACACGCACATGTAACACGTAAGGCACACACACACGTAATATAACACCAAATTCGCATAGTTCGAGTTTCGAGTTCGATTGATGATTCGATTAGCTTAATTATTGATTGATTGACTTTATCGCATTGTTACTTCCTGTTATTCACAGTCGTAAAGCGTTTCAGATCGATTAAACATTCGATTCGTTCGATTACTTTGATTAATAACACTACTCCACATAATACAAATAATAAAACATAGAATAGACTAATTACAGTCAAAGAAGTCAAACTTGACTTTGACTTTGACATTCGGTAACACGGGGTGTTACATTAGTGGCCTCTTATTGTAATCTGTTATGTGCTTGGTATTCGTATGATGTGTGATGATTAGGGTTTGAGGATTTATATCTTCTTAACATTTAGAATCCTTATGATATTTAATTGTTCATGCTGATCGTGTACTTTAGGACCGTCATGGAATTGATCTTATGATTCTGCTATCATGATAAACCGTGTGATCAGTTTAGTTCTACTTGTGAGTCGGTTTGGATAATATGTGTTACGTACTGTATCGATGTGTATTTGTGATTTTATATGATCTGATGGTGGTGACAAATCGATTGTAATGTTATGATTGTAGCCGTAACCCGTTTGAAAAGTGAATAAAACTGTTACTTGGATTGATTCAATAATTGGATTAATGGTATGATACTAGATGTCAAGCAGATTGAGGTTCTTGATAATCACAACTTACTGATGATTGTGTGATGAAGACGATGTAACTGTTAGAATGCAATTAGGGTTTCTGTGATTGTGTAACTGTTGATGACGAAATCACCACCAGACGAAATCACTATCACGACGAAAACCCAAAAGGGTTTTCGCCAAGGGTGTTTTCGCCAAAGGAGATTTCATCAAATGTGATTTCGTCAGAAGTGTTTTCATCAAATGTGATTTCATCACAAGTGTTTTCGCCAAAAAGTGATTTCACCACAAGTGTTTTCATCAAATGGGATTTCACCAAAAGTGTTTTCGTCAGAGGTGATTTCATCAAAAGTGATTTCACCAAAAGTGTTTTCGTCAGAGGTGATTTCATCAAAAGTGATTTCACCAAAAGTGTTTTCGAGAGAAGTGTTTTCATCAAAAGTGTTTTCACCAGAAGTGTTTTCACCAAAAGTGATTTTTCCATATGTTCTGTGAAGTTGAAATATTGACACAGTAACTCTGTTAAGTATGTTAACTCTGTTAGTTTATTAATTCTGTTAAGTATGTTAATTGGTAACCATGTTAGAATAAACTAAAAAATCAATCATGTGAAGCATGAATTGTATGAATTTGATTAACTGCTTTATGTGTATATGATAATAATTGCCTAAGCACACTCTATGGTATTACTGTGATGTTAGTTTGCATGTGAATCATTACAAACATAAACTGATTGTGTATACGTGCATACTATAGGCTTTGATTGAATTGTTTGTGCTCAAGTAATTAAGCATACCGAGCAAACCGAGGTGAGTTCACACTTACTACAAGGCATGGGATTCCCAAGGGTTGGGAATGGGTTAATAAACTAAAACGGAATCTACATATCCTCCTTGGGTAGGATATGTACGGCCATCCTCCTTGGGTAGGATGCCACTATAAACTCTGCGTATTCTCCTTGGGTAGAACTACGTACGTTCGTCCTCCTTGGGTAGGACAACAACCTTAACTTACTAGACAAAACTCTATCATAAAGTCCCTCCTCTTTATATCGACTTAATCGTCGAGGCCGATGGCGAGCGGGTCATTAGTTAATAGCGCTATTAGGTTTAACAAACCTCACACCGTGTCGTTTGAACGGGCGTGTACTAATGGACTATGGCAAACTATCAGTGATGATAGACACTGATGCAGGGCACAACTTATATTTCGTTAGTAGTCGATATGGTATGGTCTAGTGGTTCACAGGGGAAGCCCCCCACTGATTATGGTTATGGTTTGGGAAACAAAAGTACTGGTTAACTTATGGTTTACGAAACAACTTATGATTTCAAAACAAACTCGTAAAACTAAACAACCAACTGTGAACTCGCTCAACTTTGTTGTTGACTCGTTGTTACATGCCTTGCAGGCCTTTAGGTACATATCATTGGAACTTGTTGTCTGGGATGCTGGAGTGGTCATGGGTCGAGATACATAGAAACACTATACGAGACTAATAGCTTTTACATGTGGTTATAAACACTTAACGAATGATTTATGCTTCCGCTGTATACTATAAAATATAATGTAACATTGTAACACTTATTGTCAATCAAGGAAAGCTTTATTTACATATACCTATGAGTTCAACGTGATTGGTGGTTAAGATCCTGGTCAGTTACGCCTCCAAGCGGTGATACTCCGCGTGTGGATTTTTGGGGGTGTGACACCAGCAACAAGCATTTAGGTTCACGAAAGTACTCCATCCCGTAGATAACAGACGAACATAGGCAGGGTTTTGGTGACAACCCACGCGGCATACATCAGTAGCGAGCTGGGAAAACTTTTACAGGGAACGTATAACTCCATATCAGAACATCGTTGATAAATACAAGACGTTGGAATTCGTGGATTTAGGTTGGCTATGATCTCTATTCGGTCATCTCTCCAAACTAGAACACACGAATATGTGGTTCCCAATTTGTAAGATATCATCACAAAACCCCTGTGGTTACATGCAGTGTACAGTGTTCTAATATCACTGTATTCAAACATTCTGAACCCTAGCTACAAACAACCCAACTAACTCTGGATACTGAAAACCTTCAGCAATCATACTCCCAGTACTCTCACACACCCACCGTCGTCGCCACCCAACAAACTTCGGATACTGAAAACGCTAGCTAATGAATTACTAAAATTTATTAAACGGTTGTTTAGTTTTACATAAAAAAATAAATAAAACTTATATACGGGTCGTATAGCATTATACGGACTGTATACAGATCTCAAAAACCCAAAAATCTGATGAAAACTCACAAAAATAAACACATTTGGCCGTATAACATTATATTGCTCGTATACAATTGTATACGACTTATATAAGCTTATACGGCCCGTATACATGTAAAACAAAAAAAGATTCTACTGTATTTATTTCTGTGCAAAAACATTATATACGGGTCGTATAAGATTATACGACCCGTATAAACTAGGAATGTGAAAATAAAACTACAGGGATGTGTGTATAGAAGTACCTAAAAGAATGTTTTCTTGTTTTACCAATACGAAACTCATCAGAAAATATAATTAAGACCGGAAAAGAAATCAAGTGCACCCCACTTCAATCAAGATTGATGATGACATATGAACTACTATAATGAACATTTTCAAAGGAAATACCAAATTATAATTTATAGGCAATTATCTATACTTACATGAGTTGCATACACAAAGTACATATCACTCATATTAAGTTTTGTCTAACAAAGATTAAACAAAGCATATAGAAATTACAAAAAATAAACAATTTGGGTAGTGTTTGGTATGCGGAAATAAGAAACGGAATGGAATGGATCATTACGAGAGAATGAAGAAAAAGATGTTTGGTTGGTCAATGGAATGGAATCACTCATTCCTTCAAAACCATTCCATCCACCCCATATTTTTTTTTTGTTCCATTCCCTCTTGCACCCTTCTTTAAAAACACCACAACCCACCACCTCCACCACCACCCACCACCGACGCCCATCGCCGTCACCGACGCCCATCGCCACCACCCCGACAGCCACCGCTGCAACCCACCGCCGCCACCAACCACTGCCGCCGCCAACGCCGCTCGCCTTCACCAACCACCACCGTTGCCGCCACCATCCACCACGGTCGCCACCACCAACCACCGTCGTCGCCAAGCCGCTCACCGCCGCCAACCACCAACATCGTCACCGCCACCCCCACCACGGTCGCCACCACCAACCACCGCCACATCCGCCGCCACCAACCACCACCGAGGCTCGCTGCCGCCACCCCCCGTCACCGCCACCACCGCTACCTATTACCATCCACAATCACTGTCACCGACCACCACCACGCACCACCGATTTTATTCCTTTGTTTTTATTGCCTAACAAACAATATAATTCATTACATTCTCACATGGTAACCAAACGAAACATGAAATGATACTAATCCATTGTATTCACTCGTCCATTCCATTACCCTATACCAAACAGAACTGTATGAGCTATTATAGAGTAAATTACAAGTTTTGTCCTTTATGTTTACATTAAATTGCAGGCGCTGTCCTTTTGGCCAAAAGTTTACAGGCGGTATCCTTAACCTTTCAAAATCTTGCAAGTTTTGTCCTTTAGACCAAACCTGGTTAGAAATCTCAGTTAAAAACTGTCATGTGCAATGTACATGAGGGTAAAACGGTAATTTCTCTCTCAACCCTTTCAAACTCAACACTCACTCCATCATCTTCCCCAAATTTCTAGGGGTTTAAGCCGCCTGCAACTCCAACCACCAACGGTCACTTCAACCATCCACATCAATCAAAACCATAAACCGCATCTAACAACCTAACACTCAGATCACGATAACGAACACAAATCTCAACAAACACAATAATCAGCGAAACAAAAACCTACAAAATCGAGATCGAGTAAAACCTAGAGTAATCGAAAGAACGTAAAAACGAAAAAAAATTGAAAAACCGTCGTCATACTTCTCCTGTTCGGCGATAGCTACAGAACGATAACCGGCGATATGAGGAGAGTGAGGCACTGACGGAGACGGCGAGTAGGCCATATACCTACCGGAAGACATCGTAAATCCGGCAATCGGAGATTCTAAAAGCTTGTAAGATGAACACACCGAACGATGATGCATGAATCGAGAGAGATTAGCGTCGGTGGAAGAGAAAACAGGTGTGAGATTGGCATTTATTGTGGATGGATATACCTGAGAATATTCGAGAAGTGGCCACTAAAGATATCCATTATGCTTCTGGAAATTGAACCTGTCTTTTGCGAGTAATTTGCAAATGCCATAATTAGGATTGAGATCGAGGAGGTCCAATCGTACACCAACACACACCTACAGTGACCACTACTACGTGATGGCAGAAATCTGTATATTGGTGGTTGGAGTTGCAGGCGGTTAAACCTAGAAATTTGGGGAAGATGATGAAGTGAGTGTTGTGTTTGAACGGGTTGAGAGGGAAATTACCATTTTACCCTCATATGTATAGCACATGACAATTTTTAACTGAGATTTCTAACCAGGTTTGGCCTAAAGGACAAAACGTGCAAGATTTTGAAAGGTTAAGGACACCGCCTGTAAAGTTTTGGCCAAAAGGACAGCGTCTGCAATTTGATGTAAACATAAAGGACAAAACTTGTAATTTACTCGCTATTATATATGTAACAAAAACAAACTAAATTCGTTTCTCTATTTTTTATTTGTTTTCTTGATTAACAGAAAATCTATTCACATAAAACAATACATAAGAAATTATATAATAAAACTTTCTAGGTTTTTGCCCACTCTAGAACACATGATTTTTTTTTTAAATATTCATAAATTAAGAAGAAACAATTGACCATGATTGAATTTAGAAAGCATCACTAGTGTCAAGGGTTACAAATACAATATGGGAAAAAAAAAAAGAGATTTCCAGCATCTTTTCACTTTCCTTTTCAACTCGTATAATTACTCATATAATTACAAGACGTGTTATAGTCAGACCAAAAAAAACTCTAGCTAATAAGACCATGTGTAGTCATAAAGCTCTTTTGGGAACGTTATGCGACAACTGACGAAATGCGTAAGAGAGTGGGTTTATGAGGCATTATATATCACAAGAGGGTGTAGTGATAAGGGGGTTATATAACCCCTTCAATTTATACATACATATGTATGTATATATATGTGTGTGAGTCAGTGAGTGGAGAAGGTTGGGCAACGGCGTGATGATTTTTGTGTGGATTCAAAATTCAGACCCCATAGGACCGGCCGTAGTGGTGTGCGGAGGCGCTATGGGTTGAATCTGAAGTCTGAACTGAATGATAGATTCTGAACAATCTATTACTAATTACCTTATTATATGTTTAGTTCCTGAACTACGTTTGTAGAAACAAAACAGAAAATTAAATCAACATCTCTGAAGACAACATACATCTAACTAAACTATGGACATTGCAAAACATACAACTTTTACATATTTATTGTTTTATGCAACACAAATACATGTTGAAAGAGCTCAAATCTCAATTTATTTTTTCTTACGTTTCGCGTGATTAAGTGAAAACAACTTCAAAGATAACTATCAAACACAACAAAACTCATATCTAATGAGCCGCAACAACATTACACATAATTCACAAGTAAATCGCATAAGACGGGCTTCTTCAACGTGCTTTATTATCAAAAGCTAACAGGGAACGGATTGAAGCCACCTTGCAACATTTCTCTAAGAGGTCCAAACATTGGTTCGGGTAGGTTGTTTAAGTCATACCATTCCCAACCTTCACACTTATCGGGCTCGATGTTTTGAGGTGTTTGATTTGGGTCTGATAATTGTGCACGCATATAAGTAACATTGATATGTGTTGCATCATAATAGAGATTATTCACCGTTGTTAACAACTCAATATTCTTGATGTCTAGTCCCGTTTCCTCCTTCACCTCTCTTGCCGCACATTCCTCATAGCTTTCACCTGGATTCAATTACAAAAATAAATTTCATCACATCTTCGGGAAAAAGTTCGAAGGACGAAACATAATCATAAAGATTAAATAATGTGGTGTGTAGAAAAACTGACCGAACTCAAGGTGGCCGCCTGGTAGCAAATATGTGTTGTCACCAACAGAGACAGAGCGGCGACGCCCAAAGAGTATCTTATTATCCTTCAATATAAACACCGAAACCCCAACTTCCGGTGCCTGTGACTTTTCTTCGATCTGGATAGCTGATGCTCGAACTATTTGAACTCTAAACTTTGGGGTGGGCATGTTGCATGTCTATGGGAAAAATGAACTTCTTTGGTTATAAACTTATAATACCACTAAAGTCATGCAATTAGTCTTTTAAATATAGTCTTAATGACTTTGGTTAATGCTCGTAAAGTTTATATATCTGTGTATCATATAAAAATAATAAAACTAATCCACATACATTCTGTATATTTTGATTATGATGTATTACTTAGTTTGATGTGTACGTTTAGTTTAAATAGTACTAGGTTAGTTTCCCGTGTGTTAAACAGATTGAACAATCTAAACATATAATAAATATTTCTTGTAAATGCAAACCAAAGATAGAGACGTTTATATACCAGATTGACATAAATGAGTTAATATAAAGATGATGCATGTTACTATTATAAAATTCATCAAAGGAACATGTAATCGTTGAAAATAATACAAAAATAAATATATTATATTACATTATATTTAATGAGAAATAAAAAGTTACAATTATAATTCGCACATTACCGAAAATAATTTGAATCCAAAAAATATTTACATAATTATTAGATTTTTAGCTTGATTTTAGTGACGTATTGCAAAATTTTGTTATATATATATATATATATATATATATATATTTAAAGTTAGATAGTAATAAATTATGAAAATAATATGTTGAGTAAAGTATATGGATGATCCTTGTTATTTATCAAAATTTTGAATTTAATCTCTAATTTTTAAAAAATAAGCGAACACTATAGGTGGTTAGTAATAACAATCAAGTTATATATTTAGTTATAATAATATGACAAACAAATTAAGGACCTAAGTACGAACAATCAAGTTATATATTTAATTTAATCTATAATAATATGACAAAACAAATATTGAATCTAACTATATATAAATTTCTAAAAATAAACTAACATACAATAATTAAAATCCCCATAATAAATAAATAAAATATTTGAGTGTGTTCCCTTTTTATCAAACGAATTTTAAAATTTATGGTTAGATATTTTATTAAAAAGAACGACAAGGGTGCTGGTCTTTTCTTCCACGTATTTTATCACATGACAACTTCAGGGGTCTAGTCCTAGCTAGTCCTCAGTTATGTCTCATTGCATTATGAAAGTACTGAAAGGGGTGACTTCATCTGTCCAAGTTTGAGAACCTGTCCAGTTATGTCTCATTGAATTATGAACTGTCTCGTGTGATTGACACCTTAAACCCCTTATATACTTTGAGAAAAATCCAATTTTCGAGGAATACGAGCTGTATAAGATTACACAATTTACTTTATACGGGCCTTATATATGTTGGCACAGGCTTTGTCAGTTAATTTAATTCTATACGGGCCTTATAACTTTATGCAGTCCGTATACACCATATGAAAATAAGTTTTTTCCATGTATTATTATTAGGACCCATCTTTTTTTCTAATCGGGATATAAAATAATAATCATACATCATACCCTGCATATTTAATTGTATCAAGATAAGACATATTTTATATCCTATTCATCATAACCGTATTATAAAAGTCACCAAAGTGTAGAATTCAAATAATTATGATTTTTTTTCTAGAAGAGATTAAATTAAAATTAAACTAAATAATAATTATCTATAAGAGATTAAACTAAATAATATTTAATAGAAGGGTTATCTATAATTAATTATTAATTATAAGAGATTAAAGTAAATAATAATTATTCATAAGATAGATGACCTAATATGATTACAAGTGTCTCTGGTTTCTTTTATTATATAAAGTATAGATAGCCAATGAGCTAGTGGTGGAGTGGTAAGGGAGAGACCTTGTGTTCCAAGTGACTCAAGTTCAATTCCTGCCCCTAGCATTTAGTTTCTGCGGCACCTGGTGATGATGGGAGACTAGGCGAGTAGGCGGCGATCGCTAGTTCGATCCTTGAACTGAGCGGGTTTTACCTCACCGCACTGTCGTGCCTTCGGGCGAGTGTTCACAGGCTTCGGCCCTAGGTGAGGGTTTTCCCCGGTTCGGAAGGCGAGTGTATCCCGATGTGGTGAATTTCGCCAGTAGCCCATTTGGAGGATTCGTTGGCCGTTCAAAAAAAATATAAAGTATAGATATTTTCTACTCAAAATTATCAAATAGGCCAGATCGAGCATGATTAATTGATTATTTATATAACCTTCGTGGCATTGTTTTAAACATGAGGATAACTGCTAGGACAATAGAAGTAATGTTTGGTCTAGATTAAATACAAATATGATTAAATAATATTAACCATTAAACAATAGTACTAAAATTCTTTTTAAGAGATCTGCACATGGATATCTATATGTTTATTATATCACATTATCACACATGTATGATGTATATGCCAATTTAATGTAACGTTCAATAGTAATTTAACGAATAATTTAACATATAAGTACCATGTTTTTTTTAAAATAATTACTCACGCTTTAGTTAATTATTATGATACATGTTAAATGTTGCAGAAATCGGCCTAGGCGGCCGATTAATCGGCATCTAGGCGCTAGGCGGTGGGTTACTGCCTAAATTTAAGCTAGTCGGTCAAAAAATCGGTTATAGTCAAAATCGGTAAAAGTCGGACAAAATCGGTCAAAATCGGACTAATCGGGCCCATGTTTTTTACCCAAAAAACCCAATTTTTGAAACATGGCTCATGGTTTAAAGCCCAAATTTTAGTTATAAACCTATTTTAACTTATAAGTTTAGATATTTTAACATTTAACCCCCTCTACCTTTCACTAGTTTACATATGGTTCCTAAACTTTTAAATTTATTAATAAAAAGTATAAAGTTATCTCCTAAACTTGTAAATTTATTAATAAAAAGTATAAAGTTATCTATATATATAAAAATTTGTAAAATTATACTTATAAAGTTTAATCCGATTAATCCCTGTTAATCCTAATTAATCCCTAGGCGATACCTCACCGCCCGACTAGCGCCTAACGCCTTCTACAATATTGTACATGTTTAATGTTTTTATACAAGTTTTATTATAATCATAAAGATGATTGTAAAATTATGGTTTCATTTAACGTCAACATTTCTTCCAGAAAGTATACAAAGTCAAATCTGTCACTTACATTTTAATTAAAATTTGTATTAGATAGTAATAATGAAGTACCTAAGACTTACAAGTTGTAACTAATAAACGCAATAAATGATTACTCCGTGCAAGATTTTCCAAAAGATTGAGCTCCTTATAATGTTGAAATATTTTATCTCACGTGTAACCTAATAATAAAATAAGTACTAATATCTACATACCGAACAAATAGATACCAATAAAATTTTAAAATGTAAAAACCAAAAAACAAACGAAAACAACTCATAATTTTTTTTTCACGTGTTACATATATTTTTTTTGGTTTAGTGCAATTCATCCAATTCAATGACTCTGGTACTAACCATGGAAACTAGCTATAAGAAGAAATACCTGAAAGATGGAACAGTTGGGAGAAAACGCGGGTTCAGAGCTCTTTATCAACTTAACTGCCAACGGAAATAGATATTTCTGTACATGATGTGGTCGCTGTGAATTGATGAATCCGTGTATGGTTTGCGATGATCCATCGAGTCTTTTTGACGAAGAGAGACGTATGTTTGCATCTGAGTTTGTTGCCCGTGAGATCCCAGGAGTTCTTAAATTGATCATTGCAATTGCCGACAATGACATGGGATGATGGGAGCTTATGACCTGTGAGGGGGTGGTTTTGTATATTAGAGCTTAAAAATGGCAAAGGTCAATAGCTTGGTACATATAATTGGACTTTGTCTGGTCCCGCAACATTATTAAATCCATTACAAATACATAAAATAAATATATGTTACGAGAAAAGATTAACTAGAAAGTAAAGTTTTGGTAGAAAGTCTAGAAAATAATAAGATGACATGTGATAAATAATAAAAAGAACATAACCAGGGGCATTTTAGTCAATCGTTTTTCATTTATTCTATTTATCTTTCTCTACATCTTTAAAACCCAGCATTTTCAAAACTCATCATCTTCAACCTTTCTATCAAATTCTCTATCTAGAATTAGTACATCATACCGCGATTTTTTTCATCAATGAATGGTTTAAACACTCAATTAACGTGTTATTCAATTTCTTTGAAAAAACCAGTTTATTTTTATGCAGTTTCTTATTTTTTTAAATTTATAATGCGATGGAACATGAGAAATTGATTGAAGCAGGTACTTCTCTTCTCAAATTTCTCAAACATTTTCTAGGCAAAGTGAAGATATTTATGATTCTAATCTTCTTTTGATTTATTCTTCCGTTTGGGCAACATTATTGGTTCCAATATTTTTAAGAAATCAGTGGTAAAAAGTCGCACAACAGGTGTTTGACAAAATGTCTAAAAGAAAATTACAAAACAGTTTTTAGTTTAAACTTTCATTTATAATTGTGTTTTACAAAAAAATGAAAAAACATATTTTTGTGTGTTTTTTTGTCAATTACATTTTACAAAAGAATGAAAAATTAATTTTTTCCATTGCGTTTTACAAAAGAACGATAAAACACCTTTTTGTGTGTTTTTTGTTCATTGCGTTTTACAAAATAATGAAAAAACACAGTTTTTTGTCCATTGCGTTTTACAAAAGAATGAAAAACACATTTTTGTGTGCCTTTTGTCTATTGCGTTTTAGAAAAAAAAAATATTATCTTTTGTGTTTTTAGTCAATTGCGTTTTAAAATAAATATTTTTTGTGTTTTTAGGCAATTACGTTTTAGAATAAACATTTTCTTTTTGTGTTTTTGTCTTTTGCGTTTTAGGAAAAAACACATTTTTATGTGTATTTTTTTTTTCTAATGCGTTTTAGAAAAACACATAAAGTGTTTTTAGTCCATTGCGTTTTAGGTAAAACACATTTTTATGTGTTTTTATTCAATTACGTCTTAGAAAAAAAAACACTTTATTTTGTGTTTTTTGTCTACAAAATTAATGAAATACTTGAATTTGTCACCCTTAAAAGATAGGTGTAAGAGACAAAATAAAAAGCCTATGTGATAAGAGTAAATTACAAAAATCGTCCTTTATGTATATCACTTATTGCAAACTGTGTTCTTTGTTTTCAATAATTATAGAAAACGTACTCGATGTTTGCAAATCCTTGCAAGTTATGTCCTTTAGCTCTATCTTAGTTAATTTTTGTTGTTAAATCTAACAAAATGGACCCTACATGAGGGTATTTTTTTGGTTAAATATGAACAAATGGACACCACATGAGAGTAAAATGACCAAAATACCCTCATATGGTGTCCATTTGGTCAGATTTAACCACAAAAAATTACTATAACTGAGTTAGGGCTAAATGACATAACTTACAAGGGTTTGCAAATATCAAGTACGTTTTCTGTAATTATTGAAGATAAAAGATACAGTTTGCAATAAGTGACATACATAAATGACGATTTTTGTAATTTACTCATCAAATAAACAAAAAGAAAAGGCGTAAAAAAACTCACAAAATATGTAAATAACGTGTCAAATATTGTATCAATATTATTTTTCTTCGGGAAACAAGTCAAATTGTGAATATAATATGGGCGTTTACTATTGAAAATTAGATCATTAGGTGCTCTTCATATGCACTACCTTTCCATTTCTTTGACCCCTGTTATGCACATGTAGATTGAGCCCAATGTGTGGCTTAGGGTAAACACAAATCAAAATGGATGTTCACAGACATGTAGATCATCCATGGATATATCCTCTATTGTACAAACTACAAAGTTATTAAAACCGAACCCGCTCGTCGAACCACTGAATCCGGTTTGAGCCACAGGTTCGATTTCAAGAATATCTATTAGAATTAACTTGGGACGATGTTTATATACTATTCCTTGGTGTATAAGTTGAGTAATGTTTCACCTTAGATTACAAAAAAATATACATCTTTTATTACTTTCTAGATTTATAATTTTTTTCCTATTTGAATAATAAGTATTTATTTATGGTTTAAACATATAACTAACATTGTATTTAAATTCTAGTAATATCTTAACATATAGATATTTGAATAATAAGTATTCATGGCTTAAACATATAACTAACATTGTATTTAAATTTTATGTAATATCTAAACATATAAAAAAATTAACCATAACATCAAATAGTTTTTGAGACCGGTTCAACAAGTCTGGTCAGTGAACTAATAATACGGCTAGTTCGATCACTAGGCATGTTTTTTAAACATTGCTTGTACATTCAGTTGAGGGTACACAATTTATAACATGTGTAGTGGGAGGGGTAAGACTCTTTGGCATTTTGCGTCATGTGGCGGTCCAGTCAGCATGTATGTATTGTGAGACATTATGTTAAAAGGGGTTTAGTGAGGCTTGAAATCTTGCAATGATTAGATATTGTAATAGAATTAAATAAAAAATAAAAAAAACCATCAAAAATGCTATTGGCCAAAGAAACAAGTGAAGACGTTTAAAACCACCACTACGGGTTGTCTTAATGAGGAGTTGTGTATATGCATTATAAATGCCATTATGTTTTCTTAGCAATAACTAGTAACTTCTTTTTTAAACGGCCAACAAAATTTCTTAGCAATTGGTAACTACCAACTACCAAAGAGTTAATTCTTGTCTTTGATTCTTGAGATTTTTTTGGTTAATGATTCATGGGAATTTGATTTTGGTAACTCTACAACATTAGCACACTTAACAATGTTACAGAGCTGTGGTTCAATTGGTTCGAAAATACCAATTATGTTTCCAAAAACCCAAACAAAGATTTAACATTATTATGCAAAAATCATCGTTACAACATGAAAAACACTTTCGCCGCGTAAGAAATTACATAAATCAAGAGGCGATAGGGAACGGATTGAAGCCACCTTGCAGCATTTCTCTCAAAGGTCCAAACGTTGCTTCGGGCAGGTTGTTCAAGTCATACCAATCCCATCCCTCACACTTATCAGGTTCGATGTTTTGAGGTGTTTGATCCGGGTCCGATAAATATGCACGCATGTAAATGACAACGAGATGCACCGAATCAGAGAGGAGATTGTTTGTTGCTGTTAATAACTCAATGTTCTTAATGTCTAGTCCAGTTTCCTCCTTCACCTCTCTTGCCGCACATTCCTCAAAGCTTTCTCCTAGATTCAGTTTCAAACAAATTATTTATGAACACAAAGATTAATATTTACATAATTGACCAAACATAAACCGGAAACCAACAATTAAAGCAAGCAAAATAAATAGATTGTTTCATCTATTGAAACTATCATAGCTACATTATAAAATAATATTCTACTAACATATTTATATAAAAATGGTCTCAATCCCAAAGGGGAATTATATCAAAACAAAAGGTAAACGGGCAGGAAGGTGTGTGGCTATACATTATTTTGAATAGCAAACTAAGTTTATTTAGAAACTATGAAGATCTTGACGCCATACTGTTACTATGCATTCATAGAAGTTATACATAATATATATCATTCAGGGACGGAGCTTAGTGGAAAGCTGGGGGTGCACCCGCCCCCCGAATGTTTCGGTTATAAGTGTAAAATTTCCGATTTTTCGTCCAAAAATTTTAAAATTATAAAGGATGTCCTCCCCCCAATTATTTTGCCTAAATATTTATACAATATAAAAATCGACGGTGGGGTACGGACTAGCGATTAATCGTAATTAGTCTTGATTAATCAGATTGAGATTTTTATTTTTTACATGTATATATACAAATTTTACATGTAATTTTTTTAAGTATACAGGTTTTAACCCCTTCTCTACCCATTTTTTTAAGTATACAAGATTAAATGCCGGAATTTACAGGTTGTGGCATTTCGCCGGAATCGCCGATTTTCCGGCCGACTAGAGCCGATTAGGGCCGCCGATTTTTCCAACACTTGAAATTTGGATAAATTACACTTTTCGTCCTTTATGTTTGTATCATATTTCAATGGATAACCTTTAACTTCGATAATTACAGTCACAATCCTTTATTTGGAAAACTCAATACATTTTTCGTCCTTTAACACTAACAAAGTTAAAATTTTCAGTTCAGTCTATTTAATTAAGGGCAATTTAGTCTTTTTACCAATTTAATTAAATTAAAATTTAAAACAAAACTCAATAGTTACCCTCACCCCCTCCACCTCTCTCTCAACTCACACTCTCCCCCTCACCCTCTTTAAATCCTCTTGAAAATAAAACCACCGCTTCTTACCACCAATAACCACCACCAAATCGGCACTGGCTTTTTTCCGGTCAGGTGAGTGTGATTTACTAGATCGGGTGACGGATACGACACCATCGTTTCTGCAACAATCGGCACCACCAACTGGAGGAATAGAAGAAGAAGCAAGGATCTAGATCTGAAAATCACTCCGGTCCACGTAACAGTCCTCTCACCGGAAAAGGTCTTCCGTTTCGTTGCACGGATCTAGATCTGAAAATCACTCTGGTTCAGTCAACAGTTGTCACTCTTCAAGCGAAGGTACGTGAATCACACGCGCCACCGTTTCTGCAACATATTGCATTTTCCGGCAGCTATAGCACTGACACAAGTTTTTAGCACGGGGCAAAGCGGCTGGCAACTTCAATATCTTCTTCTGATACGTATACTCCAACAAGGCTGAGTTCCTCCAATAATGATAATTTCTTCAAAGCTTCATTAATCTTTCACCAAAGTAATAATGATAATTTCTTCAAAGCTTCACTAAATCTTTCACCAAAGTAAATTTCTGGCATTTTCAGTGGATTACTTACGTTGAAGAATGTGAAGTATATGGTGGATATTAATTTGCAGTATTAAGTTTAAGAGAGTTGAGGGAGAGAGTGTGAGGGTTAAGGGAGAGAGTGTGAGTTGAGAGAGAGATGGAGGGGGTGAGGGTAAATATTAAGTTTTGTTTTAAATTTTAATTTAATTAAATTGGTTAAAAGACTAAATTGCCCTTAATTAAATAGACTTAACTGAAATTTTTAACTTTGTTAGTGCTAAAGGACGAAAAATGTATTGAGTTTTCCAAATAAAGGATTGTGACTGTAATTATTAAAGTTAAAGGTTATCCATTGAAATATGATACAAACATAAAGGACGAAAAATGTAATTTATCCTGAAATTTTTGATTGATTTCAGTTTGATGTTTGGAACAAAGATTAAATGAACAAATAGAACCAAGGTTGTTTAGGAAGAACTGACCGAACTCAAGGTGGCCGCCGGGGAGGGCATAAGTGTAGGCGCCAATGGAGAGGGAGCGGCGACGACCGAACAGAACCTTATTATCCTTTAATATAAACACCGCAACTCCAACTTCCGGCGCCGGAGACATTGCTCAGTTCTCGGTATCCTGTGGCTGGCTGGCTACTACTATAGTACTATTTGACTGTGAAGTGTGAACTCCCTCAAGTGTCGGATGCTCGTATTTATGTGGCAAGAATGAGACATTGGAATTTTATAATTTTTAGTTTTTACCACTCATGGTTTAGACCATGTGTAGTGGTAAATTGTTATAAGAGTGTAAGGGGTGCTCACCTAAGAGGTGAGTCCCCTCTCTTACGCCAAACCAATCCTCGTGTGCCACGTCAACTCCCCTCTTAAACTCCCCTAACACCCTAAATTGATGGTGCCATTCCCCTCTTAGGTGACTTGGTTTTTATTAAAAAAAAAAAAAAAAACTTTTGATTGGTCCCCTCATCCCTCTCTCCTCCCTCTCTCCTCCCCCTCTCTTCGGTAGCTTCCCACTGGTTTCCTCCCTCTCTCTACCTCACCGAATTGATGGCGCCACCCCACCTAAGCGGCAACCGAGGTCACCGAAGGGGTCACCGAAGGGTGCCCCGATCACCCTAATGCCCCCATCATGGGGCATTATTCGATACCAATAAAAGAACCATGATGAGAAAATTCCAGCGTACGAGTAGAGGTTGTAGAAAAGTGTCATCCCAGTCAGCATGAGGCATTATAGCATAAAGTGGTGTAGTGGGGCATTATTCCAATAACGCCCATATTATTTTTAATGCAAAAATTTTTTTTTTTAATAAAGTTGTCAAAAGTGATGGGTAGCTCAAAAGTGATTGGCCAAAATGACCATGTGGGTACCATTTTCAAAACTTGTTAGATACTAGTTAAACATTGAAGAAATCTCATTGGCCACATGCACATGGTCTCAGGCATAGCCCAACAACTTCAGCGTTTTAATTAAAACGCCCACATGTTTTTTTTTGAAAAATAACGCCGGGTGTAGTGGGGGGAGGAGCGTTTTGAGGCGTTTTTTTCAATTTTTTTTAAAAATCACGCCCCACTACGGGTGGTCTTAGGATAGGATAGTTAGTAAATAGTGCAAAATTTATAAGAACATGCGTAGTGGTAAGGGTGAATAATGCCTATACCCTTGGGCGTTTTTTATCATGTGGCAGTATAGTCAGCAAAGGACATTATTGGGTGTTTTTCTAAAATGGATGTAGTGGAGATGTGAGCATTATGTTAAAATGGTGTAGAGAATTAAATAAAAATAAAAAACCCTACAAAAAAAGCTATTGGCCAAGAAAAAAAGAGATTAAATGTGATTAGGGGTTGAAATTTGGAGAAAGCGTTATTTAAAAAACGCATAGGGGTGGAAATTGCTCAATAACACCCAATAATGCCCACGGGGTGAGGAGGGGCGTGATTGGACGTGTTTGGTAACAAAATGGAATGACTTCATGATTTTTACAAATAAGATTAAAAAAACTCATGTAACATACTCATTTTTTTGAACTAGTGGGAATAGTATCGGCTAATCAGATCTAGGTTAACCCACTAGTTTTTTTTTAACGAAAAATTACTGGAGTATTATCGTAATGAATTAAAAAATTTTAAACAAAAACGTGGAACGCTTTAAAACATAAGACCTGGAGTATATTTATTAGAATTGGTCAAGATGCGTGTGCTAAGCAGCAACATTAACTAGTCTTTGTCAATCGCGCACCACTCACCAATAATATTACTAGAGTCTTAAGTTTTATCTACCCTATTAACATCACTAGACTGTTCTCAAATGATTTTTAAATTGGATTGTGTTAAATTGACCCATAAGTTAACTTTTTTTTTAAAATCATTTTCTGGTGACACATATACCGATTAAAAGTTATTGACTTCTTTTAATGATCTCTATTTCTATTTCCAAGATCTATATAAAGGCCCGGGATATTCGCACACCCCATTAGTCTATTCGCACACCCCAAAACGCTCCGCTTTAGCCAAAGCGGGACACTTTAGGTTAAAGTCAACACACAAGGGCTGAGCATGTCAGTCCTTGTCTAGTGACCTCGTACCGAAGCGCCCCGCTTTGGCCAAAGCGGGGCGTTTTCGACTGGCTGTTTAGTTTAAGGGGGAAAAAGTGAGGTTTTGGTGAAAAAATGGGTTGTTGAATTGTTGTTTGAATAAGTTATGTTTTTTTGTTGAAAAGTTGTAGAGTTTTGTTTAATTTTTATAAAACATATATAATTTAAAGTTGATTTAAAGTTATTTTTTACAAAACATATATAGTTTTGTTTTATTTTTTTAAAAATCAATTTAATTCAAAACATATATATATATATATATATATATATATAGGGTTGGGCTATATAGAAACCCTAAAAATTTAAGAAACCCGGGAAACTCAAAGCTCCCGACTTTTTTTTTTTTTTTTAAAATAACACATGTAATATACATGTTTTTAAGAGTTTTGGGCCAAAAAAATCAAAAAACCGCCTAAGGTTTTTTTTAAAAAAAACAAATTTCAGCAACTTTCAGCATTTTTTGTCTAACACATGTTAGTCACCGAAGTTGCTGGAACTTGTTTATTTTTTTTTTTAAAAAAAAGTACTTGGCGTTTTGTTGTTTTTTTGGCCCAAAACTCTTAAAAACATGTATATTACATGTGTTATTTTTTTTCAAAAAAAAAAAAGTCGGGAGCTTTGAGTTTCCAGAGTTTCTTAAAATTTTTAGGGTTTTTTGTCTAGCATTAGCCTCTGTATATATATATATATATACATATATATATATATATATATATATATATATAGGGGAAGGATGTATAGAAAACCCACTTTAATTTAGAAAACCCGGGAAACTCAAAGCTCCCGATGTTTTTTTGTTTTGAAAAAATTTACACATGTTATATGCATGTTTTTAAGGGTTTTGGGCAAAAAAAAAATCAAAAAGCGCCGAGTATATATTTTTTAAAAAAATAAACAAGTTTTGGTGTAACACATGTTACATTCATCTGACATATTTGTAACATGTGTTACACCAAAACTTGTTTATTTTTTTAAAAAATATCTACTTGGCGCTTTTTTGATTTTTTTTGCCCAAAACCCTTAAAAACATGTATATAACATGTGTAATTTGTTTCAAAAGAAAAAAACATCGGGAGCTTTGAGTTTCCCGGATTTTCTAAATTAAAGTGGGTTTTCTATAGATACTTACATTATATATATATATATATATATATGGAGAAGATCATGCGAGAACCACCTCTTATTGTGAGAACCGCGAGAACCAATGTGAACACACCAAAAATGCCTAAAAATAGCTAAAAATCACACAAATTTTTTTTTTAATATTTTTTATATAAAAATCGCTACTTTTCGAAGCAAAAAAAAAATTTTAATTTTCTTTTAAAAAAATTTTTTTTTGACCACTAAAAGTAGCGATTTGAGCATAAAAAAATATTAAAAAAAATTTAGACTTTTTATTTATTTTTTTAGATTTTTTTTAGGTTTTTGGGGGTTTAGTTTTTAGTATTTTAGCTTGGGGGTGGGGGGGTTTAGGTTTTTGGGGGTGGGGGAGGGGGGTTTAGGTTTTTTTGGGGGGTTTTACTTTTTAGCATTTAGCTTTGGGGGGGGGGGGTTAGGTTTTTTTTTTTTTTTGGTGGGGGGGGGGTGGGGGTTAGGTTTTTTTAGCTATTTTAGGTTGTGTTCACATTGGTTTTCAAGGTTCTCACAAAAGGGTGGTTCTCGCATGAGCCCCTCCCTATATATATATATATATAGGGGATGGTTCAAATGAAAACCACTTTTATTGTGAAAACTCGAAAACTAACTAAAAAAAGCCTAAAAAACACACAAAATTTTTTTTTTCAATTTTTTTTTTATAAAAATCGCTAGTTTTTATATATAAAAAAAACTTTTTTTCAAAAAAAAAAAAAAAATTTGTGTAGTGCACATGTGTAATAATACACATGTGTAGTACACATACATATGTGCAGTATTACACATGTGCACTACACAATTTTTTTTTTTTTTTTTTTTTTTGAAAATTTTTTTTATATTAAAAAACCTGCGAAATTTTGATTGCAAAAAAAAATTAAAAAAAAAAAATTTGTATGTTTTTTTGGCTTTTTTTAATTAGTTTTCGAGTTTTCACAATAACTAGTGGTTTTCATTTGAAACTTCCCCTATATATATATATATATATATATATATATATATATAGTGGAGAGTTCAAATGAGAAGAAATTTTTTATAAGAAGAAAAAAGAATAAGTTTCAACCAATAAGAATGTTTCATTTTACTTCATTTAATATTTGCATTTAATTTTAATATAAGGGTATATTGGTAAACTTACAAAAATCATTAATTTGTATTTTCCCCTTTAATAACTAACTAAATTAAATTTGTAACTCCCTTTCAAAATATTCTCTTTTTTCCAAATTAAAGAAAAAAAAACAACTTAATTTAAAGTGTAGAATAAATTACTAGTTGTGTAGGATAAATTACGAGTTGTGTAGGATATATTTTAAGGTGTGTAGGGTAAATTTCGACTGTGTAGAATAAAATTCTATAATGTGTAGCGTATATGTAGGAAAATTTTGATATGTGTAGGTTTTGTAGATTATATGTAAGATAATTAATGATTAGTTGATTAATTAATTAAAGAGTTAAAATTTAATGATATGAGTTATAAATGAAATAATATTTTACTAATATGCCCTTTATTCTTTTTCTTCTCACATTAAATTTCTTATCAAATGAACATTCCCCTAGGGGAAGGTTCAAATGAAAACCACTAGTTATTGTGAAAACTAGAAAACTAACTAAAACCCACTAAAAAGGAGGGGGGAAGACTTTTAATGAAGGAGGGGTAAAATTGGAACAAAAAATATATAACTTGTCAAACATTTCCCATTTCTCCATACGTTATCATTTTAAAACAAAAATGGCACCATAAGATTACAAATTTTCTTATCTTTCATTCAAGTATATTTGAGCATATTTTTTATGACATAAAAAAAGATTTATGGTGTCGTCTTGTTTTCAATACTATTATTATAGTAGTGCACATGTGTAATATAACATGTACTACAATGTGCATTACATGCTTAAAATTAGCTTTTTGATTCTAGTTTAGCTTTTAGGGTTAGTTTTTTTGGAGGTTTAGGATTAGGATTAGGTTTTTGGGTGTGTGAGGGGGGGGGGGGTTTGGTTTTTGGGAGGTGGGGGTGGGGGGGTTAGGTTTTTTTCGGGTTTATGTTTAGGGTTTAGTTTTAGGTTTTCGGGAGGGTGGGGGTGGGGGGGTTTAGGTTTTTGGGGGGAGGGGGGTTAGGCTTTTGGTGGGAGGGTGAATTTAGGTTTTTTTTTTGGGGGGGGGGTGGGGGGTGGGGGGTTTAGGTTTTTGGGGGGTGTCGGTGGGGGGTGGGTTAAGTGGTTTAGGCTTTCCGTATTAGTGCACATGTGTAGTACAACCGAATTTTTTTTTTTTGAAATTTTTTTTCCATATATAAAAAGTAGCGATTTTTCTAAAAAAAATTGTAAAAAAAAAAAAAAAATTTGTATGTTTTTTAGGTTTTTTTTAGGCTTTTTTAGTTAGTTTTCGAGTTTTCACAATAAAAGTGGTTTTCATTTGAACCATCCCCTTCCCCTATATATATATATATAGGGTTAGGATCATGAGTGAACAACATACATGTTTGTGAACAAAACTCATCTCAACCATCCATTTAATTTGTTGATGTAAAGGTTATGATTGTAATTTTACATTTATTTATTCTTTTTAAATTTCATTTTCTATTATTATTTAGCAATTACATTTCCTATAATTTTGGAAACCAAAATTTCATATCATTTTTTTCCATTCTTCTTTCAATCGATCACCCAGATTCAAGTTCGTCATTAATCTTCTTCTTTCAATCGATCACCCTAGATTCAAGTTCGTCGTTTCTCTTCTTCTTTTTCACCCTAGATCCAATCGATCACCCAATATTTCATCGAATGCTACAATTATTTCAAGAACAACTGCCGGTGTTGTTCTTCTTCTTTTTCACCCCAGCCATGGATACCTCTGCATCACCGACGACGAGAGCAATTGCCGGCGACGGTAGCAGCTACCGACGTTGATTAAGGTTCGCCAGATTCCGCATTCAATACCCAGCCACCAAGGTAAACTAATTTCATCTGATGTCGTTCCCAATACCGAAATCTTTAATCTAGGGCTTGTATTCAATGTCTGTAATTTGTGTCTTTTTTTTTCATCTACTAGTGTATTAGGGTGCTGATTTACGTATTTTAGGGTTCATGTTTTGCAAAAAATTGTATCGATCATGTTGATGTTGAGTTTACATGTTCTGTCGAGACCGAAAGGGGGTTAGGGTTTAGCTCCGTGATTGGGATGAGTATACATATGTGTATTTTCAATGATTGATATGGTTTTAGTAAAAATGTTAATTTACTCTGACTTTTGGCAATGTTATGATGTTTGGTTGGTTTACACATGTTTACAGACATTTAAAATGGCTAACGGAAAAACAGAGCATAACCGGTGTACACATGTGTATAGACATTTAAAATGCAGAGCATAACTGGTGTACACATGTGTAGAGATATTTATAATCGCTAATGGAAAAACAGAGCATAACTGGTGTACACATATGTATAGACATTTATAAAGGCTATTGAAAAAACAGAGCAAAACCGGTGTAAACATGTGTATAGACATTTAAAATGGCTAATGAAAAAACAGAGCATAACCGGTGTACACATGTGTATAGACATATAAAATGCAGAGCATAACTGGTGTACACATGCGTAGAGATATTTATAATCGCTAATGGAAAAACACAGCATAACTGGTGTACACATATGTATAGACGTTTATAATGGCTATTGAAAAAACAGAGCATAATTGGGGTGTAAACATGTGTATAGACATTTAAAAGGCTAATGAAAAAAAACAGAGCATAACCTATGTACTCAGGTGTTAAAATGGCTAATGAAAAAACACAGCATAACGTTACATATGTTGATGGAGCAAAATTGAATGTTGATATTGGCATTAACCCGAAAAGTAACAAGAAAACTGTTGAAGACGTAAATGTTGACGAAGGTTCCATTTTTTTAGCTTTATGATGAAATCATGATATGTTACGAAAAAAACGTTATATTGAATTTTTTATGTTGTTTGGTTGGTTGGTGCAGAATTCCTCAAGTATTCGCCTTCACCTTCAAAGACATGCTTAACATTCACAAGAACTTGGGATTGCTCGGCAACAAGTGTAGTTAGTAATGTTGCATCTAAGGAGCCCTTGGTATTTATAGTCATAAACCTGCATCGAAACAACATAAAGAACTAAAGACTAAAAATTAAATTGCTTTGAAGGTCTTCAAGCCATTGGTGCCAGAAGCTGTTGTTTCTCTTATGCTTTGAATACTAGTTGATCTAGAACAAGGGTGTAAACTTGTATTGACAGTGAAGTAGTTGTAAACAGAAACATATTGACTTTTTTTTAAGTTTATTCTAAATATATGTTTATTGATTAAATGATGGAACAAAATCAGATTCGTGTATATAGGAGCAAACCATGTGTTTGATTTTGTTCTAAAACATGGTCGCTGGAATCTGCCGTTTGGCTGCAATTTGGATGGACACATGTGTATAAACAGTCTATACGCAGGTGTACAAAAGGGTGTACACTATGTACACGTGTGTATAAGCAGTCGATACACAGGTGTACAAAAAAGGTTGTTTATTACTCTGCAGCCTGGAATAGGGCTGATTCATTTCCAAATGAAGCATGTGCAGGCAAATGGTGGAATAGGGCTGATGCAGGCAGTTGGTGTTTGACAAGACAATTGTTTAATTTTATGGAGCATGTACAGGCAAATGGTGGTTGAAACCAAAGGTGGAACAGGGCTGATGCGTTTTCAAATGAAGGATTTAGAAACAAGTGTGTGGATTGGGGCTAAATCTTGCTCTGATAAATGGTTTGAAAAAACATGTGTACGACTCTTATACATAAATGTAATCATTATTGTATGTAACCGTGTTGGAGTAAATGTCAATTATAATCCGTTATGTGTGGTGTATCAGTTTCATGTAAAAATATATTAACTGAACAATAATTGAAAAGGTAGTATCGCAGATACGCATCAACAATTGTAAAAAATAAAAGAACCAAAAGGTACGAGTTTAAAAAACGTTGTTATTAAATAAATGTAGGATTTTAATTATAATCTATATTTCACTCTCGTTGTCTTCACTTTCTGACTCTTAAGTTCCAGACTCTGTTTCTTTGTCATCTTCTTATTCGGTCGAGAAAGCTCCTTAGTTGGTTTGCCTTTTTTGAGTGACAATTCCTAGTATCATGGCGCCTTACATTGGAAATGTAAATTCACACCCTCTAGACCCTCGAAATGTTCGTGTTCCACTTGATGCAAAACGTATCCTGCTCTAAGCAAGTGCAGCAAAACCTACAAGAAGGGCTGATCATTAGAATTTACCGAGGGTCCTAATTACCTTCTTATGGTTTCACATGAGCATAATTACTTACAGTTGAATCCTTGCCTCCATTGAAGCTGAATGCGACCTCTTCGGTGCTGAGAATGGAAAAGCACATTAAGTGAGAACCTGAGTCTAATATCTCAACTTAACATATGCAAATGTAATAAGTTTAATACATGTTAATGTTAATTATATAATATAAGATATGACATGTGCCTAATTATCCTCCTAACAATGCGATTATAATACCCACACTAGTCCCTCAAACAGAGCATAATAAACAAAAAAAAAAAACCTGTACATATGTGTAAAACCCTGTGTACAACCAAAAAAAAGTAATGTACACATGTTTATTCCGAACCAGTTCAGCATAATTCACAAGTGTAAATTCAACAGAGCAAGAAGAAGTAATCTACACATGTGTATTCCGAACCAGTTCACATAAAAAAGCAAATGAAAACAGAGTAAGGAGAACTAATTTATAAAAACAGAGCAAAAAGAACACGTGTATTCCGAACCAGTGCATTAACTAAAAAAACCCTGTGCATTAACTAAAAAAACCTGTACATATGTGTACAACCCAGTATACAATCTTCATCACATCTTACCCCAACAAACTCAACCAGTAATCGAAATACACAGTCAACGAAACCCTAGCTTTTGATTACATAATCAAACGAAATATAAATTATACAGAATCAACGGTGGAAGCTATTTATGACACGTACCTTTTGCTAGGATTCCGGTGAATGAAAACGCCGATATATAACACACTTTATCAATCGACGGTGGAAGCTATTAATCGCCAGGGGGGTTAAAAATGAGAGAGAAGAATCGCCAGTAGTAGCTATTAATCGCCGGTGGGATTAAAAGGGAGAGAGAAGAATCAACGATGGAAGCTATTAATCACCGGTGGGATCAAAGGGGAGAGAGAAAGAGATTTCATATGATCTATAAACTGAAAGGTGCGATGATTAAGGAATGTTTCCCAGATTCTATTGTGGCTTTTGATAGAAATTTACTCTAATACCCTTACTCAAACTGTTTGATACGAAAAAATAATATAATAATTACAAAAATGCCATTAGTATTAAATCTCATCATCTACTAATCCAATGGACAAGATCTGTTCACTTAGTTCACAAATTAACCATTGTTCACTCTAGAACCCTACCCCATATATATATATATATATATATATATATATATATATATATATATATATATATATATAGTAGGGATCCTGAGGAAAGTGTGTTTTTCCTAGAAAGTGTAGAAAGCGATCTGGGCCATTAGATAAGTGTGTTTAATGGCTTAGATCAAATGGATGGCATTTTTGTAATATCTAAGTTATATAATTAGAGACTTTTAATATAGTGAGGGTATTTTGGTAATTGGAAGTGTTTTAAATCAGTTAAGAAACTGCCATATCAATAACCAATCCCTAAAATCATGCGATTTCCCCTCTTTCTCTCTCTCTCTCCCTCTCTAAACCCACCTCCAAAAATATTGGTTGTTTGGAGCATGGATGCCAGAGATATACATCTTTTTTTATCAATTCCGGCGACTACCGGTTGCATCTGCTCCGTTCAAACAGGACCTTTCCGATTGGAAGGTGGTTTTTCGGTCATCGGTGAATATGGAGGTCGATCGGATGATGGCCAGATTATGTTTTTCTGGTTAATCAGTCAAGGTTTCCGGCGAGCCCTTTTCGAATCCAGGTCCGTCTCTTTAAGGTTGATGATGACAATGTGTTTTAAAATGACATCTGAATATGTTGATGATGACAGTGTGTTGAAGACGAAGACACTGGTTGTGTTGAAGACGAAGACACTGACAGTGTGTCCAGCAATCTGCTTGCTGTTAAAACACAGCGTCAAGAAATCTGCTTGCTGTTAAAACACAGCGTCAAGAAATCTGCTTGCTGTTAAAACACAATGTCCAGCAATCTGCTTGTTGTTAAACACAACGTCAAGGAAATCTGCTTGCTGTTAAAACACTGTCACACCCCAACCAATGGCGGAAACATCGGGATGAGACGATGTGTGAAGATTGCTAGAGACATCATAACGCTATTTGTGACAATATTTAATAAACCGATTTCATTTCATAATTCATTTGTCAACATTACAAAGAAATCAAATAACGTCAAGTTCAAAGAAATTACAATACAACATAATCAAAATTGATACAACGATTAAACCTAAACGTCTATATGTGTATCTAGGCATCAACACTACTTCATTTCATAGCATCATCATCCTCAACCTGTAACATATTTAAAATAAAGTTCAATGCAAAAGCAGAGGCGAGTATACAAGTTTAAGCATAAGTATAAGTATAAAAGTTTAAAACGAATCCACATGGCAACTTAGTTTATATGAGATCAACCTATCGTGGCATGCAATATTTCTAGCCAACCTCTGTTTACGCAAGAAAGTTTAATTAATTCAACATGACCCAAGTTTAAGGGGGGCGGGGCGTTACTCCTATAGCGCTATACATGTCGAAGGGAGGCTCGTGAAAGCTAATGACTAAAACATATCACATAAGTATGGTCCACGTAAGCATCAAGTATCATAACATAGTATTCGTGTATAAGGATTGTTTTGTGCATTGCATAAAGAATAAGTTTAAGTGTAGTTTAATAGTTAAACATGTTACACCCCAAAAAGTGGTAATAAAAGGGGGTTGTGAGTATACTCACAAATTTGCATATGCTTTCCAATTATCCAATGTGACGAAGTTGTTGAGGTTAGGAGGTTGAATGTGTTTGTGTAGGGATTTAGGAAGTTAAAAACACAAGAATATAGGTATTCGAAAGTAATCATCCTTTAACACCAAGTACTTGTTCTTGACACTATGAAACCTCAAGGGTTAATGTTTTCATGAGTAATATACTCATTAGAATCGTAACAAGTCTTATGTCTTAGATGATGTTATTCTAATATCTTGACGAATGAACACAAGTCCACCATCAATGGTTCGAATAGTATATATATGTATAAGTATTATATGTATTTTTAGTCCATTAGTCAAGCATGAGGTAGAAGATAAATCTTCATTTAGGTACCTCTATTGTGTCATAGAATTCATGTAGGAGGTAGGAAGGACAAGCTTCTATTTAGGTACCTCTTATGGTTCACCACTACACTTGATGTAAAAACATACAAGGAGGGTCATGAACTAATATCAATACAAGAATAAGAAACAACTATACTAAGAGAAATCATCAAGTAATGTGGGGATTCTATGTTGGACAACCCAAGTTGGTCCATAATCACACCTTCATCAAGCTTAAAGCTTGAACATGACTTGTGGGTTAAAAACTGTTGATACATATTATGTGGTCGCGACTCGACTCGGTTCGACTTGGCTCGGTTCGACTCGGTTAGGTTCGGCTCAAGCCCGACGTCACGACATTCCTCCGTCGTGCACCCCAGAGTTCGACACGCGAAGCACGGAGAGCCGAGAACGCTTCCCGCTTGACACATCATCATGACATCATCATGATGATGTCATGATGATGTCAAGACTTTGACTAAAAGCAAGTTGGAATTCATGGACGTGCATGTGTCAAGTCTTTGGGCCAATCAGAAAACAATGCATGGGCTAAGGCTTGTTTTGGCGAAACACCTACTGGGCCCAAGCCCAAGTTTGGCGAAACAAATAGGATCTTGACGAAACAACGTTGTTTCGTCAAACATGATCCAATTTCGTCAATATTAGTCTTGTTTCGTCGAGCTGATTTGTGATTCGCCAAGTCTGATCTGTCTCGTAGTGTGTAGTGCTATAAATAGTCTGTGGTTAGACAGAAAACATAGAGAACACAAGAGAGCAGATTGTAGAGAGCACACACACACGAGAGTTAGAGAGAGTTTGCAAAATACATTTGTAAACATTGAGCTTGTAACCGAACCTTCATACGTATTAATACAATGGTGTTAATCGGTGAATATTGCGTGTTGTGTTTGTGCGTGTTCTATCTCGGTTTGCCTTTCCGGTTGGATTCCGCACAACCGGGTTGGTTTGTACACAAGGATTAGGCGACTAGATCCTCCTAGCCGGACCTACAAGTGGTATCAGAGCCTTGGCTCTTCTCCTTGTTAAAACCGAGTGTGTTCTTGGTTTGTTTTTCGGGTTTTAAAATTCATATTTTTCTGGAAAAACATCTTAAAATCTGGTTAAGTCTTTTTGTTTTGCTTTGTGTTTGCTTAAAAACCTTGTTATTTTTCGTGTTTACATGTTAGTTATGGGTTTTTATTAAACATTGCAAGCAAAATCACGTTTTCGGATAGTGTCGGGTCACCGGAAAACTGATATTTTTACCGGAAAATTCAAAGTGTTCTTCAATTTCTTCACTTTTAGATCTTTGAAAACTATTGGTGAACTTGTTTGTGCATTGAAAATTGTTAATTGATTATAATATTCAAACCTTACTTGTTTGGTGAAACAAGCCGAAAGCATGTCTCTGTGTGTCAGGATAAGGTCAATCTGAAAAGTCTACCAACCTCTGACACCTTTTCCGACGAAACACATTTTCAACGAATCAAACGTTTTCGGCGAAACACATTTCACTTTTATTTTCGACGAAACAGGCAATATTGGCGAAACACATTTGTTGGGCTTATCTGTTTCGTCAAAGTCAAGCTTTGGGCCAGTTTCGTCAAGACAAAGCCCAAAGAAATAGGAATCTTTTGTTTCGTCAAGATAAAGCCCAAGGGAACCAATTTGTTTCGTCAATATTAAAAAGGGAAGGGACTGTTTCGTCAAGTTTTACATCCAACAAGATCTATTTCGTTGACCAAAGGAGCCAAGAACCAAAGTCTCTTTAATTGACTTTTGAGCCCAGAACAAGAGTTATATGTCGTGGACATTTGGGCCTAATATCACCTTGTTTCACCGAATATAAATTTGGGTTCAGTTTCCTTGTCTTTCAAAAGCCCAAAAGGATACCTTTTTATTTTGTCAAATTAAAGGGCCCAAGTATATATGAAATCATTTCATCGAACAAGTTGAGTGGGCTTCTGTTTCATTGTCAACTATACACAAATTAAAACTATCTTCGTCAACTAGCAAGCCCAAATAACAAATTTATTTCACCATCTTTGTTGGCAAGAATATAATTTGTCTCGTCAAAGCACATGTTTACAATTCTGTCTCGCCATATTTGTTTTAGTGGGCCGTTCATCTAGTGGTTAAGGGTTGGGCTTGTGTTTCGTCATCCAATCATCACAGAATCTGTTTCGTAAAAATAACCAAGTCTGTTTCGTAGAAACTTGTTTCGTAGAAACTTGTTTCGTCGAAACACTTTGTAAAGTTAAACAGAAGGTTTGCAAGTGTGATTTAATTGTTTGATTTGAGTGTGATTTTCAGGTAATCATTTTTAGTGATCAAACATGAATCCAAGTTGGTGGGGTACCTTAAAGGCAAAAAGAGTTCCAGTGCCACAAAATCCTGAAATGTATTATGGAACGTCAAGTACTTCTTCTGCAAAATCCATTGTGCCATGCAATCCTGAGATGTATTATGGAACTTCCAGTTCTTCGTCTGGAAGACCCGGTTCACATGCTCCACTTCAAACGGCGTTTGTCACAAGCACGGATTTGTATGGCAATCCAATACAAGTTCCTGTTAAGCCAGCTCCTGTTAAACCAGCTTCAACCACAGACTTGTATGGAAATCCATTACCCCCAGTTGCTTTACAACACCATCGTTCTACTGTAGAACCATCATCTCTTGATCCAAAGAACAGTAGTCAGACAAAAACGGCGTTGTATGCTGAAATTGTCAAAGATGCCAGCAATGGTGAATCCTCGGGAAATGATGACAGTTCTGAACATGATAGAAGTTCAGATGAAGATGTTTCAACTTCAGTTGAGGGTGATACAACTTCAAGTTCAAGCGAGGATGGATCTGAATGTGAATCATCAAGGGAGGTTATTAATTCTGATGCAGAAAGGCCAACACCTGAGAGTGATTCAAGTCAGGTATGTGTCGATGAACCCACTGCTGTAGATTGCGATAATTGTGCTAGATTAAGAGTTAAGTGTGCTGATTTAGAAGCAAACATGTCTGAGTTGCAAGGCAAACATGATGCTTTACAAGCTAGTTTGTTTGACTTGCAAGGCAAACATGTTTCATTGAATGCCAAGTGGTGTGAATTGCAAAGCAAACACGAGGCTTTGCAAGAGAAATATGATGTGACGTTTATCCACAACCAGAAGTTGACCGTGGATCTTTCAAAGTGCACTGAAGCCAACATGTTTTAAGAAAACCATGAAAAGGAGTTTAAGTCGGTAATTGAAAAATTAAAGAAAGATAAGACCGAGCTGACAAAAATGGTTTCGAGAAAACAAACTGACATTAATTTGTATATAACTCGCCTTGAGATAATGCAAAAAGAAATGGCTTTTGTCAAAACCGAAAGTGAGGCGATCCAACTTAAGCTAGACAGTTATTTGAGCTCTAGCTATGTGTTGGATCACATCATTGACGTTCAGAAAGAGAAACGGGATGTCACATGCATAGGCTACAAGAAATGTCCACCACCAGTGAGACACAATTATGATGCAATGCCTGACGAGGAAGATAGAACTTTCTTTGAACCATCTGTTCCTCTAGACATTAAGGAGTTTGCAACAGGACTCGGATATAGGAAAGAAGTATCATCAGATTCAGATGTATCAGCGGATACATGTGTGTCTTCTGCTGAACTGAATCAGGATCCTCCAGTTATCATTGAGGATGCTGATTCTTCTGATGATGAATCCGATGATACTATCCCAGCAAAGTCTGATGCGGACATCAAAGAAGAGGACATACCTCTTGAGAATCATATTCTATGTGATCCTCCTGCAAAGCCCGCTAAGACTGTTGCAATCAAGTCCTCGTCTGCAGAAGAGTCGGAGAGTGTGAATTTGCTGTACACTCTTGTTGGTGATGATAAAATTTATTCAGACAAAGATTTTCCTATTAAGAATGTTAATCAATCCTTAATCAGTAAAGTCTTTGAAAATTCGACAACTAAGTTTTTGGGAAAGACAGGACCACATGTTACAGTTACACAGTGTCCTCCTATTCCAAAGGCCGAAATTCGAAAACAATTTTGCAATAAGAAATTACCAACAGTGCAAAAACAACAAAATCATGCCAAACCCAAAGGAAAACCAACGACTCAAGCTCAAAAGAAGCCGAATCAAAGAAGAACAAAAATGTAAACTTTGTGAAATCTAAGGGAACGGACAAAATCGAAACGTTTGAGAACAAATCTAACTTAGATTTTGTTAAACAAGCAACAGTGTTGAAAAGAAATGATCCAAACTGTTCAAAACCTAGTACCTCGGGATCACAAAGTTCATCATCTTCGGCAAGACGATCACATGATGCTTCGGGGATTGTTGAACGAAGATCATGTTTTGAATGTGGTACAATTGGACATATAATTCGAAATTGTCCATATCTTCATAAGTTGAAAGCAAAGGTTGATGATCCCCGTGAACAAAATCATGCCGCCTAAGAGAATGGAAAAGGCAAACAGGGCGAAAACAAGAAAAAGGATCGGAAGATAAACTTCGTGAAATCAAGAGGGACTGATAAAATTGATACTTTCGAAAACAAATCCAACAAGGATTCTGTTAAACAAAGTAAAATTTTGAAAAGAAACAGTCAAAACAACTATACACAACAAACAAACGGTTGTGATGTAGGACCAAGTACCTCAAGATCACGAAGTTCATCATCCAGCTATAACAGTAATGATACTCCGAGGTTTGTTGAGCGGAGATCATGCTTTGAATGCTGTGAGTATGGCCACATCATTAAGAATTGTCCATATCTCACCAAGGGAAAGTGAAAAGTTGATGCCCCCCATAGTAACAATTACGATAAAAGATCTGTTTCACCAAAACAGGACCCTCGTCTTGTTAAACAACGAGAAAAGAAACAGAAAAAGAAACAAAGAAAAGAAGTTGAAAAGGTTTTAAAACCGGAGGTCATCCAAACAAAATCTGTTAAATCGAATGTTAAACATGAAAAACAGAAACCAATTTGGATACCAAAACCGGTACCTGTTTCAGGGGGAGCTACATCAATTCCGAATCATCGGGAAATGGATGTTACAATTCTCGATGATGGCGGACGACCCAAGTCTGTGAAGGCTTGGGTCCCCCTCTCCAACTAATCTCTGAGTGAGTGTGCATGCTGTTCCAGGAGGAACTATTGATAGTCTTACGATTGTTGATAGTGGAGCGTCCATGCACAAGATTGGCGACGTAAGGCTCCAAAATATTGTTACATCTAGGAGAATAGTTTTTTCCATTGATGGAGAGAAAGGAAAAAGAAAAGAAGAAAAAAATGTCTGATGAAAGAATGTGGTTGACTGAAGTTGCAAAATTCGACCAGATGAAAAATGTGCCAAAATTTGGTTGTTATGGTTTTTGATTGGGTCCTCAGGAAAGATTCCAATGAAATGTACGCACTTGCAGAACGTCTGAAGTTCAAAATCAACAAAATGGACGTGTAGTGTACATTTCTTCGCGGTGTGATTAAAGAAAATGTGTTTGTTGAACGAACTACCCCGGATGTGCGAATGTCTTGGCGTGGATTGAACAACCACACACTACTTCTCAAAAGGAAGACAAAGACCTTCGCTGGTGCAATGTGGAAGACCAGCCGGAACCAAAGGTTTTTGATCGTGTTGCTGTGAAGAGATTTTTCAGTAGCTACAAAATCGACTTTGAAGTCCATACCGGGTGGATATCCAGTTTGGGAGAGTGCTCAGATTCCTTGCAATGCACGAAGCAGTTGCAGGATACGGTTTTTAAATTTCTAATCTCTCCTATACTTGTTGATTTTTAAGTTGTTTTATGAATTATTATCATCTCATACAGCACTCTTTGACTTGACACGTTGAACTCGAATATCACCTCACACGTGATTGTTTCTCTATGAAACTCGTCAATGTTGTCATGGTCCGCACCGCTTACCGACGTGCCAATTGATTTTTTTCAAAATTCGATAAATCATTTCTGATTAAAATTAATTTTGGTAAACGGCATTGAGGTAAAGCATGAGTCAAAACCAACATCGGAAAATCATTTTTGTAAATACCTTTGTGTTTTAAATTTATCTTAGTTTGTTGATTTTAGGGGGAGTAAATCCAAATTTGAAAATCCAAAAACATCGAAAAATTTCAAAAACACAAAAACAATAGAAAAACAAAAATGAGTTTCCTGGCGAGCAAAAGAGAACATGATAGTACATCAGTGGTCTATCCAAACCTCTTTAAACCCTTAAATGAAAAACGATAAGCAGCTCTATATAAGATGTATCGGTAGGCTCACAATCATTTTAAAGTGTGCAGGGTGATATAAACCTTAAATCGACTGAAGACCAGGTGGGAACCATTCATTGGCATATGGTCTTAGTACCGAAATTTCGTTTGAGAGATTGCCGAGGTTCTGAGATATTCGGTCTTTATGCTGCTTATCATCTGGGTATCATGGTTGTATCTTTTACCGAAAAATAACGGGGACGCAAGTCTAGATCTTCCATGATACTATACATACGTGTACATATTGCATACGACCTCAATAAGTGATAAACAATCACATGTCCAAACAAATAAGTGATAAAATATCACATTTATCCGGGAGTCAAGTTCGTCTCTCTGCTGTACGAAAGTACTGACCTGTTCACGGACTTGCTCCTGTGCCCTCATGCATATGAAAATCAAGTTCCTCATCAATAAGTGATTCTATCACACAGGGCTTGTTTTCAATCAAAATAAGTGAGAATCTCACATCATATACGGTCAAACAGATGATAATCGGTATAATCACCGGTAAGATGAACCCTCGTGCATACCTTGATACGGGAATGTGTCGTGATGTGGATGAACACCGGTCGGTAAGTATAAATCATACCTTAACGTATCCCCTCGCCATGATTACATCTGATAAGCTGAGCTTAAGTGGACAACAATACCGATAATTTTTATAGGATGCTTATCTTAATGTTAACTAATTGAACAACAAGAGTGTTTTGGCGTGACCGTACACTGATATGATTCTCTTACCCTCGAAACTCACAAAAAGAATGTCTGTAAATATTTATTTACTGCTTCCAGTCTTTACATTTGAAATATTCAAAAATACCAAAAAGATTTTAGGTGTGTTTTAACATAAACTTTCTAAAAGCCAAAAAGATTTTATTTCTATCTTATCTTCGATCGTACGATGTTGGATCTCGAGTCTTCGTTACCTGAAACCTGATTGAAAACCGAATTGACTAAATCTTCATAAACGGTCGAAATTTGCAAGTTTTTGAAAGTGAAAACTAAAATTGACAAATTTATTAAACTTTCAAACTGTCGGACGGTGTTTGATTGAAACATGGTCATACGTGTGTCATTTGTTTATACTAACTATATTCCAAGCAGTTGTTCTCATTACGTGTTTAGATTTCTTGCATGTGCAGATTCTAAAGGCAAGGAGAACATGGTCGATGACAAGCTTCGGAATGAAGACACGACGTGAAGGCACTCAAGTGATGAAGATGATCGAGTTGCCGCTGACCATCATCAACACCACAAGGATCTCAAGCATTAATAATCAAGTCATTCACGAGCATAACTCAAGGGGGAGCTTATGTTAAGGGGGAGTTTGTTAACACACTTCCTACATGATACGGGTAGTTTGTTGATACACTTTCTGCTTTAAAGACGTGAAGACATTGAAGATCCTCCGACATGGAAGACATGGAAGATGAACCTCACGAGTAGCGTCCAAGGGGGAGTTTGTTGATACATATTATGTGGTCGCGACTCGACTCGGTTCAACTTGGCTCGGTTCGACTCGGTTAGGTTCGGCTCAAGCCCGACGTCACGGCATTCCTCCGTCGTGCACCCCAGAGTTCGACACGCGAAGCACGGAGAGCCGAGAACGCTTCCCGCTTGACACATAATCATGACATCATCATGATGATGTCAAGACATTGACTAAAAGCAAGTTGGAATTCATGGACGTGCATGTGTCAAGTCTTTGGGCCAATCAGAAAACAATACATGGGCTAAGGCTTGTTTTGGCGAAACACCTACTGGGCCCAAGCCCAAGTTTGGCGAAACAAATAGGATCTTGACGAAACAACTTTGTTTCGTCAAACATGATCCAATTTCGTCAATATTAGTCTTGTTTCGTCGAGCTGATTTGTGATTCGCCAAGTCCGATCTGTTTCGTAGTGTGTAGTGCTATAAATAGTCTGTGGTTAGACAGAAAACATAGAGAACACAAGAGAGCAGATTGTAGAGAGCACACACACACGAGAGTTAGAGAGAGTTTGTAAAATACATTTGTAAACATTGAGCTTGTAACCGAACCTTCATACGTATTAATACAGTGGTGTTAATCGGTGAATATTGCGTGTTATGTTTGTGCGTGTTCTATCTCGGTTTGCCTTTCCGGTTGGATTCCGCACAACCGGGTTGGTTTGTACACAAGGATTAGGCGACTAGATCCTCCTAGCGGACCTACAAAAACCCTAAACAAAACAGAATGTATATGAGGTTTAGCCTCTGACTTTGAGTGTCTCAACCTTGTTTTTAAGCCTAACTAACCATACAAGTGGTTATAAGCATAAGGACATAGGTTTGAGATGAGTTAGACTCAAGTTGAACAAGTTTTGTAAAGATTAGATGAATTCAGAAATAAACAGTGAACTTTGGAGCCTTTTTGCCGGAGTTCCAGGGACTTATTTACTGTGAAAAACCCATGGAATCGAAGTTAAGGTCAATCCAAACACATAGGAAAAAGAATGGACTAAATCGGACAAGTATTGAGTGAGTTATGCTCACTTTAGTGAAGAGGTAGCAATCTGTCCGAACTTCAGAACTCAGCTGCGTTTTTGAGTGATTTGGGAGTGATTAGAGTGTTGCAAAAGTGGTAGGGAGGCTGAGATTAAGTTGTATTTATAGGAGGAAGTATTAGAGTTAAGTTAGGTTAGCATTAAATACAAGTAGTTGGTTGTTTAAATAATAAAAACATAAAAAAATACAATGGCTAATTAGCCAAATACTTCGGCTATGAACAGCCTTTTGGCGCACAAGTTTGCTGGTCTTTTATTGGTCTCTATTAGTTCATAATCTATTTTGTTTTAATTTAATTTAATTAAAATACAAAAAGGTTGTTTTGATTATATTATATATATTTCTTTTTGTCTAAGATGACTAGAAACAACAAGTGTGCCGCTCGCATGGAGTTGTTTACTCTTTCTTTTTGTCATCTAATATTTATTAATGCATATTAATTTATTTTTATTATTATATTAAAATTTAAGTTTCATAGGAAAATAGAATGTCTAGAATTGGTAGACCTTGGTTAAAGTGGCTGTGTGTGCACAGCCTCAAAATATGGCACAACATATTTGGTTTTTTTTTTATTAAAAGGTATATTAAGTATTGTTAATATGCTTTTATTATTATATTACTAGAATTATTATTACTATTATTTTATTATCATAATTTAACCACATATTTAATAATTAACAAGCATGCATAAGTTATGAGTACCAGTAAGTCGAGTATCGGTTATGCGTATGCATTCGAGATTGGTAACACATAACCCGAGTATTGCAAGACGTATAAGCATGTATAAAAATAGAATTTTATTACGATCGAAGTCTCAGATTTACAATAGTTTGAAACGAAATACGACATACAAAAGGAACAAACTTCCAAAAAAAAACAGAAATACAAGACACAAATTTTCTAGTTAAAGAAAGTTACGAAAAAGCGGGGCGTTACAGTCTCCCCTCCTTTAGGAAATTTCGTCCCGAAATTTATTCAAGAGAAAGGCTTGAAAAAGTTTTGGCAATAAGGTGATTATTAAGAAGTGAGACTTGGAAAATTTGAAACGTTTTGAAAAGTATGAAGTTTTGGAGAACGACAAGGTCTAGTACTTTGAATAAAGTGATAACGGTCTACTAAATACGTCTATATAAGAAATAAGAATAGGAAGAAGGTTTAATAGACTTGATTGTCAACGAGGTTCGTATAAAAGACAAAAATAATGGAGAATACTAGAAGTATAGAAGTGGACGATTGATTCGTAATAAACGAATGCATGTATAAGAATGGCATGAGTATAGATAGGAGAGACGAATGTAGCGTGCTAAGAGCGGAGTCTCGTCGTGGATAATCGGATACAATGCGTTTGTGAGTTGTTTAAAGTTTGTATTAGGTCCAAAGGTCAGCAAAACACTGAATTTCTCATGGCACGTTTTTACGAGAGTTTGGTAACGTGGTGAAAACACTTATATATAGGAAGTACTAGCGGCGTATCCACCATGTTTTGACCACATTACGTCCGTTTCGTATTCGGTGTCATTTTACGTTCCGTGTCTTACCATTCACAGTAGTACACTCTATGGTTTTCATACGCCTATCACTATAATCCCGTGTGCACCCGCGATTATATTGATCGTCGCATGATCCGCATAGCTTGTACTAGTTGTGTATGAATTAGGGTATACACAAATTTGAAAATAAGATCGCATACGTATAAGAATGTAGTATATAAGCAAGTCCATGCTTAAGAATGTAAGGGACCCACGCAAGCGAATCCCTCGGATTTCCACTCGCGTACGGGTTCGAATGTATGAGTATGAATGAAAGTATGAGCATAGATATAAGTTCAAGTATGATTATTCACGTAAGTATGAGTGTAGACATAAAATGTATGAGTAGTACGTGTATAAGTATAAGCATAAAACGTATGAGTATGAATGTAGGCACGATTAATAAAAACTACGCATATTGTGTATGTTGAAGTATAACGAATTCGGGCATATACAATGCTCGAGAATTTGAAAATGTAAAATGAATGATGTGAGCGAACTCGTCACGAGGTGATGATTAAAACGTGTATGATGATTTACATGTATAGTTGTTTGAGTTTATCGAATCAAAATAGATTGAGTTGATTTGGAGGGTAGAATATAGTTTGTAAATGTAAAGGAACATAAAGTACTCGTTGGTTATGCATAACGTATTTTGTAATGATTGAAATGCTACTTTTGTTTAAAAAAAGGGAGTTTATGTATGTTGAAGATTGTCGGTCCCCATGAAGTCTTCTAGCCCACGTGTTTTTTTTTTTTTTTTTGAAATTTGAATGACGAATTAAGCGGTGTAGAAGAAAGAAAAAAAAAGTTTTTGATAAAAAGTAAATTCATTTTATCAAACAAGAAATTATGAAATTAGGGGGTTCTTGTGAAAACAAGGATCCTTAGAAAAGAAATTCAGCAAAAGGACTTAGTGATTGTTAAAAGTTTTAACAAATGATTTGTTGATGTTGAAAAGAGTATTTGGTAAAACGATCATATAACATCTAGAAGATCTTATAAGTAATTGAGAAAGGTTGGTTTGATTTCGATTAAGAAGGGAAGTCTCTAGTATGATGATATAACGTGTGCGTGTTTTAGTGATTAAGTTGAATATGAAGTTCATGGGCCAGAGATTCATTGGACCGATTAGATTGATAGGTAGCATTTCGTAAGGTTTTGAAATTCGGGAAATAAAACGTTTTAAGGTATGATTAAAAATTTCGTGTATATGAGTTGAGTGAAAATAGATCGTAGAATAAGAAGTACATTTGATAAAACAATGTATTTTGAAATTGGTATAAGTAGGTATCTTCAATAATGATAAATGATTTAGGTATAAAACATGATCGGGTTTGCATAATAAAACATTTTGAAAGAAAGTTTTGGTAATGATCACCTAGGTAAGGGAATCACCCCTAACTCGTCGGTGAGGTCGTTTTAAGAAAAGAAGGAGTGGAGCTAATCGTTAAGGTAAGGAAATCACTCCTATCTCGATGGTATGCCTCCATTTTGGTGTTACAAAGAATGTAAACAAAATTGAGTGACGTTTTGAAATCATGCATATGTATAAATGTATGGAAAAGATTTAATATGTTGTGTGTGTGTGAGGAGTAAATACCGGAAGTAAATTCGAATTCGAAAGATTGCATCGTATAAAATAAATAGTAGAACACATGTTTGATTAAAATTTGGGATGGTTCCAAAACGGAACTTTGACTAACCAAAGTGGTCGAAAAATCTTTCGAGTTTGAGGAGCATGCTTTGGCCTAATAGGTGAAATACTCTCGCCGACAAGTCGGTTAACGGTATTTACCCTTCCGGTTACTACATGTCCCCAAATCAATTGAAATTTTGAGAATTGGCGGGATTAATGAAAATCAAGGAGTGGAACTAGTCGACAAGGTGCGGATTTCACCCCTAACTTGGCGATTTCGTATCCTAAGTGTGGTTGTTACTCGTCGGGTCAAAATTTAGTTTCGACACGTTGACGAGGGTCCACTAGAATTTGAAGTTGAAATTCTTCATCAAGATGAGGACTTCACTCCTAACTTGATGATGAATCTCGTATGAAAAGAATAGGTAGATTGAGAGTCGTTCACCAAATTGTGGGTTTCACGCCTAGTTTGGTGAAGTTGTCGCGTTTGTGTATTACGAGTGGTTTTGATTTTAGTATAAACGAGTAAGAGACGTATGTTCAAAGTAATAATAACAAGTATAAGCATAATAAATATCTCAAGAAATAATACGTAAAAGATGTTTCAAGGGTAGCACATAAATGATGGAATGATACAACAAGTATTAACAAACCAAGCAAGTATTAACACAAAAGTGACATATATGTTTAAAAGGCCAAAAGCAAATAAATAAGGAGTAAATAATGTATCATGCAAGTGGTTCAAGTAAAACATAAGAATAAGGCTCTAGAACTATAGACTAGGTAAAAAGCATGGCAATTTTCCTAATTCCCTATAGTTATGGCTCTGATACCAATCTGTCACACCCCAACCAATGGCGGAAACATCAGGATGAGACGAAGTGTGAAGATTGCTAGAGACATCATAACGCTATCTGTGACAATATTTAATAAACCGATTTCATTTCATAATTCATTTGTCAACATTACAAAGAAATCAAATAACGTCAAGTTCAAAGGAATTACAATACAACATAATCAAAATTGATACAACGATTAAACCTAAACGTGTATATGTGTATCTAGGCATCAACACTACTTCATTTCATAGCATCATCATCCTCAACCTTTAACATATTTAAAATAAAGTTCAATGCAAAAGCAGAGGCGAGTATACAAGTTTAAGCATAAGTATAAGTATAAGTATAAAAGTTTCAAACGAATCCACATGGCAACTTAGTTTATACGAGATCAACCTATCGTGGCATGCAATATTTCTAGCCAACCTCTATTTACGCAAGAAAGTTTAATTAATTCAACATGACCCAAGTTTAAGGGGGGCGGTGCGTTACTCCTATAGCGCTATACATGTCGAAGGGAGGCTCGTGAAAGCTAATGACTAAAACATATCACATAAGTATGGTCCACGTAAGCATCAAGTATCATAACATAGTATTCATGTATAAGGATTGTTTTGTGCATTGCATAAAGAATAAGTTTAAGTGTAATTTAATAGTTAAACATGTTACACCCAAAAAAGTGGTAAACATAAAAAGGGGGTTGCGAGTATACTCACAAATTTGCATATGCTTTCCGATTATCCAATGTGACGAAGTTGATGAGGTTAGGAGGTTGAATGTGTTTGTGTAGGGATTTAGGAAGTTAAAAACACAAGAATATAGGTATTCGAAAGTAATCATCCTTTAACACCAAGTACTTGTTCTTGAAACTATGAAACCTCAAGGGTTAATGTTTTCATGAGTAATATACTCATTAGAATCGTAACAAGTCTTATGTCTTAGATGATGTTATTCTAATATCTTAACGAATGAACACAAGTCCACCATCAAGGGTTCGAATAGTATATATATGTATAAGTATTATATGTATTTTTTAGTCCATTAGTCAAGCATGAGGTAGAAGATAAATCTTCATTTAGGTACCTCTATTGTGTCATAGAATTCATGTAGGAGGTAGGAAGGACAAGCTTCCATTTAGGTACCTCTTATGGTTCACCACTACACTTGATGTAAAAACATACAAGGAGGGTCATGAACTAATATCAATACAAGAATAAGAAACAACTATACTAAGAGAAATCATCAAGTAATGTGGGGATTCTATGTTGGACAACCCAAGTTGGTCCATAATCACACCTTCACCAAGCTTGAAGCTTGAACATGACTTGTGGGTTAGAAACCCTAAACAAAACAGAATGTATATGAGGTTTAACCTCTGACTTTGAGTGTCTCAACCTTGTTTTTAAGCCTAACTAATCATAGAAGTGGTTATAAACATAAGGACATAGGTTTGAGATGAGTTAGACTCAAGTTGAACAAGTTTTGTAAAGATTAGATGAAATCAGAAATAAACAGTGAACTTTGGAGCCTTTTTGCCGGAGTTCCAGGGACTTATTTACTGTGAAAAACCCATGGAATCGAAGTTAAGGTCAATCCAAGCACATAGGAAAAAGAATGGACTAAATCGGACAAGTATTGTGTGAGTTATGCTCACTTTAGTGAAGAGGTAGCAATCTGTCCGAACTTCAGAACTCAGCTGCGTTTTTGAGTGATTTGGGAGTGATAGAGTGTTGCAAAAGTGGTAGGGAGACTGAGATTAAGTTGTATTTATAGGGGGGAAGGATTAGGGTTAAGTTATGTTGGCATTAAATACTAGTAGTTGGTTGTTTAAATAATAAAAACCTAAAAAAATACAATGGCTAATTAGCCAAATACTTCGGCTGTGAACAGCCTTTTGGCGCACAAGTTTGCTGGTCTTTTATTGGTCTTTATTAGTCCATAATCTATTTTGTTTTAATTTAATTTAATTAAAATACAAAAAGGTTGTTTTGATTATATTATATATATTTCTTTTTGTCTAAGATGACTAGAAACAACAAGTGTGCCGCTCACATGGAGTTGTTTACTCTTTCCTTTTGTCATCTAATATTTATTAATGCATATTAATTTATTTTTATTATTATATTAAAATTTAAGTTTCATAGGAAAATAGAATGTCTAGAATTGGTAGACCTTGGTTAAAGTGGCTGTGTGTGCACAGCCTCAAAATATGGCACAACACATATTTGGTTTTTTTTTATTAAAAGGTATATTAAGTATTGTTAATATGCTTTTATTATTATATTACTAGAATTATTATTACTATTATTTTATTATCATAATTTAACCACATATTTAATAGTTAACAAGCACGCATAAGTTATGAGTACCAGTAAGTCGAGTATCAGTTACGCGTATGCATTCGAGATTGGTAACACATAACCCGAGTATTGCAAGACGTATAAGCATGTATAAAAAAGAATTTCATTACGATCGAAGTCTCAGATTTACAATGGTTTGAAACGAAATACGACATACAAAAGGAACAAACTTCCAAAAAAAAAAAAACAGAAATATAAGACACGTTTTCTAGTTAAAGAAAGTTACGAAAAAGCGGGGCGTTACAAACACAATGTCAAGAAATCTGCTTGTTGTTAAAACACAATGTCAAGAATCCTCCAGCAATCTGCTTGCTGTTAAAACACAGCGTCAAGAAATCTGCTTGCTTTTAAAACACAATGGCCAACAATCTGCTTGCTGTTAAAACATAGCGTCAAGAAATCTGCTTGCTGTTAAAACACAATGTCAAGGAATCTGCTTGCTGTTAAAACACAATATCAAGAATCCTCCAGCAAATCTGCTTGCTGTTAAAACACAGCGTCAAGAAATATGCTTGCTGTTAAAACACAATGTCAAGAATCCTCCTGCAATGTTGTAAAATCTTTTTTTACGAATTCCTGTGAATATGTTGTATGGATTGTATGATTTAAATTGAAACTGTCAATTTGAATTAAATGAGATATTTAGTTTCCATAATTTTCTGGTTAGTTAGTTATCCTAATAAAATAATCCATAATTAAAATAATATTCAAATTACACAATTGCCCTTTTAGTTAAAATCTTTCAATGCCACATGTCGCGTTCTTATTGCTTCCTAGACTTTCTAGGAAAAACACACTTTCCACCCAACTCCTACTATATATATATATATATATATATATATATATATATATATATATATATATATATATAGAGTAGGAGTTGGGTGGAAAGTCTATTTTTCCTAGAAAGTCTAGGAAGGAATAAGAATTGGACATGTGTCATTGAGGGATTTTAAGTAGAAGGGCTATCATGTAATTTCACATTTTAATTTTATTTTTGGAATGTATCTTCATTAACTAAAATTCCATGATTTTCGGAATTTTTATTATTTTCGAATTCAAATCTGGAAGTCAATGTGTTTATCTGAAAACTATCACCATGTTCTTAGTGATGTGTGTTACCAATCAGAGAGGTTGAAGTCAGTGTGTTTTAACACTCTGAAGTCAATATATAATCAGGTTGTGTTTTAACAGTTCTTTTGCATTTTAACAATCTGAATGTGTTTTATGTTATTGTCTATGTCACAGTACATCGTATATTCCATTGTTCAGAAGATTACTGGAATTTATCAGCATGTTCTTGGTGCTGTGTTTTAACAGTTTACAGGGCTAAAGTCATTTTTTTATAGATCCCACAATATAAAGATGGTAAAACACAGGGTATGAATCTGATTGCTGTTAAAACACAACTGTATAAATCTGAATGCTAAAACACAATTGTATGAATCTGATTGCTGTTAAAACACAACTGTATGAATCTGAATGCTAAAACACAAGTGTATGAATCTGCTTGCTGTTAAAACACAACTGTATGAATCTGTTTGTTGTTAAAACACAACTGTATGAATCTGAATGCTAAAACACAACTGTATGAATCTGCTTGCTGTTAAAACACATCTGTATGAATCTGCTTGCTGTTAAAACACAACTGTATGAATCTGTTTGCTGTTAAAACACATCTGTATGAATCTGAATGCTAAAACACAACTGTATGAATCTGCTTGCTGTTAAAACACATTTGTATGAATCTGGATGCTAAACCACAACTGTATGAATCTGCTTGCTGCTAAAACACAACTGTATTAATTTACTTGTTGTTAAAACACATCGTCAAGAAAACGGAGATGATAAGAACAATATTTGAATGGTGATGATGAACTCGGAGATGGTGGAGATGGAGAAGTGTTTTAATTTGATCCGGTGCTCTCCATCGTTTCTAAAGTTATCTTCTTCCATGATTGTAGTTATTTTTGGTAGGGATTGGGGTTTCCAAGATTGGTTTGGAGAGAGAGGGAGGGAAAATCGCTTGAAATTAGGAACTGGGCGGTTATCTAATTGATTTAAAACACGGTCATTGACAAAATTGCCCCTACTCAATTAAAACAATCAATTAATTAAACTCAAATATTACAAGATTGCCATTGATTTAATCTCAACCCTTAAACACACCAATCGGATGGACCAGATCGCTTCCTAGACTTTCTAGGAAAAACACACTTCCCGTGCGAACCCTACTCTATATATATATATATATATATATATATATATTATATATATATTATATATATATATATATATATATATATATATATATATATATATATATATATATATATAGGGGAAGGTTCAATTAAAACCACTAGTTAGAGTGAAAACCCGAAAACTAATTAAAAAAGCCTAAAAAACATACCAATTTTTTTTACCAATTTTCGCTAATATATATATATATATATATATATATATATATATATATATATATATATATATATATATATATATATATATATATATATATATATAAATTTCAAAATAAAAAAAATTGTAGTGCACATGTGCATTATATGTGTATTACACATGTGTATTATTACACGTGTGCACTACAATTTTTTATTTGAAATTTTAGTTAGTTTTCAAGTTTTTGCGATAAAAGAAGTTTTCACTTGAACCCTATCCTACAGTTTTTAGTTAGTTTTCAAGTTTTTGCGGTAAAAGAAGTTTTCACTTGAACCCTATCCTACAGTAAAAAAAATTGGTATGGTTTTCAGGTTTTTTTAGTTAGTTTTCAAGTTTTCGCGATGAAAGAACTTTTCACTTGAACCCTATCCTACAAAACAAATGCCCCTTTCTTTGTCAACCCCACTATCTATCCACCTCTCTCCACTACCACCGACAACCCCCATAGAAGTTGGTGGATGATACACACTTGAACAGATTGGACTCCAAAATTACATTAGATTTTCAAAAGTGATTAAATCATTTGACTTTTCAATAAACCCTAAACAATTCTATCAAGGAAAAATTACCAAAATATCAATTGACCAAAATATTTTTCAAAAATGTAACCCTCCTACGTCGGTAGTGTAGGTCCCTCTCGGAGGATGAGGTTCAACCTTAACCTTGTTATACTAACCCACTAGCGAGTGCGGAATCCAAGCTAGTGAGCAAACCGGGATGAAACAAGCACAAACACAAACACACAAAGATTCACCGATTAACACTACTTGTATTAATGCGAATGAAAGGTTCCAGTTACAAGCACAATGTTCACAAATGTGTTTTGCAAACTCTCAAAGTGTGTGTGTGTGTTTCGGACAGAATGCTCTCAAATATCTCTCTAACTTTCTGTGTGCATTGCTTATCTGTCTTGAACACACTGCATGGGTATTTATACCCATACACAGCAGGTCTGGTCGAAGGATCATTCAGAATGACCGAAAGATCATCTGTCGATCACAAAGCCCTCGAATGATCCATATTTACCTCGAAGGATGGTATATCCTTCGAGGTTCAACAGTATCCTTCGTAGGACATCTTTCGAGCTCATCGAAGGATAGACATAATCCTTCGATGGTCCATCTTTCGACTCAAACACTTTACAAACATATTCCTAACTGTTGGTCCAAGTCAAACCGGAGGATGGTTGACTTGGTCAACTTACAGGACTAACAAGGACATCGTTTACATCGTGACTGAATACAGACAAAGTACAGACACAAGTGCACCAACAAACTCCCCCTTGGCTGTAGCTTTGTCTCGATCTTCGATGTTTGCAAATTTGTCTTGATCTTGATCATCTTTGATCTTCATGTCTTCAAGACTCTGATGTCCTTTCAAGTCTTCAATGTCGGAGGATCTTCAAAGTCTTCACGTCTTGAAAGCAGAAAGTGTATCAACAAACTACCCGTATCATGTAGGAAGTGTGTTGACAAACTCCCCCTTAACATAAGCTCCCCCTTGAGTTATGCTCGTGAAATACTTGATCTTTATGAAGTGAGATCCTTGTGGTGTTGATGATGGTCAGCGGCAACTCGATCAACTTCATCATTTGAGTGCCTTCACGTCGTGTCTTCATTTCAAAGCTTGTCATCGACTATGTTCTCCTAGCCTTTAGAATCTGCACATACAAGAAATCTAAACGCGTAATGAGAACAACTGCTTGGAATATAGTTAACATAAACAAATGACACACGTATGACCATGTCACAGTCAAACACCGTCCGACAGTTTGAAAGTTTAATAAATTTGTCAATTTTAGTTTAACTTTCAAAACTTGCAAATTTCGACCGTTTATGAAGATTTAGTCAGTTCGGTTTTCGTTCAGGTTTCAGGTAACGAAGACTCGAGATCCAACATCGTACAATCGAAAATAAAGTAGAACTAAAATCTTTTTGGCTTTTTGAATTTTTCAAATGTAAAGACTGAAAGCGGTAAATAAATATATACAGACATTCTTTTTGCGAGTTTCGAGGGTAAGAGAATCATATCAGTGTACGGTCAAGCCAAAACACTCTTGTTGTTCAGTTTGTTAACATTAAGATAAGCATCCTATAACAATCATCGGTATTGTTGTCCACTTAAGCTCAACTTATCAGATGTAATCATGGCGAGGGGATACGTTAAGGTATGATTTATACTTACTGACCGGTGTTCATCCACATCACGACACATTCCCGTATCAAGGTATGCACGAGGGTTCATCTTACCGGTGAGTATACCGATTATCATCTGTTTGACCGTATATGATGTGAGATTCTCACTTATTTTGATTTGAAAACAAGCCCTATGTGATATAATCACTTATTGATGAGGAACTTGATTTTCATATGCATGAGGGCACAGGAGCAAGTCCGTGAACAGGTCAGTACTTTCGTACAGCAGAGAGACGAACTTGACTCCCGGATAAATGTGATATTTTATCACTTATTTGTTTGGACATGTGATTGTTTATCACTTATTGAGGTCGAATGCAGTATGCAGTATGTAATATGTACACGTATGTATAGTATCATGGAAGATCTAGACTTGCGTCCCCGTTATTTTTCGGTAAAAGATACAACCATGATACCCAGATGATAAGCAGCATAAAGACCGAATATCTCAGAACCTCGGCAATCTATCAAACGAAATTTCGGTACTAAGACCATATGCCAATGAATGGTTCCCACCTGATCTTCAGTCTATTAAGATTTATATCACCCTGCACACTTTAAAATGATTGTGAGCCTACCGATACATCTTATATAGAGCTGCTTACCGTTTTTCATTTAAGGTTTAAAGAGGTTTGGATAGACCACTGATGTACTATCATTTTCTCTTTTGCTCGCCAGGAAACTCATTTTTGTTTTTCTATTGTTTTTGTGTTTTTGAAATTTTTCGATGTTTTTGGATTTTCAGATTTTGGATTTACTCCCCCTAAAACCAATAAACTAAGACAAATTTAAAAACACACAGGATATTTACAAAAATGATTTTCCGATGTTGGTTTTACTCTTGCTTGACCTTAATGCCGTTTACCAATAATAAAAAGTCAAATCTTGATTTGTCAAATGCTTTGGTAAATAAGTCGGCACATTGGTCATCGGTGTGGACCTTAACAACATCGATTAGCCTTTTCTCAAAGCAATCACGTATGAAGTGATATTTGATTTCGATGTGTTTGGTCTTTGAGTGCTGCACAGGATTTCTAGTGATATCTAAAGCAGCAGAATTATCAACGTAAATAGGAGTAGTTAGGAATTCAAAACCGTAGTCCCGCAATTGTTGTTGGATCCAAAGAACTTGGGAGCAACAACTTGAGGCAGCAATGTATTCAGCTTCGCATGTTGATGTAGCGACGCATGTCTGCTTCTTGCACTGCCATGTGACTAGGCGATTTCCTAAAAACTGACATCCAGCCGTTGTGGATTTGCCGTCGATTTTGCATCCGCCAAAATCAGAATCACTGAAAGCTACCAATTCAAAGTTATTATCCCTAGGGTACCACAGACCGGTGTCAGGGTACGCCTTCAAATAACGAAAAATCCTTTTGACAGCTGCAAGATGTGAGGCCTTCGAGTTAACTTGATATCTGGCAAGCAGGCACGTTGGGTACATTATGTCTGGCCTTGATGCTGTGAGGTACATAAGAGATCCGATCATTGCGCGGTAGTTTGAGGGACTAACAGCTTCACCCTTCAAGTCAGGAGTAATTCCGTGATTAGTTGGCAATGGGGTACCAATAGGTGTTGCATCAGACATCTGGAACCGGCTCAAGATGTCACCAACATATTTAGTCTGATGGATGAATATCCCAGACTCAGTTTGTTGCACTTGTAGGCCCAAGAAGAAAGTCATTTCCCCCATAGCACTCATCTCGAATTTATCCTGCATAATGCGCTCGAAATTCCTACACAAGACATCATTAGTAGAACCAAAAATAATATCATCAACATATACCTCTACCAGAAGAAGATCTCCATCTTGTTCTTTGATGAAAAGAGTACAGTCGATAAGACCTCTACGAAAACCGTTCTCCAGCAGATAGTGAGATAAGGTTGCATACCAAGCTCGCGGTGCTTGATGAAGACCATAGAGAGCTTTGTTGAGCAACCAAACCCGATCGGGATGGATAGGATCTTCAAAACCTGGAGGCTGTTCGACGTATACCTCTTCTTCAACTACACCATGTAAGAATGCACTTTTGACATCCATCTGGTAAACCTTGAATCCTTTGAATGAGGCATAAGCCAGAAAGATCCGAATAGCTTCCAGACGTGCAACAGGTGCATAGACTTCGTTGTAGTCGATCCCTTCAATCTGACGAAAACCTTGAACGACTAAACGTGCTTTGTTTCGGATAACAACTCCGCGGTCATCCTTTTTGCATTTGAAAACCCAACGGGTACCAATCTTCTTGTATCCAGCAGGTTTCTCTACGAGTTTCCAGACACCCAGCTTCTGGAACTGTTGCAGTTCTTCCTGCATTGCTTCAACCCAAGAGTTATCTTTCAAGGCTTCTTTCCAAGTTCTTGGCTCTTCCTGTGAAACATAACACGCGAAGGACCAATCATTTTGTTGCCCGGATTCTCTAATAGCCGCATACAGGCCTGCATTGTTGTTGTTTCGCAACATGTTTCTTGTTTGAATGCCACTTTGCACATTTCCTATGATGTTTTGTTGAGGATGGGTATTATGAATCCTTGTTTCAGGATTTTCTCGAACTGGAATATTTATACCCAGGTTGTTAAGATTAAGATCAACAACCAAATCAAGGCCCGGAATTGACGAAGAGGATGATGCAGTAGCCTCAGCTGTTCTATGGGCATCCACTGGAGGAGTACCCTCTGAAGTACCATGAACTGCTGTTGTTGGGACTTCTTGATCTGCATCTAGAAATTCATCATCCTCCGAAGATTCGTTCAATTCAGCAGCATCGTGAAAATCCTCATTGTCGAGAGTATTGTTGTTCACCGAAGATGGTTCTTGATTGATGAGAATTGGACGAACCACCGGTGAAACTGTTGCATTGTCACTCTCGAAAAACATCCTAGCCGCAGCACTTTCTTCAACGGCTTCAATATTGATCGAATTGAAGAAGTCATCGTACTCAAACATCCAAGGTTGACCCGGACATTTGACTGGCAAGGTGTGCCTTTGTACTCTGACCTCAGACCATTCCTCGACCCTTTTAGTCTCTAGATTCCAGACTCGTAAGTTAGGGGTGGCATACCCAAGAAAGTATCCATCAATTGCTTTTGCCCCAAACTTTCCATTAGGATCGATGATTGTACAAGGAGCTCCAAACGGTTCAAGATAAGACAAATCTGGTTTCCGTTTTTGAAGAAGCTCAAAGCAGGTCTTGTTGTGCCTTTTGACTGTAAGGACTCGGTTCAATGTGTAACATGCAGAGGCCACAGCTTCAGTCCAGAATGGAATGGGCAACTGCGACTCTACCAACATTGTCCTAGCAGTCTCGATCAATGTGCGGTTCTTACGTTCAGCGACGCCATTTTGTTGAGGTGTATAAGCTGCACTAAACTCATGAAGAATACCCTTTGAAGTGCAAAACTCCGTCATGGCATGATTTTTAAATTCAGTACCATTGTCGCTACGTATCCGCCTAACCTTCAATTTATACAAATTCTCAATCTGAATGATCAAGTTTTTGATAATACCAAAGGTTTCACTCTTGTGTGCCATGAACGCCACCCAAGAAAATCTTGAATAATCATCAGTTATCACGAGGCAGTATTGATCACCTCGAATACTCTTGTGCTTGACAGGACCGAACAAATCCATGTGCAAACGTTCAAGAGGAACTGCCACCGTGTTGATCTTCTTAGTAGGGTGCTTCTTCTTCGTTTGTTTTCCTTTCTGGCACGAAACACAGACGTCTTGAAGATGGAAATTTTTGAGGGGAACACCATTCACCAATTCATTTGAAACCAAATGATTCATTTTGCGTAAGTGAATGTGACCCATTCGTCTGTGCCAAGAGATAGTGTCTTTTTCTGTGGCTTTGGAAACGAAACAAGTTGCTTGTGCAGACGTAGTAATAGCTTGGCTCATATCAAGGACGTACAAATCATTTATCCTTGGAGCTGACAAGAGAATCCATTCTTTTGGAATTTTGAAGCCGGGCTTCAGCACATAACATCCATTAGCATCAAAGTGTACTGAGAACTGCTTGTCACAGATTTGAGAAACACTAAGAAGATTGTGATCAAGTTGTTGCACAAAGTTGATCTTGTCAAAGCTGACAATCCCGTTGGATATCATTCCTTCACCCGTGATATATCCACCTTTATCTCCAGCAAAAGCAACATAACCTCCTCTAATAGCTTTGACGTCGTAGAGAAGCTTCATGTCGCCTGTCATGTGCCTGGATGCCCCACTATCAACAATCCAATGACTACTGATAGTTCCTCCTGGAACACCCTGCACATGAACTCAAATGAATTAGTTGGAGATGGGGACCCAAGCCATTGTGGTCTTGGGTCTTGCATTTTCATCAATGACAATAACTTCTTGTCTTTGATGGTTGGTGAATTGTGATGGTCCCCCTGATTCATTAACCGTTTTTGGTTTCCAGGTCTGCTTTGTTTTACCAGTGTCTTTCTTTAAAATTTTAACTTCTTGATTGTCTGAAGTTTTTGAATTGTCTGGTTTTACAGAAACAGCTGTTTTGTTAACCACATCGGTTTTAATTGCCTTCTCAATTTTCTTGACCTGTTGGCTTTTCTGTTTCTGTTCCCTTTCTTTTATAAGGCGGGGATCTTGTTTTGCAGAAACAGATCGCTTACGGTCAGTTTGGTCACGGGGAACATCAACTTTTCCTTTTTGTTTATGAAGATATGGACAATTTCGAATTATATGTCCAATTGTTCCACACTCAAAACATGATCTTCGTTCAACAAACCCCGAAGTATCATGTGATTGTTTAGCCGATGATGTTGAACTTTGTGAACCCGAGGTACTAGGCTTTGAACTGTTTTGTTCATTTCTTTTCAGAACAGTAGCTTTCTTGACAAAATCTAAGTTAGATTTATTTTCAAACGTTTCAATTTTGTCTGTTCCCGTCGATTTCACAAAGTTTACATTCTTGTTTTTCTTCTGATTCGGCTTCTTTTGAGTTTGAGCCGGTGATTTTGCTTTTGGCTTGGTGTGATTTTGCTGTTTCTGCACTGCTGGTAATTTCTTGTTGCCATACTGTTTTCGAATTTCGGCCTTTGGAATAGGAGGACACTGTGTAACTGTAACACGTGGTCCTGACTTTCCCAAAAACTTACTAGTCGAATTCTCAAAGACTTTACTGATTAAGGATTGATTAACATTCTTAATAGGAAAATCTTTGTCTGAATAAATCTTATCATCACCAACAAGAGTGTACAGCAAATTCACACTCTCCGACTCGTTTTCAGACGAGGACTCGATTGCAACAGTCTTAGCGGGTTTTGCAGGAGGATCACATAGAATATGATTCTCGAGAGGTATGTCCTCATTTTTGGCTACCGCATCAGACTTTGCTGAATCAGTATCATCAGATTCATCATCAGAAGAATCAGCATCCTCAATCACAACTGGAGGATCCTGATTCTGTTCAGCAGTTACAAATGTATCTGCTGACACATCTGAATCTGAGGACACTTCTTTCTGGTATCCGAGTCCTGCTGCAAACTCTTTCACATCTAGAGGCACAAATGGTTCAAAGAACACCCTGTCCTCCTCATCCGGCATGGCATCATAATTATGTCTCACTGGTGGTGGACAATTCTTATAGCCTATGCACGTGACGTCCCTTTTCTCCTTTTGGACATCAATGATGTGATCCAACACATAGCTAGAACTCAAATAACTGTCTAACTTGAGTTGGATTGCCTCACTTTCCGTTTTTACACAAGCCATTTCTTTTTGCATTGTCTCAAGACGAGATATATACAAATTAATGTCCGTTTGTTTTCTGGAAACCATTTTAGTTAGTTCGGTTTTATCTTTCTTTAATTTTTCGATTACCGACTTAAATTCCTTTTCATGGTTTTCGTAAAACATGTTGGCTTCCGTGCATTTGGAAAGGTCCACAGTCAATTTCTGATTGTGGATAAAAGTCACATCATACTTTTCTTGCAAAGCTTCATGCTTACTTTGCAAGTCACACAGATTCTCATTCACTGTAGTATGTTTGTCTTGCAAGTCAAACAAACTAGCTTGTAAAGCATCATGTTTGCCTTGCAACTCAGACATACTTTTCTCTAAATCAGCACATCTAGCATGCAATCTATCACATTCATCACAAGTAATAGCAGTGGGTTCGTCGACACATACCTGACTTGATGAACCGTCGACATTAGCCATAAAGGCTGAATGGAGAGAAGACGAAGCATAAGCAGCTTGATCCACCAGAATAGATCTTCTTTGAGTTTCTGCTGCAGCTTCTCACAAAAGTTCATCAATATCTGCATCGATTGCTGCATTTGATGTCTCACCCACATGATCATCGCCCGAGCTTGAGGATTCTTCATCTGAACTCCTGCTGTAACCCGAAGAGTCTTCATCCTCAGAAGATTCACCACCATTGGCGGAAGATTCTCCACCACTGGTGTGAATTACATCCTTCACATCCTTCACAACTTGAGCAAAACATGCTGTTCCATCGGGAGCATCACCACCCAACTGGATTGACCAGTCACAACCTTCATCCACCTGAACCGCAAGTGCCCGGTTGGTTTGGTTGTTGACAGGCACCAATGTACGCTCATTGTTTCTGTTCTGGTTCTGCTGGTTGCCTTGGTTTCTGAAGGGGTTTTGGTTCCCGTGCTGAGCTGGCTTTGTACATTCCCTTTTAAAGTGACCCCGTTTACCACAGTTGAAGCACTTCACTGCCTGTTTATCGAACCCATACTTGGTGTCTCGCTTACTCTCCAAGCTGGTTCTGCCAGTACTTTCCATCCAATCCTTTGCCCTTCTCACAGCACTAGCAAAGGCCCACTTGATATCCATCAAGTCCATCTCTTCTTTATCAATCTGCCGATAATCTTCTTGTGTCAGATTAATGTTGCCAATCTGACCTTCTATTAGCCCACAGTATGCGCTCACTACAGTGTTAAGCAGCTCCATGTGTTCCTTAGCTACTTCTACACTGACTTTAGAGAAACTTGAAGTGTCGAGCTGTACAGTACTTGGCTTTGATTGCTGACCAGCAGATGATGTTCCTCCATAACACACACGTTGTTGTTGAGCAGGAGGAGGAGGAGGTGGTTGTATTGGATTTCCATACATGTCTGTGGTGGGAGGTGGCTTAACAGGAACTTGCACCGGATTGCCATACATATCCGTGCTTGTGACAAACGCTGTTTGTAGTGGAGCATGTGGACCGGTTCTTGCAGACGAAGTACTGGAAGTTCCATAATACATTTCTGGATTTTGTGGCAGTGGAACTCTCTTCGCCTTTAATGTTTCCTCCTGATCCTTGTTTTCCAGAAGCTGCACGAAGTCGTTGATATTTGTAGTTCTCAACACTCCGTTATACTTCAGGATTTCCAAGAAACTACTCCATTGGGGAGGCAAAGCATCAGCAAACTTTTTCACCACTTCTGCTTGAGTTGTTGCTACACCAAAATTATTCAACTCAGTAAGCAAATGATAAAACCGGCTTGTCATGTCTCCCAAAGACTCCTTATCCATGCACGTGAAACAGTCGAATTCTTTCTTGAGCAGATCATGACGTAACTGACGTGTTGCTTCATTCCCTACTCCTCTGGTTTTCAACCCGTCCCACAACTTCTTGGTTGTCTTGAAACTGACAAACTGGTGGTAAATATCCTTGCTTAACGCCTGAGTGAGAATGGCGTATGCTTTCTTTTCCAGATCATACGTTTTCTTCTGATCTTCAGGAAGATCGGCAAACGTAGCAGAGTCTGAAGCAGCAACCTCTATAGCTTGATCGAAGTCTGTGGTGAAACGTATCCACAATTCGGTATTTTGACCAAGAACATATGTACGGAATCTATCAACCCAGCCCGGATAATCATTTAAATGCATCAACTTCGGAGGTCGATTCAAACTTCCGGTTTCACTTTCGCTCAATAAGATACTTTGGATGCTCGGAGTGTGATTCGATACTAATGCCCATTGACTTGATGATATGGCATTTGCTTGTGAAGATGTAGACACCGGAGACTCGGCCCATGAAGGTGATAGACTTGTGCATGTGTACTTTCCACTATCGGGAGCCGGTGTACCCCACCATGAGGGAGTGGAACCTGAGCTTGTATATTTTCCACTGTCTGGAGCCGGATTCCACCAATTCGGATTCATGATTGACAAGAAAAATAAATTCTATATCAATGTCTCGAAAGATGATGGCCACCCGAAAGATCACACAAAGCCGAAGGATCCTGGTTCGAAAGATCTGAAAAACAGAAACTTGTTAACAATAAACAGATTACAAACGAAAGATCAACACTTGTTCGAATGATCAACAGTGTTCGAAAGATCACTGTTGACTTTCGAGCAATGGTTTCGAAAGATTCAAAATTTCGAAAGATTCATACTTGAAAGATCCTTATCTTTCGAGATAAATCCTTATCTTTCGAAATAAATCCTTATCTTTCGAACAACTATCTTTCGAAAAGATTCCAGAAACGAAAGATAATGCTTAGACTTCGAAAGACTACTCGAAAGATGCTTATCTATCGAGCTGTCTTTGATCGAAAGATGGTCTTTCGAGGTCGAAGGATATCTTTCGAATGCTCACTGACACACTGACACTGATGTGAAAGGTTGGTGAAAAGGTGATGGGTTGGTGAAGGTCAACTTTCGGCAAAAGGTATGGTCAGACTGTACTTTCCCACCAACTTTGAAAAAGTTACCCAAAATGTACACCCTTATCCAGAAACCAGTCACCGAAAAATGACCGGAATTTTGGCCGGAAAAACACCAAGTTTCTTAAAAACAGATTTTTAAGTTACCCAACCCAACCTTGAACACTCCCGAAAAGTTTAGAACGCGTTTTTCAGTTTAAAAGTGCAAGAAAACCACCAAAAACGGGTGCTAAAACAAGTGTCCAAACACACCAAGAACTTGAACAAAACCCGGTTTTAAACAAGGTAAAGAGCCTTAGCTCTAATACCACTTGTAGGTCCCTCTCGGAGGATGAGGTTCAACCTTAACCTTGTTATACTAACCCACTAGCGAGTGCGGAATCCAAGCTAGTGAGCAAACCGGGATGAAACAAGCACAAACACAAACACACAAAGATTCACCGATTAACACTACTTGTATTAATGCGAATGAAAGGTTCCAGTTACAAGCACAATGTTCACAAATGTGTTTTGCAAACTCTCAAAGTGTGTGTGTGTGTTTCGGACAGAATGCTCTCTATCTCTCTAACTTTCTGTGTGCATTGCTTATCTGTCTTGAACACACTGCATGGGTATTTATACCCATACACAGCAGGTCTGGTCGAAGGATCATTCAGAATGACCGAAAGATCATCTGTCGATCACCAAGCCCTCGAATGATCCATATTTACCTCGAAGGATGGTATATCCTTCGAGGTTCAACAGTATCCTTCGTAGGACATCTTTCGAGCTCATCGAAGGATAGACATAATCCTTCGATGGTCCATCTTTCGACTCAGACACTTTACAAACATATTCCTAACTGTTGGTCCAAGTCAAACCGGAGGATGGTTGACTTGGTCAACTTACAGGACTAACAAGGACATCGTTTACATCGTGACTGAATACAGACAAAGTACAGACACAAGTGCACCAACAGGTAGAGAGGCGCATCAAGCTTGGGATGCGTCTTTCAAGCACAGGAAGCGTCTGTGAGCGAAACCCAATAAAAATGGGCACGTGGTCATGGGACGCGTCCTTGGAGTGAGGCATGATTTACGGGATGCGTCCGGCTAGTTTATGAAGCATCCGATGTGTTTTCCGGCGAGTTCTCATTGCTTATTATCTCTTTTCCGTAAGACACCAATCAAGCTCACAATATCACACATGAATTTGGCCCCAAATAGATCTCAACAGATCTTGAAGATGACGGACACTTTGTCTCTTAAGAAGATGACGAACTCAACAGATCTTGAATATCTTTCTGTTCATTATCAAAGAACGAATTCAAGAAATCAGTACCGAATTCCCAGAAACCAAAACCTATATTTTATGTTGAACTCGCCGGAAACCTGCAACTCGCCGGAAACCTGCAACTCGCCGGAAACCTGCAACTCGTCGGAAACACACACCGGACGCTTCAGAAGCTAGTCGGACGCATCCCGTGCATCATGCCTCATTCCAAGGATGCATCCCATGGCCACGTGTCCATTTTTATTGGGTTTCGCTCACAGACGCATCCCGTACTTAAATTGACCACATTTTTGTTTTTTAAGTATGAAAATTACATTTACACCCCTGTACTGTAATAAATTTATATTTTATATTTTTCTTTAACCAATTTACATTTACTCCTTTACAATTTTGCCATCTTAATTTTTCTTTTTTCAACAATGTATATTTCTACTATTACACTTTAATAAAGTTATCAAATAAGGAAACTTTATTTAATATCTTCATAAAACAACACTTTTAAAGTTTGTTTTATACAAATTTCGGTGTTTAAAACGTTCCATTCACAAAGCCGAACACCCCGTCATTATTTCCCACCTAAAGGCCCCTCCCCTTTGCGACATGAGGGGTATAAAACAAGTTCAAAGTGATGAAGAGAGAAATACTTCGAAAATATATATATATCTCACATAATATTTTTATTTTGTATTTTAGAATAGTTGGACCATCATTCTAAAGCATGAAGCAACCTTCACCATGACGAGAAGGTGGATAGACCGGAAAGTATCTATACCCGTATCCATATTCACAAGGAGCGTTAAAGTACGTTACTGGAATGATTTGATCATCATTTTTATCACCATCTTTATCCTCGTCTTTGTCCTCTTTTTTAGGCCCAACGCTTATGATCACAGCAGCGCGTCGTTTCTTCCTTAAGCAAGTTGCGACACAAACAGGGTCAACAACACCAATCACTATTAATATCTCCTTCTCTAAATCTACCGATAGCTCATTAACACCAGATAATTTGGTCACGGCCTTCATTACCTCTTTCCTGCACTTTTCAGAGTGCATACTAACCTTTACATGTATCTCCTGCAAATATGTGTGCATGCATGCAAATCATAGTTAAGAGGGTAAATATATTAAACTTTTTTTTAATATCTGCGTGTATTGTGGAGGTTTTAAAAGTTGTTTTGTATTCTAAGGAGTTTACTCTCTATATGGGAGTACATTCATACTATTAGTTTTTTTAGAGTATACATGAAGAAACACCGATTCTAATCCGCTAGGGATATAGCCTATTTTGACTGGAGGGGTTATCTTCTTGATCTCTTCCTTGATCAAAACAACTATGAGTGATCTGCAAAACTAACACCATCATTAACTCGTTAACAGGAAAAGGGGGTTCTTCCCTTAGCCATGCTTTGACGTGAGAATGATTAACTGTTTAAAGAGAGAAATAGTGTCTGTGTTTAGAGTAAGAGAGCAGAAGTTAGAGTCCTTAAACCTTTTGTGGAGTTTGGTATTTATAGACGAAGGGTTAGAGAAGGAGATGGGCTCATGGGCCACACATCACTTTCAAGGGATATCATCTGGTCCCCTATGAGATGACAGATAGTGTTTGAAGGAGGGGGGGGGGGGACGGTGGCGCATTGTGATTGGTTACACGTCACCTGCCAATTGTACTTGTTGTCACGTCTGTCATCAGCCCTTAGTGGAGATCATGGAGTAGTGAGTGACGTACACTGATTAGCTACACGTTACTATCCTTTTGTACTGTTTGTCCCCTACACGATTGATCACCATGGGGATTGGTTGGGACAGAGCTTGGCACATGCTAATCGGTTGCAGGCTACTGCCACTTGTACTGGTTGTACTTTCGTGAGCTGTCATGGTTGCGCACCCTACAAGGGTTTCCTGCACGAGAACCTTGGAACCAGTTGAGTGTCTTAGGGATTTAAGTGTGGGTATGGTCCTACACGCGCTTAGCTTGCCATTTAGAACCATACACCTTCACTAGACAACCTAGATACCATAACAACTTCAAAAAATTTCTATTAACACTTATTAATTTTCTAAACCCCTACTAAAAAAATTCAAAATTGTTACATTGATATCAAAAGCTGGTTAAGCAATCGAAGAAGATCATTACCTGAACCATGGTGTGTTAGAAATCAAATTAATCAAGAAGACGATTAATGTAGGTAAAGTGTTCTGAAATTCATGTAAGATTTATAGAATCAACCCTACGTACGTACGTTGAACATCATCATACCTAACAAATAGACTTTACATATTTTAAGACCTTTGACCTTTTATAATGTAAATTTTCACTTGAATATCTTACCAAATCATATATATTACCGGAAAACTGGAAAAGTCATCCTTTCATACCATGCTTGCATGCATACATACATACGAAATTAAGAAAATATATTACTTAAATAGTTAAATACAACAAATTAGAAAGGGACATGCAGAAATTAAGAAAATATATTACTTAAATATAACAAATTAGAAAGGTAATATGCTTGGGATACTACCGGAAGATCGCACGAAAGTAGAAAAGCCAATCTAAATAAGTGTTTTTAACTTTTTTTTATAAGGTCGACTTTATTGTATTAGGCTATCGCACTCTTTAAATTGGAGAGCCTCGTTGCCCTACTCCGGCCAGACTATGTTATCTTAACCGGGCTCACGCTGGCTTCAAAGTTTGGCTTGGGCGTTTCCCGTGAAACCATACTGCCAACTGCCATTTGAAAGCCGTTGTGCACCACATGAGTTGAACACTCTAACGTTACACACGGTGCGACGAAAATCGAGTAGGCTCAAGATAAAACCTGGCACCTCTGCAAGGAAGCTAGGCCCTATCTGTTATTGTTTAATCCACCAAAATGAAACAAGTAAGGATTAAACTTAGATCTCCATTAAGAAACTCAACTCTCACATACCATTAGGCCACAAGTGGTGGATTTAAGTGTTTTTAACTATATATGAAACTCCTAAAATATACATATTTTTTTTTTTTTGTTGAAAAGCTCCTAAAATATACATATGGCAAGTCAACTTACTCATATTCAGACTTTCAACTCCAAACGAACCTGTACCATGGAAGAATGCCACTTTCAATAATTCGGAGGGCCACACAAACAGCACCACTTGTTTAAAACAGAACAAATACATCGGCGGTCAGTGACTTAGAGCATCAACAACGGGAAGTCCAAAACATATTCCAGACCATTGGAGATGCTGTTGGCCCCAATGGATCTTTTATCTCTAGACATGAATCGAACTTGAATATAAAACCGAATATCTTTATATGTGATTCTGAATGTGTACAGGGATGTGATACAATTGAAAACTACAAGCCTATTTATACTAATTGAATAGATGCGAGTGAAAGGACGTGTCTCCTCTTGAAACACCGCGTCTGATGATCTTTTGGTGTAGGAGTCGATTGGGAAGAGACGCGTCCCCTGGATGTGTCGCTCCATCTAGTTGTAGGTTATTAACTTTCGTTTTGTCGCATCTAGTCCCCGCACTTCTATCACTAATCTAATTCTAACATAAACTATCTATTAACTATTTACCGAACAACCCTCGAACTTAAGGATGTGTAGGGATTATAACTTTCATTCACCCCCCTAATCACGAACATCCTTGAGTTGTAGATCTTGAACTCTGAGTAGCTTTATCTTCACGAATCTTCTCGGTATTTAACACTTCACATGTATCTTCTTATTCACGAACCTTGCTCCTCACGAACCATGTTTCACTCGAACTCACTTCACACGAACATTTTGCTTCACACTTGTCTTGACCGCACTTGATTTGTATCGCATGAACCTTTTCTTGTGTAGTTGTCTCAACACGAACTTCAACGGTCTTGATTAACTTCCCCACAATCATATCTCATGACTTGAATCCATATCGCATAGATTTTAGACATTCTAACTCACTCAGATCTCTAGCGGTTGTGTCACACAACAATTCTTTCTTCTGACCTAGTCACAGGATACGCGTGTCTTCTTCTTGATTATATTAAATTCTGCATTCACTGCATGTATTTCCCAGCATTCACGGCTTCATTTTCCTCTGCATGCATCCACTGCACCTTTTCTGCACTCCCTGCAACAATTTCTCTTCTTGTTTACTGCATTCACTGCATCATTTTCTCTTTTCTGCATTCGCTGCATCACGGTGTTTCTTTGCATAGCACTTTGTTTCTTCACAACCCTTCTATCGCTTCTCTCGACTTTTGTTTTTGAAATCGATTTTTCTGAGTATCTTGAAATGAGACTGAATCGATTTGATTTCTTCTTGCTCTGAATCGATTTAACCTGAATCGATTTTTTATTGGGATTCTTTGATGCGTTCTTTCTTCGTGGCTCTGGTTCTGAATCGATGTTATACCGAATCGATTTTCCTACTCCTTTAATACTGATTCGATGTTGACTGAATCGAATTATCTAAATCAATTTTCTTCTGAATCGATTTGGTTTCTGATTGATCACGAATTGAAGAACGAATTGGATTTGAACCCTAGGCTCTTTCGGTTCATCTCGGACAGAATCACACGTTTCTTTTAAATAGCGATCATCGCTTTTCTTCGAATCACTTGATCTTAACAACACACTTCGAATTACTCGAACGATTCCTTCTTCACCGGCTTCTTCTTCCGGATCGACTCGCTCGATTTTTTAAACTTTTGGCCTTCACACCTTCACCCGCGAATAAAACTGATCGCGTATAACCACCGGATTAAATTTTGATTCTTCCTGGCACTCCAACGAAACAAAAAACAACCCTGTTTTGTGCTCCTGTACTCGGTTTCATTCACTCACAAACCATAGTCCGATTGCTAACTTAGAATTCTAAAATTTCTTGACCACCAATACGAACCACTGTACTGGTAAAATTCAATTCCCTTGAATTCAACAAACTCTCAAATCTTTAACCCGCAAATAACCACAACGCGTATTAATTGAATTCCTGACAATCTAATTCGCACTATAACCCCGAAATCAAAACCCTAGATTTCGAACAAAACCCTGGTTCGACAACCTTGAACCGAAAAAACTAAAAACTTGCGAATTTAAAAATTAGAATGATGAAACCTGATCGTGAATGATCCTGCGATTCCTGTGCCTAGAGCCTGACGCTCTGATACCAATTGTTGGCCCCAATGGATCTTTTATCTCTAGACATGAATCGAACTTGAATATAAAACCGAATATCTTTACATGTGATTCTGAATGTGTACAGGGATGTGATACAATTGAAAACTACAAGCCTATTTATACTAATTGAATAGATGCAAGTGCAAGGACGTGTCTCCTCTTGAAACACCGCGTCTGATGATCTTTTGGTGTAGGAGTCGATTGGGAAGAGACGCGTCCCCTGGATGTGTCGCTCCATCTAGTTGTAGGTTATTAACTTTCGTTTTGTCGCATCTAGTCCCCGCACTTCTATCACTAATCTAATTCTAACATAAACTATCTATTAACTATTTACCGAACAACCCTCGAACTTAAGGATGTGTAGGGATTATAACTTTCAGATGCCATGTTGGCATGGTCTATTGGTATCACAGGCAACCGGTTCCCAAGACCATTCGGTTCGAGAAGGACGATGTTTACACTTGAACGAATAATTGGTACAACTTGTACACCACTTCATACTGAATCGTAATAACAGAAACGAATAATAACTAACCGAAAACACGGAATCGAACTTGAATTTTAATTAATCGAAATTCTGCACGTACATGAAACTGGAAGTGGAACCATGTATATATATGAAACTAACATGTACGTTCTTGAGGGGTTGCATCGATTGAATGGAGGGATATGTCGTTTCCCTTGTAACCGCACATACGGTTATTCCCCTCAAACATACCGTTTCACATATTAAACCACAACCCAATTCTAATGACCCATACATTAAACCTACTGGACTTCTATTGTTCTGGACCCACTAATCTACATGGCCTCAGGCCCAATATTCAAACATAACAAATAAACATAAACAGTAACATAGTTCGACCCATTAACTATTAAATAAAACTAAACTGAATTACCGGTTCGAAACCGGTTCTGAAACGGATCCGGATGTTCTTGGTTATAAACTTCATTCTCCCTCCTAAGCATGAACATCCTTGATCCGCAACCTTCTTTAATCGTCATCGCTACCGGCGACCTCGATAGTAATCACCAAGTCCGCCTCATCTTCCTTTTTTACCGCTTCCGCTCTTTCATCCTTCTTGCTTCCTTCACCCGCAATCGCTGCGTTTTTATCTCCTTTCTTTTTCATAAACTCGAAATACCACTCAATCAACTCGAGGTAATACACGTAAGCGACCTTATCACATATGCACCATCCGCTTCGAAACCATACTCGACCGCTACCTCGGCCCAAATATCATCCTCGATCACTTTCTTTACACCACCTTTAATAGTCACAATCCGGTGTAGTAGAATCAAACTAACTTCCCTTCCGTCGATGAGCGTAGGAGGCATAACGTTTTCTTTGAAGATTCCAAGAAAGAACGGTATAAACCACATAAAGACTTCCTCGAAGGGGCCACTATAAAGCTTTTCATACCCGGCTAGTTCTTCATGTAGCAAAATTAAATCCAAGGCCTCTAGGCAACTTTCGATAATCATGTCATCTTCAATGACATCTTCTTCTTCGTGAGAACGGGCAACCGCCTTTTGACGTAGTTCTTGTTTAGATTGTTGCGGATTAATTTTCAAGTGTTCATAGTAAAACACGAAACCAACCTTTTGCCTTTTCAAGTAGACAATCTCTGTCTTCTTCACACCCGACGTGCCTTCTCCATTTAGTTTCTTGTTGGTATCACAGGCAACCGGTTCCTAGGACCATTCGGTTCGAGAAGGACGATGTTTACACTTGAACGAATAATTGTTACAACTTGTACACCACTTCATACTGAATCGTAATAACAGAAACGAATAATAACTAACCGAAAACACGGAATCAAACTTGAATAAACTGGACTTTAATTAATCGAAATTATGCACGGACATGAAACTGGAAGTGGAACCATGTATATATATGAAACTAACAGGTACGTTCTTGAGGGGTTGCATCGATTGAATGGAGGGATATGTCGTTTCCCTTGTAACCGCACATACGGTTATTCCCCTCAAACATACATTTTCACATATTAAACCACAACCCAATTCTAATGACCCATACATTAAACCTACTGGACTTCTATTGTTCTGGACCCACTAATCTACATGGCCTCAGACCCAATATTCAAACATAAAAATAAACATAAACAGTAACATAGTTCGACCCATTAACTATTAAATAAAACTAAACTGAATTACCGGTTCGAAACCGGTTCTGAAACGGATCCGGATATTCTTGATTATAAACTACATGGTCCAGTATGACTCATCCGGTGTGAAACAAATGGGTCCCATACGAATCTCTCAAGCATCCAGAATCCAGATGGCCGGATATAATTTATTTTAGATTTTTATAGTTTTTCATCTTATTTGTTTCCTCTTTTAATTTAATAAATTAAGTTAATTTTACATGCTACACTTTATTCATTACAGAAAAACACAAAAAATAAAGCAAAATAAGTTGTTGTGTATATAAAACCCCATTCAAACAAAATATACTTTACTTACTATGTGTATGAAAAGTAATCTAAACGGTGCAATTAGTTGCATTGCTACGTTGCTACAGGATTTGATGAGCTCGGTACCAACCGGTACCGAAAATACCGTTACCGAATCTCCAAAAGTGGGTACCGGTACCGAATATACCTGGTACGGTACGGCTCGGTACCGGTCGATACTGGTACGGCACCGACATTTGAGGGTAAAAATCGATGAATACCGGTGCCGAACCGGTGCCTAAAATACACCCGGTTTGGTAAATTTGATACCGGTACCGATACCCGATACCATTTACTTATTCCTTAGTGATACTACTATTCATTTTATTCTATTTTTATTACTATTACTAGGGTGAAGATACAATAGGAAGTTTATTTGGCTAGGAAAGCTAGGAAGTGATCTTGATCATCCATTTAGTTAATCAGTGGCTAAGATTAAATGATGGAAATTGAAGGGAAGAAAAAAAGCGCGTGAGTTTGTTTAGAGGCATTCTAGTCAATCCAAGACAATAGTTTCTCTCTCCTCCAATTTCCCCCCATTTTTTAAACGTTAATAACTCTTTCATACGACATTATTTTTTATAAAAATTGCACCAAATAAAAGAGCGTTTTTTTATCTTTAAAACGAGTATACTATTGCTATATTTTCGAAAAAAAAATTTGAAAACCCAGTTGCGTAAAACGCAATGCAAAAAAACCCAGTTGCGTAAAACGCAACGGAAAAAAACCTAAAAAATGACATTTTTCTAAAACGCAATGCACCAAAAACACAAAGAAATGTCTTATTTGTAAAACGCAATGGCCAGAAAACACAAAGAAATGTCTTATTTCTAAAACGCAATAGCCTAAAAACTCAAAAGAAAGTGTAGTTTCTAAAACGCAATGGACTGAAAACACATAAAAATGTGTTTTACCTAAAACGCAATGCACTAAAAACACAAACACATGTCTTATTTCTAAAACGCAATAGCCAGAAAACACTTAAAATGTATGTTTTCTAAAACGCAATGGACTGAAAACACATAAAAATGTGTTTTACCTAAAACGCAATGCACAAAAAACACAAAGAAATGTCTTATTTATAAAACGCAATGGCCAGAAAACACTTAAAAATGTCTCAATTCTAAAACGCAATGGCCTAAAAAACAAAAGAAAGTGTTCTCTGCCCCTTGGACCCCGCCAGGGGCTGCCGCCCCTGGGACCCTGCTACTAGGGGCTGCCGCCCCCGGACCCCCGCCAAGATCGTAAAACGCAATGACTAAATCAAAAACCCAGATCGTGAAAATGAAATTAAAGAATTTCTTACATGGATCGAAGCCGATTTCTTCATCAATTGACGAAATTTGAATGATAGAAACACTTATCAGGGATTGAGTTGAACGGATCGAGTGATTATCTTCAAAATCACAGGAAAAAACAAGATTTTGAATGAAATTAAACTGGGTTTTCTTAAAAAAAAAAAAAAAAAAGGCTGAAGAATACGTTGATCGGGTGTTTGAATCATTGATTGATGACGAAAATCGCACTATAATTTAGTGATTATTGAGATAGTAAGTGAAGAAAAGGTTGGAGATGGTGGATTTTGAAAATGGTGGGTTTTGAAGTAATTGGGGAGAAGAAGGAAGAAGAAAGGATGGGATTGACTAAAATACCCTTTCTCTTTAGTTTAAAATTTGTCACATGTTATAATCCTATTGCTTTCTAGCCAAAATAAACTTCCTATTTGATCTTTTCCCACTATTACTATTAATTCAATTCAGTTTTTAATATATATATATATATATATATATATATATATATATATGTATATATATATATGTAGGTAAATATTAGGTTACTACTTTCAAAAACTAAAGATTTGGGTAAATGCGAATGTATTTTTTATACTTTTTTAACTTAAAAATTACTTTTATATGGCTTTCGTGGGATTTAAAGATAGAACATTTTTCCCTTTATTAAAAGAGAGAAAAAGACAAAAAGGTTGGATTTTAACTGAAAAATCTGATATGCTTTTGAATGAAAATAGCAACAAAATTGAAACCACAGGGACTCAAATTCAAAAGGTTTGAATTTTGAACTAAAGTGAAAAAAGTGATCAAACCTCATAAACCATTTTGACAGTTTACTTGTATTATTGTTAATATGATGGAATAATTCCAATATATTAGACTTGAGATTAATAGCAAGATTAGAAGCATATCCATGCATAAAATAGTGCTATGTTATGTTTAAATTTAGTTATATTGAATCATAGGGTAGGGTTCTAGAGTGAACAATACTATATTTGTAAACTGGATGAACAAAATTTTGATCATTGATTTAAGAGTAAATTACAAAAGTCGTGCTTTATGTTGGCACTAAATTACAAAGTGTGTCATTTGTCTTTAAAAAGTATAAAAAACGTACTCGATGTTTGCACACCATTGCACGTTATGTTCTTTAACCCTAACTCAGTTATTTTTAAAATCAGACTAAGTGGACCCAATGCTTATGAAATTACTAAAGTACCCTTACCTATTATAAATTTTAAAATACAAAATTAAATTTTACAATTAAAACAAAAGAAATTAATACTGCTCCCCCTCTCTCTCTCTCTCCCTCTCCCTTCTGCAATCCCATCTATACCCATATTCAACAGATCTGACAGGACCATACTACTGAAGGTCTGCCCCCTCTAATCTCTTTGATCTAACACCATATTTAACAGATCTGACAAGACCATAGGTACGAGAAAATGGTGTCCGAATCAGCCACAGACAACCTAAGAACGACAGAGTAGATCAGAACTTGGAATCGAGCCCAAACATCCCTGATCTACAACCACATAACATATCAGAACTTGAAAGGTACGCCGATGGTGTGATGAATCGATATCAGAAACATGCCGCCGGGGATTTTGATTGTAGAATTTATACTTCAATCGACGTGAAGGTGATGATGATGAGAGATCTAAACAAGATCAGATGGCTATATTCATCTTCTCTAGCGAGTTTCAAGAGATGTTGTGATGTTGTGGTATTGTGGCGGCGACAGCTATGTGGTTATGTTGTGATAGTGGTGGCATTGGCAGTTTGGTGACGGTGGTGTTGGATGGTAGGTTGTGGTGGTGGTGGTGGTGGGCGGGAAGGTGCTAGTGGTCGTGGGGGAAGGTGGTGATGGCCGGCGGGGTAGGTGGTGGTGGTGGTAGGTGGGTGGTAGTGGTGGTGGTAGGATGGGTACTGGTAGTGCCAACAAGGAACTAGAGAGAGAGAGTTAAGAGAGTGAGAGAAAGAAATTTAGAGAGGGGGAACTTATTTATCCGTTTATATATTTTTAATATTTCAAAATTCTTTTTTTTATTTATTAAATAGATCTTAAATAATTGTGAAATTACCAATCTACCTTGATTTAACCATAAAAACTAACTGAGTTAGGGTTAAAAGGCATAACGTGCAAAGGTTTGCAAACATCAAGTACGTTTTGAAGACAAAGGACACACTTTGCAATCTAGTGTTAACATAAAGGACATTTTTTTGTAATTTTCTCTTGATTTAAATCATCAAATCGTAAAATACACTAGTGTATTTTCATCATCAAATTTTGACCATTGATTTACACTTGTGTATTGACAATAAAGGGCTAGGATTAGTTCATTGGTGTTCACAATCAAGTGATGGTTCACTAATGAACCTTACCGTTGAATGAATCATATACGTAATATATATATAGAAACGGGTTCGGGAGAAAACGCTCAAAAGTGTGAGAACGGTGAGAACGCTTCCTGGCCCAACACGTGTCACGCCGCCTAGAGAAGGGCGGGGGGGCTTTTTTGTCCTTTCATATTTGGTTTTTAAACGCGTGTCACTTTATCTTTCCATTTTTTGGCGTTTAATAAATACGCGGCGTTTTTTATTGTTTTTAGATCAGGATCATAGTAAATATTTTGGCGTTTTAAGTATTGTTTTGGCGTTTTTATTGTTTTTTAGATCAGGATGCAGGCCTTTAATGTAAAAAACATCAGTAATTTTCTTGATTTTATTATATCAAGTGTTGTGCCATGTAGGATACAGGCCTATAATGTGACAGGCAATTATGGCGTTTTGAAAAGATAAATAAATTCAGTTTTTCATGTAGTGGCTTTTAATATAATAAATGCTTGGCAATAATGATACCGTCTCTTCATTTTACTGTTTTAGCAATTACTGTTTTCTTTCAATTTTCATCTGTCAATTAGTGTTGATTTTTCCAGTAATACTTTGTTTCGCGTGTTTTGGCGTTTTATATAGCAACATCGTGCTTTGCTAGCATCCGTTCTCACAGTTTTTCACACTATTAGGCGTTTTGGTGTTTGTAGTTTTTGGCGTTTTATACTCAATTTTTTTTAAATTAGTAGAGAACTAGACAATAAACAACAGAGAATTAGATAACAAACAATAGAAAATGAAAAAAAATTAAAAATTATAATCTAATTTCTCATCCAAATCTTCACTGACATCAGCCTCTTCTACTTTAACCCTTTTTGGCGTTTTGAACCTGTTTTTGAATACCTTATGTAGATCCTTATTTTCCTACATAACGTTCGTCTTTAGTAGATGCTTATTTTTTGTGGCATCCTTTATTGTGGGCGGATATATGCTTGTTTGATGACATGTTGAAGACCAACGCCTGCTCTAATGTATTGATCCCATCATGCAATCAATATATCCATCAAGAACAAAGTGACATGATGTCATATCAGTGTTATCAGTCTCTTTTTCTTGAATATTTGTCCATCTCATTCAGCAAAAGATTATAGAGATACCCAACTCAGAGAAGAATACATTCAGTGAAACTTCATTCAGATCAATACTCGATATAGAAGAATCGAGCTTCTGCATCTGTGGCTTTTTTTAACTATTATTTTTGGCGTTTTAAAGTGAATGGTTTATAGGAAATATGGCGTTTGTTTTTGGGTTGTGATCAGTTGATTGTGCAGAGACGTCTCTCTTATAGGATGTTTTTGGAGCGTAGTTTAGGCGGGATTTTATTTATAATAAATGATATTAATAAAGTAGCCGTCTTTTCAGTTACTGTGTATTTTTACTCTTTTTTGTTCAGCTTTTTATGAGTTTTTAGGGTCATAGACTTTCCATCTCCCAATTTTGGCGTTTTTAATGGCTTTAAGTAGTTTTTGGCGTTTCTTTCCATTTTTAGTTTTTATTAATACTTCTGCAAACTACTTTCATTATAGTTTCGGAGTTTTTGGTGATTTTACTGCATTATGGCGTTTCAAATGCATTATGACTGTTTGGCGTTTTATTAATATATGTATTTTTTTATTCTAAGTTGAAAAATACATAACAAACAACAGAAAAAGAAAATTAAAAAATAAAAATAGAAACAATTCATCTTCCAAATCTTCACTGTCATCAGTCTCTTTCTTCTTTGAATCATATTCGCTGGCGGTTTGGCTTAACCATGCTTGTGTTTTCGTGGCCGTTTGGAAAGACAAAATGACATGAGTTTTTTGTTTGAATATGTATATTCAAATAACTCATCAGTGTCATTCGTCTTTTCATGCCATTATAATATTCATCAATAACAAAACACAAAAAGTGACATAAGTCTGACACCAGTATCTTTTTGTTTATGATTTGTCCATCTCGTGCAGCAAAATGTTATTTGAGTCACAGCACCTCAGGGAAGAATGCATTCTCCGAAACTTTGGCGTAGAACAATATTTGAATATACAAGAAACGATATTCGCCATTTTTGGCGTTTTACTGAGGAAATAGTGTATCTGAAAGAACCGTCTATTTTTTGGAATCTTTGATGTTTGAGTGTTTTTGGCGTTTTCTAAGATGAATGGTATATAGTAGAAAATATGGCGTTTTTTGAGTAGGTGTGTTTGATGTTTTGGGGATTTTGGCGTTTGTAAGATGAATGGTATATAGTAGAAAGTATGGCGTTTCAGGTTCTGGGGGGGGGTGTTTTTATGTCTGGGATGTTTTTGTTTATATAGGGATGTGTTTTGGTTCGTAATGGCGTTTTATTCATTAGTATGGCGTTTTGGTATAGAAGTGTAAAGACCTTTTTACCCTTAATGAGGCGCGTCCACGTAATAAAATTGATGTTATTTACGAAAACGCCACCGCGCCAATCTAGTCCATAGATTGTTTTAATCGGACGATCCATAAGCATTCTCACACTTTCTACAGTTTTCTCTAAATCCCGACCCTATATATATATATATATATATATATATATATATATATATATATATAGGATAAGGATTCGTTAGGAACCACCCTTTATTGCGAGAAACGCGAGAACCAATTTGAACACAACCAAAAATACCTAATAAAAATTAAAAAGATACAGTGCAGCGGTACTGTTGTTCTTTTTTTAGTGACGAAATGTAACGTTTTTTTATAAAAAAATTTGATCAAAAAGTATCGTTGCACATCTGCATGTGTATGCATATGCACATGTGCATTCGCATGCACACGTGTATCGCTGCTGTTGTTCAATATTTTTAGTAACAAAAATTAGTGATTCTTAATAAAAATATATAAAAATAAGCATTTAGTTTTGGGGTTTAGCTTTATGATTTTGTTTTTAGCATTTAGACCATGCGTAATGGGCGTTATTTTTTCAAAATTTGCCACCAAACACGCCCAATCACGCCCCCTCCCACCCCCTGGGCATTATTGGTCGTTATTGAGCAATTTCCCCCCTGGGCGTTTTTAAATAATGTTTTGTCCAAATTTCAACCACCAATCACATTTAATCTTCCTTTTTCTTGGCCAATAGTCTTTTTTGTTGGGTTTTTTATTTTTATTTAATTCTCTACACCCTTTTAACATAATGCCCACATCCCCACTACACCCATTTTAGAAAAATGCCCAATAATACCCCTTGCTGACTGTACGGCCACATAGCGGAAAACGCCTAAATGTAGAGGCATTAATTACCCTTACCACTACGCATGGTCTTAGCTTGGGTGGGGGTTTTAGATTTTGAGGGGTGGGAGGTGAGGGTGGGGTTCGGTTTTGAGAACCCAAAAACCTATATAGGGTAAGAGTAATTTGAGAACCACTTTTATTACGAGAATCACGAGAAATAATGAAAGATTAGAATATACTTAAAATTTCAAAAATTCAACTTTCTATACTTCAAATCGGTTTTGCACTAAATAAACAATTAATAAAATATTCCACTTTTTCCATTACTTTTTGTAAAATTTTATGATCCAAAAATAACAAACACAAACAACACAAGAAATAGTGACAAAACGGTGACAAAATCTTATTTATCCAACCTAAAAGATTTTCCCCCCAATTACCCAAAAGATCTTACAAAAGTAAGATCAAATACAAAGTACAGAATACAGAAAGAATAGTGATGATCATCCACTGATGATCATCAACAAAACAATACAAACAACAACAAGAACAATCTCTCAGATACAGATGAGAGATTGTTTATACAAATCTCCGGAGAAGACTGAAACCCTAGCAGAGCTTTTGATCAAATGGTTACAAGTACAATAATGAACTGTGACCAGGCTTTTATATCTTGAACTTCACAACTTTCACTTTCAACCTTCAAGTATGCTCCACAATAATAAACAACCCTTAAAGTTCCAGTTAAGCCCCTGAGATATTTGTTACAATAACCGACTAACAAACAAGTTGACAAGTTGACCCAACAACTTACAACAACCCCAATAATGAAAGTAGAATACCCAAAACATAATAAGCCCAAGTATCCAGATCATAATAAGCCCAATAACATGAACAATAATAAGAGAGCCCAATGGATGAAGAATACAACCACTTGTAACATTTTAACACCCCCCTTCATTCATTTGGCTTAAACAAATCAACTAACATTAATTTCTCACAAAACTGAGCATGTTGTTCAACACCAAGACCCTTAGTAAGGATATCAACAAGTTGACTTTCTAAGTCAACTTTCTCAGGATTTATAATGCCATTTGATACTTGTTCTCTTAGAAAATGCAAATCCAATTCGAAATGTTTAGTCCTTTCATGAAACACTGGATTAACTGCTATTGACATGGCAGACTGACTATCACATTTCAAGCAGATAGGTAAAGAACAATTAACAGATAACTCAGAAAGTAAATTTTTCAGCCACATAAGTTCACAAGTAGCAGAACACATAGCACGATACTCTGCTTCTGCAGTAGATCTAGAAACAGTACTTTGTTTCTTACTTTTCCAAGAAACAAGACATTTTCCCAAAAAAAATGCAGTAACCAGTTACAGATTTTCTAGTAGACAAACATTTTGCCCAATCAGCATCAGCATACCCAAGTAAATCCAGATTTAAACCCTTTTTAAAACTCAGACCTTTTCCAGGACTTTGTTTTAGATATCTTAATAATCTTAAAGCAAGGCTTAAATGCATTTCATTTGGATTATGCATAAACTGGCTCAAAAATTGAACTGTATAACTTATATCAGGTCTTGTTAAAGACAAGTATATAAGTTTACCAATTAATTTTTGAAACCCAGTTATATTTTTTAGAACCTTTTGAACTTTATCAAGCTTTGAATTAACTAAAAAACTTTGTTCAATAGGTGTATTAACTAGCTTACATCCTAAATAGCCAAATTCACTCAGAAGTTCCAAACAGTATTTTCTTTGTCTAAAACAGATCTCATCATTATTATACAACACTTCAATTCCCAGGAAATACTTTAAAAATCCTAGATCTTTAATCTTAAAAGTATCATTTAGAACCTTTTTAATACTTTCAATCTCAACAACAGAATTTCCAGTTACTACTATATCATCAACATATACAAGCAAGAACACAGTAATATCAACTTTGTTCAAAATAAACAAAGAATGATCACACTTGCTTTGTGTAAAACCAAATTTTAACAATACATTAGTTAACCTTTCATTCCATTTCCTAGGTGCCTGTTTAAGGCCATACAATGATTTAACAAGTTTACAAACTCTTGTTTCATCTTTAGAATAATACCCTTGAGGTAACTTCATATAAACATCCTCAGTTATAGAACCATGTAAAAAAGCATTATCAACATCTAATTGAAACAAAGGCCAATTAAAATGCACAGCTAAGGCAACAACAGTTCTACTAGTAACCATTTTGACAACTGGTGAGAAGGTCTCTCCAAAAATCAAGACCTTCTCTTTGATTAAAACCCTTAGCAACAAGCCTAGCTTTAAATCTTTCAACCTCACCATTTGACTTATATTTAACTCTAAAAACCCATTTACAACCAATAGCCTTCCTATCTTTAAGAAGATCAGTTAGGACCCAGGTGTTATTTCTGAACAAAGCTTCCATCTCTTTGTTCATTGCCTCTACCCACCTGGGATCACTAGCTGCTTCTTCATAACATGAAGGCTCAACAACCTTATTTAGAGAAGCAGTGAAAGCCATATTATCTGAAGACAAACAAGAATAACTAACAACCTTATCTAAACTATATTTCACCTTACTATTTAACACAAAATTCTTAAACTTCTTGGGCACAACAACTTTCCTAGTAGTCCTTCTAAGAGAAGGACTTGTTCCCTCAGATGGGTTAAACTCATCATGTGAGGTACTAGTGTCCTCTGCCCTACCAGGCCCTTCACTACTACTACTTTCAACTCCATCTACAGAATGCTGTTGATCAGCACTGGTAGGAGTGGCAGATGTAGAGGGGATTGGTTGCTGATCTTCACCAGTAACCTCATGAGTTTGATTACTCCCCTCTTCATCATTGGGAATTAAAGGTTTAGTTGTTAACACCTCAACACTATCAAAAAAATTCAGATGATTTAATTTTTCAGTTAAACACATATCTTGATTGGTTAAACTGTTTGATTTATAAGGAAAAACAGTTCCATAAAATTTTACATCTCTAGAATAAAACTCTTTTTTGTTATCTAAACTCCACAGTTTATAGCCTTTTTTAACATTGGAATAACCAATCAATATACACTTTTCAGCATTATAAGACAACTTATCTGAATTATTTAATATAGTACTAAAGCATAAACAACCAAACACTCTAAGATGTGTAAAAGAGGGTTTAAAACCAAACATTAACTCATAAGGACTTTTACCTAACAGCACAGAAGAAGGTAACCTGTTAATGAGATAGACAGCAGTTAACACACAATCAGACCAAAAACTAAGTGGAACACCACTTTGAAACAACAGAGATCTTGCCAAGTTTAAAAGATGTCTATGCTTTCTTTCAACCACACCATTTTGTTGTGGTGTGTAAGAACAGGATGTTTGATGCAAAATTCCTTTAGTTTTACAAAAAACTTCCATCTTATTATTTACAAACTCAGTCCCACTATCACTTCTAAAAACCTTAATTTTAGTTTTAAATTGAGTTAACAATAGCTCATAAAAACTTTCAATATTCTCAAAAACTTCCATCTTGTTTTTTAGTAAATAACACCAAACAGTACGAGAGAAATCATCCACAATGGTTAAGAAATATTTAAAACTATCTCTACTAGTAACTTTATATGGTCCCCAAACATCTAAATGAACTATCTCACCTATACTCTTGGTTTTATATTCACTTAAAGGAAATGGGACTCTGACTTGTTTTGCCCTATGACAAACTTCACAAGGATTTTTAGCAACATTAACAACACCTAGATCATCTTTTAAAATTGACAAGACTTGATCAGCAGGATGACCTAACCTACTATGCCACAAACTGCTATTGTTTAAACTGTTAAAACAAAAATTTATTGAATTACCATTTTTCTAACAAAGTAAAGACCATTATCCTGTTTACCAGTCACCAGGATTCTCCCTGATTTCGAATCCTGAAGCACACAATTATTATCATTAAAAATAACAGTTATATTATTGTCTTTAGACAACTTATAAACAGACAAGAGATTGACACTGTATGTAGGAACAAAAAACACATCAGTTAGAATGACATCTTCAGCAAGTTTTATACAACCAATTTTAGAAACTTTAGCTTTTGTTCCATTAGGATGTGACACAGTTAGATCATACTCAGACACATCAACACTATTAAACATATCATTATCAGTTTTGACCATGTGTTGATTAGCACCAGAGTCACAAATCCAATTACAATCAAAACCAAAGTTTATTAGACTTGAACAACACATAAACTTATTTAAAGAATTAAAGACACAATTAGACTCACCTCCCATATTAGAAGGTTGAGACTCAGAGTTGGTTTTTTCACCTAGAAGACTTAATAATTTTGCAACCTGCTCTGGAGAAAAAGGAGACATAGAAGGTACAGAAGACACATTTGATTTAGAGTTTGAAAAATTTTTACCAACATGACCTCCAGGTTTCTTTTTGAACCCTGAAGGATATCCAACTAACTCAAAACATCTATCAACAGTGTGCCCCACCTTATGACAATGTGTACATTTAAGATTAGGATTAGGACCTCTATACTCTTTCCTTTTTTGTTCAAAGGACTGGTTTGTTTTAGAAGCAAATGACACACTTTGACTTTTTGAACTTCCACTAGTATTTCTATGTGACTCTTCTCTGGATACAATTGAAAAGGCAACTTTGACAGAAGGTAATGGTTCTCTAGTTAACAAATTTGTTCTTACAGGTTGATAGATATCATCTAAACCCATAAGAAACTGCATAAGTTTGATAAGTGTAGAAAAATCATTAAAATCTTTTGCCGCCTGACATGAACATGTAGGCAGTTGAAGCACAGCATCAAACTGCTTCCACATTGTATTTAATTTGTGATAATATTCTGAAACAGAACTACCACTTTGAGTTATACAATTAATTTTTTATAAAGATCATAAACTATAGAACCATCAACTTTATGATAAGTTTCTTTTAAATCTGTCCAGACTTCAGAAGCAAGTTTAGAAAAAACCTGCCCTAAATACAGTTCTTCTGATACAGAATTTAACAACCAGCTTAACACCACAGAGTTACATCTATCCCATTGACTACTAAAAACAGCATCATCAGTATCTTTCTTACACTTACCATCTATAAACCCAAACTTATTCTTAGCTTCTAATGCTAACTTCATAGCACTAGACCAAACCCTATAATTTTCTGTTCCTTTTAATTTTATGTTCACAATACTTAAGGAACTTGAATCACTAGGATGCAAGAACAACGGATTACCTATGTCTAACTTGCTAATTAAAGTCTGAGAAGACCCAGCATTATCATCCTTATCAGTCATATTGAACAATCAACAAACAAAGCACCAACAAACAAACAATCAGAATCAAACAATCACAACAGCAAAACAACAGAATAACAGATCTAAGGCAAAGCTGTATCAGTGTCCAGATTCCAGGTTCATCACTTATAGTGCCTGGACAGGTCTTAATACAGGAGCCGATAACAAACGATCTAACAACAATAATACGCAGAACAATAAACCAAACAATAAGGTGCCGGTCCTCACTACCCCGACTTCAACTAAATCAACCAACAAAAATAAAGAGAGGAGATAGAATGATCTCACAGTGGGTGCAAGCAATCCAAGAAATCACCAGATATAAATAGATCTGAGGATTTTAACACAATATCAACAACAAACCAACTGGTCAGTTTGCCCTAAATCTTCAAGGATTTAGAGACCAACGCAGTTCTTCACCAAGACAGAAGAAACCCTAGCTAGGGTTTGAATACACCAAGAAACTCCCAAGATCCAGAAGATCTACCACTATCAGACACAGATCTTCAACTTGAAGCAGACCTATACACAAATCAAGAACCAAATCAGATTAAACAGTGGAAATCAGAACGGATCAAGAGCAAAAAAGCTCTGATACCATGTAAAATTTTATGATCCAAAAATAACAAACACAAACAACACAAGAAATAGTGACAAAACGGTGACAAAATCTTATTTATCCAACCCAAAAGATTTTCCCCCCAATTACCCAAAAGATCTTACAAAAGTAAGATCAAATACAAAGTACAGAATACAGAAAGAATAGTGATGATCATCCACTGTGATCATCAACAAAACAATACAAACAACAACAAGAACAATCTCTCAGATACAGATGAGAGATTGTTTGTACAAATCTCCGGAGAAGACTGAAACCCTAGCAGAGCTTTGATCAAATGGTTACAAGTACAATAATGAATTGTGACCAGGCTTTTATATCTTGAACTTCACAACTTTCACTTTCAACCTTCAAGTATGCTCCACAATAATAAACAGCCCTTAAAGTTCCAGTTAAGCCCCTGAGATATTTGTTACAATAACCGACTAACAAACAAGTTGACAAGTTGACCCAACAACTTACAACAACCCCAATAATGAAAGTAGAATACCCAAAACATAATAAGCCCAAGTATCCAGATCATAATAAGCCCAATAACATGAACAATAATAAGAGAGCCCAATGAATGAAGAATACAACCACTTAGTAACATTTTAACACTTTTGTTTCGATTCACAATTCACAAATTGTGTCATTGGGCCAACCAACATGCACTACCACAAGCAAAGTACTTCCAACCCACCAATTCTCAAAGAATCCAAATTGTGCTTAAAGGTTCCCATTATCATTATTATCATCATTATCATTATTATTATTATTATTATTATTATTATTATTATCAATTTACACAAAAATTTGGAGAGCCACAAACAAAAAGGTTTTTGAGGACCACTTCATCTCGATCTCTTGGTCGGTGGATCAGATAAAGGAAGAAGCGTTTCTTTGTATGTGCAACCGTTCAGATGTTAAGACGCCGTCGTGGGAAAACTGGAGAGATTTTCACTTCCTAGACATGTTGTAATCCTCTTTGTCTTTTTGTTTCGTTCTTGTTATTGTTTTTGTTTTGTTTCGCAGTTTCTTGCTGGCTCTTTATATTTATATATAAAGTGAGTTGCCGTTAAAAAAAAATCAATTTACACAAAATTGAATAGTGAAAGTACCTCAAATATTAAATTTATAAATTAATAAATGTATGGGAAATATTAGTAAGTGATTAATATCTAATTTCCAAGATAGTCTGATGTACACCAAAAGGGTTACGGCAGTCAATGACGGTTTTATTATTTAACTTCATTTACCTCTGTTTTATTTTAACTAGTATTAAGGCTTTGCGTTGCAGCGGTTGTCATAAAACTATATCATTGTCAGCGACCACCAACACCGGAAACACTCGTAAAAACAAATTAAATAAAACGGGGAAAAAAATAACGTCGGGCGAAAAGCAGACATAAAATCTTTGAATCATGCACGCTCGTTGCCGAGAAATTAAACCGAAACGTAAAACATAGAAAAAAATAACTAAGTCCATCCAAGAATCGCGTGTTGGATGAACTTGTCAAAAACATAAAAATAGATGTGACGCGACGAGTCAGTCAAACGGGAAAAAAATATACGAAAAAATGTTGAACCCCACACGCATGTTGCGATGCGTTAACTTACAAAATTTAGAACAAAACGAAAAAACTTAGGAAATATGAAAACTATGGTGGACCAAAATTGAAAATAAAAAAAGTTGAGATTAAATTGCAAAACATGAAAAAGTTTGGGTTAAAAGTAAAAAACAAAGGGTCTAAATTGCAAAATTGAATTTATTTATTAATTTTAGATAAAGATAAGGATAAAAATAAGTGATATGTATATATTGGTTATTAATTAATATTAATTATTAAAAGAAATTTATTAAACAAATATAAATAAAATTTATAAGTTTGAAGGAGAGAATATCATGTGTTCATATGGCATTATTACTATTTGTAGTATTTTATTATATTAAGTTATAGGGTGTGGTCATGATCCTCATGGCTACCATGACCCTCCACGTCAGTGCCATGTAACTCACCTCTAATTCATCATCCAAAACCGCTACCCTAAAGGTGTAGTCATGACCTAAATCACTAGCCCCTTATTTATTTTAATTTATCTTTGTCTAAAGAAAAATGAAATAATTTGTTGAAAAATGGAAAGGAGGACCATGATTGCCATAAGCAAGAGGGTGGTATAGCCTTCTATTCATATTCCTAGATGACAATCATGTCTCAATCATGACCCCACACCCTTTAGCCTTATAAGTTAGATTAGTGAGAAAATAATTTCAACATGTAAACGCTGACTTATTCGTGTTGACAGGGTCAGTTGAAAATCAACTTAGCAAAATAAGTATTAAATTAATTAATTAAAGTTTTAAAAGGGTCAGTTGAAAATCGACTTAGCAAAATAAGTATTAAATTAATTAATTAAAGTTTTAACAAAAGTCAACTGGTCAACCATAGAAAATCTAATTTAACCATTATATAATTTCATTGACCCAATCCGATCTTCTAGCTGTTCGTGATCATCAATCTAATTAAGTAATTTTTGTAAAAGTCACACGTATTGGCTTATACGATACGTATTGAAAAAGTAAGGTGTGCGGATAAATAGTCAGGTGTGCCAATAGAATTCCCCTTACTGATTTGGCTTTGGGATGTTATGATTGATCTTCATGTTATTGCGAAGTACAAAACTAAATGGATTTAAAAGTTAGGAACATCATCAACCAATGAGTCGTACTTATAATTAATGCCATTGTCACGTCATTATCACATCACACACCACGTCACCATAAACAAAGAAAGTCAATGATATGTTAAAGTGAGTATGTTTTGAGCAACAAAGTTGAAAGTTAGCAACAATGCTATTAACCAGATTCTTATTATGGATCAGTATCTACCAATGAGTCATAGTATGAATTACTTAAATCCAATTTTCTTATCTGTTAGGCCCTAACTCGATCGTATATGAACAATCTAGTCAAGCTCAATCACACACACGTGGGGAAACTGTGTATGTAATCACCATGTATACAATAACGAGTGAAAGTAGAATAGAACAAGATATGAGCATATAATACAATCTCAAATCAATTTCACCTTTAACTATGTGTTTTACAGGTTACAGAACGATTACATTTCATACACATAAGTCACTTATTTATAGGTGAGGCGAAATTGACCAACAATGCTAGGTTGTGCTTGCCACTTAGGCAACGCCTGGTTGCGCTTACATTCAAATTACAAAACAACTAAGTACAATTTACAAAACAACTAGACACGAAACTCCTAAAGTAACTGACACACAAAATTTGCACCAACACTATTTATAACTGTGGCACCTGAGGAAAATCCACAATTATCTTAATTTGTCATTTCACTTCTCCGCTTCTGTTTATCAAATTTCGGAACGAAATTTCTTTCAAGTTGGGGATGATGTGACAACTTGCACTTTTAACATTTTTTCAAGTATTGGTCCTTGCATGTTTGTTTATAATTGAATGGTTAACATGTTTGATTGTGCTTGATTGTCTTAAGCGATAAATGTTAAACGTCATGTTTTATGATACATAGCCTTGTGGGCCGAACCCCTTTTCCTTCTCTACTAATTCTCGGCCCAATCCAAACGAGCCTATGGAAGCCCGGCTGTTGAGCGCATACACATACACGGTTTATGTGTATGGCTCTCATAATCTCACTAAACACAAAACTAGCAAACCCTACTCCCCCTTCCTCTCTCTCACTCGACGACAGACCATAGCTTTCTTGTTCGAGACCTTGGTTTCATCATCTCATCCGGTTAGTATTAGTCCTTGATATCTATTGATTTGTGTTAGGATTGCATGCTAGTAAAATCCGTGATGAACAAACTTGTACTAACAAACTGTTAGGATCGATTTAGGGGCATGAGTAATCTTAGTCAATGATCTAGAACTGCTTAACAATGTACTCGTTGGTATGATTATGTAATGGAAACCGACTTAAAGGGATGATGTGTTGTTAATGATCATGATGATCGAATAGTGGGTTAGGGTTCTTACACATAAGAGTTTTGATCGAGTTTGAATGATGGTTATGATCGATGATAGTTGTTTTGATTAAGTAGTGATTTAGAACTGCATGATAACAAATGATGGTTGAAATACTACTTCAAGAGTTCGGTTTGAATATTCAGAATGATTGATAAAAATTGTTGATTTTGATGATACTTCATGAACGTGTATAATTGTTGATTTAATGTGATATTTGATCTGATTTGAAACTGCCAAACTTGCTATGGATGATGAGGAGTTAATGGGCTGCAATTTAGGAAGTCTGTTACATTATTGGTCTCGACAGTGGTTGCGAGCCGAGACCGCACAGTCTCGACTCGAGACCACAACTCACTTGCACACAAACAACAAGACTCAAGACCTTGGTTGCGGGTCTTGTTGCGACTCGAGACCTGACCCGAGACCACCTAGTCTCGAGTGATGAATGCATGAACAGAGAATCCCCTCAGTTGTGACTCGAGACCGTGGTACTACAACTCGAGACCTTATGTTGCGAGTCGAGACCTCCTAGTCTCGACTGATGTTGGGCCTCGTAGGCCACATGCTAGTTGTTGGGCCCAACGTACACCGAGTTGTACAACTTCACGGGCCTTATACTATTGGGTCATTTGATGATATTGAACCGTTATGCCATGAGGTTTATACATGTTGAATGTTGTTGCGTGAGTACTTGTATATTGTGTGCTAAAATGTGTGTAAGAGCCTGTATGACTACTTGAACCTAAAACTGGTAAGCATTGGTAATCATCATAGGGCGTGATTGATTAACTTGAAACAAGTAAATAACCAACCGAGCAATCTAAGGTGAGTTCACTACTCTCATTACAAGCATGCGTCCGGTAGGGACAATCAAACAGGCAAACTAACAAACAAACTTTCATAAACCCATATCCCTGTAGGGGATATGAGGCAGTTTTCAGTAAATGTTGATGTTGGATAATACACCCACTCTCTATCAATTAAGTCCCATCATACTACCGAACTAGTTGCTTGTAGGGCAACGGGGTTATTAGTTGATAGCGCTATTAGGTTTGGCACCCTCATGACGTACCTGGATAGGACGGGCGTGAACTAATAACTTTAAAATCATGATCAATGTTTGATAGAGCATTGGGGAAGGGCAAAAAGGAGCCGTCTGCGGTATCGAGTTATTATCAACATAACGTAAATCAGTACTTGGTAATAAACGGTTAAACAAACTGTGAAATCGCCAGCTTTTTGCTGATACACTTTTCTGCATGCTTGTAGGCCCTTAGGTACTCTAGCATGGAACTTACTGTCTGGGAAGCTGGAGTGGTCATGGGTCGTGGCAACTGGAATGCTCCTTTGAAGTTTCATCGTTTTAAACATTTTCGTTAAACTTATTGAATAAACTATTATGCTTCCGCTGAACATGTTTGGTTTTCTAAACTAATGTTTTAATTATACTATTTTACTTATGGTTCAATGTGATTAGTGGCTAGATCCCGGTGCGTCACACGCCTCACGGGGGTCTCCGCTTGTGGTATTTTTGGGGGTGTGACAATAACGACTATATATAAATAATTATATAGTTCGAGCACGTGCTATTACCTCCCATACGGTTAGTTGTCTTAGACACCTATGATCACCTTGACTAAGTTGACTATAGTTAACTAAGTTGACTTACATACATGTTCAACCGTGAAGGACGTCTTACAAGTGGTAGATAATATGGAGGCTAAAAAGAAGATGAAAAAAATGGCCATGATGTGTGAAAAAGTGTGTATATTAATTTCAACAAGTTTTAAAAAGGGAATCACCAAACTAATCAACACACAATCGACAAGTGTCCCGGTTGCGATGTAGCAAGTAGGCAAGACCGGGTATTAATCCATGGACACTATGCTGCAACTCTCGATAACAAACCTTTGTCGAATACTAGCCTAGTTTGATTTGGAATTTAGGATTTTTCTCTAAAAGAAATGACTAAGAAAGCGGTAAACTGAGATTTCACGCAAACAACTCAACACAGCAGACTGAACTCAACACACAAGAAAACACGAGAAAACTGGATCAACTATCAGATATGGGGAAAACAAGCTACTTAGGTATCGCATACCTAGACACATGTACTAAATCCTGACACTAGCTAATGAATGAAGACCATGTTCTAACCCAATAAACCTTCCACTAAGGATAATAAACTGTGTTCGAAAGTGGGACAATGTGTGAACTGCTAAGATGAACCGATTCGACCCCTTAAAAACCAAATCCCACAATGATCAGATGTTTGGCAACTAAGGTACCAAAATCCTCAAATTGTGAAGCTGACTATACCTTGAATACTTAAATCCTAGAAAACCCTAGACGCGAATAAGCAGATGAATTCGAGCTATCGGTCACCCAATCTACCAAACAATGCCTAGCTAATAACCTAGCAAACATAACTCTTCTCTTGAATTATCAGTTACGGATGCACACTTTAATTAGTTGATTTTAAATAATTGATTAACTTGTATTATTTCTAATGACAAGATCTAAACCGAAAACCCTAAGATTAACGACCTAGAGTGGTTTCTGCACCAAGGGGATATCTCTATATGACTAGATCACCAAAACCAACAATCAAAAACAAATCACAACCAATACTAGCATGCAATATCAAGATCAATAACAAGATAAAATCATGTAAATCACACAAATTATCTGAAACCAATATCATTCAACAAACACACATATCTAGTTAATGCAACCTATCCAACTTATACAGAGTTAGTTGTTTATAATATTCTACAACAAGACAAAATCAGATCTGAAAACGAAAGAAATCATGTATTCAATGTTTAGAGTACAAAGATATGAGCTAAAACCGAACCTAAGGCACTCCAATCCTCAATGCTTTTGATCCTAGCCTTCTAACGTTATAATCACGGCGTTCGAAAATATATACGACAAGATAACCGTGTAATTACCACGGTTGACAAGGAAAAAACAATAATATTCCTTAAACTATTTAAACAAAACACAATAAGATAATTATAAAAAAAATGTTTGAGGTTGCTTCTAAGACTGGAAGGTATGGGGGCCGGCTGATGCCCGGCTAGGCCCGGCGCCGGACCCCCACACCGCCCCCTGGGGCTCGGCTCAGCACAAGCGGCGACCCACAGCCGGGTCCGCCGTGCCTCCCTTTTCCTTTTCCTCTCACATATACCTATACATACATACATATATATACATAAAGGGGTTCATCCCCCACCCCCTAGGTCCATCCCCTCCAAGCCACTCCTACGTGACGCCTATGTGGCGGCTCATCCCCTCCAAGCCCATCCAAACCATACCTTCTAGTCTAACAAATCAAATGTTTTGTTGCATCTTTAATCCTCGAATACAGCTACTAGAATGCAGAGAAATTTGATAGGAGGCCTAGGGTTTGATTGAGACAAAATAATATCTTAAAAATGAGATAATTACATAAAGTAATAGCATATTTTATACTTATAACAATAATAACACAAAAGTATCCAGAATAATAGTATTGGATTTATTTTGGAACTAGTGTAATGCGCCGGTCGTGTTGCGGGGCGCTAAACCAAATATTTCTTAGTTTAATAATATGTACGTCTTTATTTCAGCTACTTATACATGTTACTTATTACACGCTCTAAAAAAAGATACATCGAGTTAACCAATTAAAGCAAAGCACTACCATAGTTTTGCTTAAGAAATAACTAAAACGACGGCAAGCATGTAATTTAGAGCTGGGGGCAAAACAATAATTTGTCAGGACCAATTAACGAGTGCTAGGCAGCTGTTTGGCACGGATAAAAACTATATTGAGTCAACCAAGTAAAATAAAACACTACCATAGTTTTGCAAAAAAAAAAAAAAAAAAAAAAAAAAAAAAAAAAAAAACCATGCAAAATTGCAATTTTGAACTGCGGTAAAATCGTAATTTTGGAATGGAGTCAAAATCATATTTTGAACTGGGGGCAAAACCATATTTTTATTATGAACCGAAGGCAAAATCATAATTTTTAGTTGAGGGCAAAACCAAAATTTGATTTTGAATTGAGGGCGAAATCATAATTTTAAGGGGAATATTGACCTGTAATAATCTCACCTAGACCTTATTGGCCATTAATAATCCCACCTCAGAATATTCTACCCACCAGTCCCAACTTTCACCTATTTTTCCTACAATGGTCCCCCGTTAAAAAAACTTAACGGAGTTAAGTTTTTTTTCAAATTACAAACAGATTTTTTAGGGCTTTTGATCAGAATGATGATACGAGTCCATTGATGTAAAACTTACTTCGAAATGGTGCTCCAAGTGACTTGATTTTCGTTAATTGGAAATTTAAACACCCGAATTGAAGCGCCGTTTTCATCGTTTGGAGCACCGTTTCGAAACAAGTTTTACATTAATGGACTCGTATCGTTGTTCTAATCAAAAGCCCTAAAAATATGTTTGTAATTTGGAAAAAAGCTTAACTCCGTTAAGTTTTTTTTTTTAACGGGGGACCATTGTAGGAAAAATAGGTGAAAGGTAAGACTGATGGGGGGAATATTCTGAGGTGGGATTATTAATGGCAATAAGGTCTCGGTGGGATTATTACAGGCCAATTTCCCTAATTTTAAAATAGGGATAAAATCATAATTTAGCAGGACCATAGCTATGGGGAAACCATAAATTTTTTTTGAACTGTTGGCAAAATCGTGGTTGTTAACTGAGGAAAAAATCGTAATTTTAAGCTGGGGCAAAACCACAATTTTATTTTGAACTGAGGGCAAAATCGTATTTTTGAAATGGGGCAAAATCGTAATTTTAAACTGGGATAAAATTGCAGTTTGGCAGGACCAATGAAGAAGTGGCAGACAGCTGCTTGACACTGTTCCCCATCTTCCTTTTATAGTAATAGATAACTATTACATGATATTTTGAACTGTTGGCAAAATCGTATTTTTTAACTGAGTGCAAAATCGTAATTTTAAGCTGGGGGCAAACCACAATTTTTATTTTGAACTGGGGGCAAAATCGTATTTCTAAAATGAGGACAAAATTGTAATTTTAAATTGGGGATAAAATTGCAATTTGACATGACCAACTAAGAAGTGACACACAGCTGCTTTAGTCTTAGGATCCTGTAAAAAGGATATTTTTCGTGAGAAGGCATAAGAATTGACATGTAGGCATTATGGTTTGCACTTGGGTATAATGTTTTGGCAAGAAAAACACCAAACATAACAATTTAAGACACAATGCAATGAATTCTAGGCTTAAAACATAAAACACCATGGAAAAAACGTTAAGTAGTGTGTTTTAAGTGTTAAGGAGTGTGTTTTGAATTTCACGCCCATAATATGTTGCATTGTGTTTGAAATTGTTATGTTTGGTATTTTTCTTGCCAAAATAACCCAAAACATCATCCCTAAGTCCAAAACATGATGCCTACATGTAAATTTCTATGCCTTCTCACACTTCTCACAAAAAAGGTCCTTTTTATAGAAACCTCACCCCAGCTGCTTTATAATGTTTCCCATCTTTCTTTTGTATTAATAGATAACTATTATATGCCAGGCTACTAAAAAAAAATTGGTTGCTTGCGGCCACTTTAGGCCAATAAAAAACACAACTATTCCCCGTGAGGGAAAACTTATATGTCGTATAAATATAAATATAAATTAAATAGTATTGGATTTAAATATTATGAAACCATGAGTGATCTCAATTCTCAAGTCTTCACTCAAGGAGTCCTGGACCAAAATCTTTTAGACTGCGGCCTATATTAGGCCCAACGGACCTTTTGTTTTCCACCATCTTTTCATTTTCTAAAAGGGGCCCATGACTATGAGTCTATGACAATCTCCATAGAATTACAGAAAATACAAAAGGCCAAATCTCGTCTTAAATATTTGTTGAATTAACAATTTATCATCAAGATTCAATTTCACTAAATAGAATTTAACTGATATATATGTCAAGTGGAAAAAACAAAAGAAAGATATATTTATATTTTGAATATTGGAAACATATATTCATGTTTACAAATCATGAATATGCTATAATGTAATACAAGTATAAATCTTATATAAGTATATATACATAGCATTAGTATAGATTACAAGACACAATTTGCAAAAGCTAAATTATCCGGAACTTAATATTGAAAATGGCTAACCCAATAGCAGATTCCGCAGCTGCCACCGTTGGAACCAATGAAGCAATGCCCAGTCTTTCTCTGCGGTCAACTCGACGGAATAACGGCCCTCGCAACTCACGACATTTAGCTCAGGATATTTTGATTTTTTTCATGTTTATATATCCAAGAAGGTAAAAATATGATAGAAAGCACCATTTCACAAATGTTTGGATTTCTAACTTCAATAGATCAATATAAATGTTCTACAAACTATTTAAATGGAAATGTTTAAAGTAATTTTGAATATGAACATAACATTGTGCATACAGTAATGTTTTGAATGTTAAAATTTAAATCCCCTCGTTGCGTTTTAGTACATCAAAAACTATTTCTCATTATCACTTTAGTTATTAATGAAATAAATTAGGGTCCTAGTTATAACCTGCGTGTTGCGTCGGAACGTGATTGGAATTCGGTACGTATCGCACATTATGATAACCAATGAATAAATTTATAAAATTAAACAAAATGATATCTAAATGTGCTGTGTTATTTGCGTCGTAATTCGGCTCTAAACATCAAAATAATACAAAAAAGTAAAACAATGAGGTAAATAATACAGGTAAAGGAAAAAGAAAGTGATAGGAACTCGATCGGTTTCGACGCACCCATTATAGCAAACAAAAAAGAAAAGTTAAAAAATATGTCCAACAGGTTATTTGTGCGTGTTCAGTTCATTAATAAGATTTCAAAAGTTAAAAAATGGTATTTCCGTACCGATATCGATTGGTTTTGTTCGTTAAAAAATTAATCTCAAAAAAGCAAAAAAAAAAAACAAAAAATAGGCACAAGTTAGCAAAGCACTAAACTCAAAGAAAAAAATGGCTCACATTAGCAAAACTTTAAGACCATGTGTAGTGGAGCTTGAAGATCAAGCCCCTCCCATGAGGGTTACATGACATGTGTCATCAAGGGCGTAGCTTAAGAGGGGCCGGGAGAGGCGCCCGACCCCCGAACTTTTTGCTCAGTAGTGTTATATATGTAGTTTTCGTATAGAAATTTTTGGGTATATACGTTTTCGACCCCTCGGTTCTATAGAAATTTTTTGGTATATACGTTTTCGACCCCTCGATTCTATAGAAATTTTTGGGTATATACATTTTCGACCCCCCCCCCCCTCCCGTTTTCATGGTCAAGCTTCGCCACTGTGTGTCATCAAGCTCATCCCTTCAAGATCAAACCCCTCATCAACATTTTTATAATCACGCAAAGACCAAAAAAACAAAGATCAAGCCCCGGGGGCAGTGTTTAGGCATTTTCCGGCGTGAAGCGGCAAAGATCACACCACTTCACACTACCACTACACATGCTCTAATACCGACATTAGCATATGGACACTATTCAAATATATTCAACTTCAAGAGATAATAGTTTGAGGTTTGCTTATTCAAAGTATTGATCATAAGTATAATTTGCGACATTGAAGCTATTGTTTGTCTAATTATTGCTTTTCGTTAGGACATAAACAAAGACAAACACTCTATCTCATATATTAAGTTCTTATTTCAAAAAGTCCAATTTTATTTTATAAATATTCAAAACATCCCTAACTACATCGTAAGATTAAGTTACACCATGTATTTTTTTTCCTAATCATATTAAACCGGCATGTTCAAAGTACATGTAACGTTTGATTAGGCCTATACCATGATGTGTTGTCCGATTATTGTCTTTTAATCGATGCACAATGCGTAATTAGTCAAAGACGTCAAATAGTTGACAACTAATATATGTCCCATTACAGAAACAACACTAAGATGCAACTTTTATGAGTGCTCGCCTGACTCAAGTGGCCTCGCATAAGGCATCCTGGGGTTCTTGTGTCACTATCATAGGCTATAACATTGTCCTTTCAACAAATATTAGAGTTTAAGTTGACGTTCCAACTTCATACATCTGTATGCATGTTTTCTAAATGATTCTTTGTTCATTTCTTTTTGTACAATTTTCTATATACAATGTAACATAGTACGCATTAAGTATCGATCCTTGAAGAAAGCGGTTCTATAATTCAAAGAGAACATACTTTAATCATTTCAAATATACAATGTAACGTAGTACACGTTAAGTATCGATCCTTGAAGAAAGCGGTTCTATAATACAAAGAGAACATACTTTAATCATTTCAATAATGGTAAACCTTTTGTAATTATGGTAATTTTGATAATTTTAGACCTTGTTCTGTCTGTTGGAAATATCGAAATAAACATGATGTCTATTTCGATCTATGATAATGTTGTTTCGATGTTTCCTTAGCTGTTTCGATCTATTTCGATGTAGTACTTGTGTTTCGATGTAATGTCTCTGGTAAGTGCTATAAATACCAGAGATAGCCCCTGTTTCAGTAGAGAGCACACCCAGAGAGTTTGAGAGCATTCTGTTGAAATCTGTAATGTTACTCTGCTGAAATCAATATAGTGAATGCTTTGAAGTGAAATCTTTCTAGTATTGATTGTTTTCTTTGCTTTGATTTGCATACAAACTTGGATTCCGCACTTGTTTATGTGTTTACCAACAAGGAATAGGTTGATTTGATTCAAATATGAGGGACATACAGAAAGAATTTCTTTTCTTAAGTAATTGCTAATGAAAATAAGAATAGGTAAACGAAAAAATATATTCAAACCTAATCCACCCCACCACATTACCTTCATTTTTAGCCGTATTTGGCCATGGAGTTAGAGCATATAAAGTGGGAGTCGGGTAAAATCAGCCCGCTACTCCGGGGAACTAAATTTTAATCATCAACATATGATTATTTACCAATGCTACACACACGTATGGAGAAAGAGATGGGGAAGAATGCGAAATTCTTGGACTACCCCTCCAAAGCAAGAAAAATGAGAAAAATAAAAAGAATATTAAGGTGACCCTGATATGACACGTAGAGAAATTTAGAGAAAACGGGACATGCTCCTCCCTCTTATTTCTCACAAACTTGCACATAGATGAGCCACACCGTGTGTTTCCCTCTCGCACTTTTGTGTCATGTGACCGTTTTTGAGGTGAAGGACCCTCGTTGTGGATGGTCAAGATGCTTTTTTGTTTGTTTGTTTTAATCCCCCTTTGAATTTATGGTAATGTCCTAAAGTATTATGTATAACTATATAGGGTAGGGATATGGTGAAAAGTGTCTAAAATGTAAGAAGGGTAAGAAGTGTTTTAAACCATTGAATATTTGATCTAATGGTTGAGATCAATAGGGTATAAAATGTAAATTGTGTTTTAATTAGAAGTACCTTATGTAAAAATTGAAGGGCAATAGTGACTTTTCCAACGTTTCAAATATGGTAACCGTTTCAAAACCCCCATCAACTTCCTAAAGATCAGCGAATTATATGGTAACCGTCATCAATCTCCAAAAAAATCAACGAATTTCTTCATACTTTATCATAAATAGATCTATAATCAGATTCATGGCGTGGTGTTTTAAAACAACTGGATAAATTCACTATGATTCAGGTCATGGTGTTTTATCTGGAGACATTGTTCATGTCGTGGTGTTTTAAACGCTTATGATTCAAGTCATGGTGTTTTATCTGGAGACATTGTTCATGGCGTAGTGTTTTATCAATAGAAAACATTCCCAGATTTTAAAACACCATGACTATGATTCAAGTCATGGTGTTTTATCTGGAGACATTGTTCATGGCATGGCATGGTGTTTTAAAACATCTATGATTCAAGTCATGGTGTTTTATCAGGAGACATTGTTCATGGCGTGGTGTTTTATCAATACAAAAACATTCCCAGATTTTAAAACATCATGACTATGATTCAAGTCGTGGTGTTTTATCTGTAGACATTGTTCATGGTGTGGTGTTTTAAACATCTATGATTCAAGTCATGGTGTTTTATATGGAGACATTGTATAATCAGATTCATGGCATGGTGTTTTAAAATATCTGGATAAATTGACTATGATTCAAGATGGTCGAAGAAGATGATCTGAATCAGAGATGGAGATGAAACGATCAATCCCTAAAAAATCTCATCGCCAGTTTTTTTTCATTTATATTGTAAATCAATTAAATGACAAAAATGTACAATTACTAATCTACCATTTTGAATTAATTAAGAGGAGGGACACTTGTCATTCCAAGATTATTTCTTACACTTCTTACAAAAGATGGACTTTTTACAGAATCCTTTACCTAACTATATATTCTCAAACCTTGATACATAATCTCCTCTAAGAGTTGAATTATATATTGTCAAATCCCAATAATTCTAGTTTATAATTCTGATAAACCAAGATAAAAGCAAAAATAAAAGTCAGATAACTCCCGGAGTTTAAGGGTTCAAATCTTGTAAGGTGTGCATCCCCTCGATTTTAGAGATAAAGGGTTCATATCTTACAAGATACTATATAAGATTATTTAGAGGTAGTTTAACATAGAAATGTCCTTACATTGATTTTTTTTTCTTGAATTTTAAAAACTAGTGGTGAACACTGAACAATTTTTATGGGAACAGGGATAACAATGAGACGGGTATTGATAATCCAACTTCCATATCGGGTAGTAAAGCCGTGACACATGCTGGGTATGTGTCGGTATAGGCTATACATTGGTTTGTGACAAGTTACATGTTAAGAAATATAAAACTTAAAATTAGTGAATTGGTAGATTATTCTACTACCCAATAATAAATATAAAATAAAGATAAAAAGAAAATGTTTACGGGTATGGTTCAAGAAAACATATATGTGCGTTTTGTGTAATCGGTCCGGGTATCACGTAAAATTAAATTTAAAAAAATCATAATTTCCCTGTCACGTAAAAAGTCTTTTCAATTAGGTAGAATCTCAAAGTCAACTTAGAGTGCGTACGCCTTCGGTAAATAATGCACTATTAAGAACCAAGCAAGCTAATTTTAAGATCTTTAACTTCCTTAATTTGTCATTAGATGGAACACCATGAAAATGAGATCACCATGCACATATTCTTGAGTATAGTAGTGCTCAAGAACTTCAATGATTGTTTTCTAGTATGGTATAAATGATTCTTTTTTATCATAATATATAGTAATAGTACACATTACTAAAGTTGTTTATTTATTTATTTTTTTATTTATTAAGTTTAATTTTCAGAATAAAAAACTTCACAAATATCATATAGGCTTATACGCATTGTTATAGATATGAGACGTATAGTCCAACCGCTAGATATAATTTGACAGCAGCAATCTTTATTGTAACTGAAAAAGCTATATGCCTTTGTATAGAGCAGTACGACGCGTATAGATAACGATTGGGTGCTCAAATAAAATTGATGAGCATGTGAAATTATTTTAACAATAAATTTCTTTTAATTTTTATCGTCTATAAAACCTATCTACTTTAATAGATGTAGTTGGAAAGTCAAACATGAGAGGTCAACTATAACTACAATAAATGCAACTAGTATTAAGTGCCTCGTGTTGTGGCGGGGGCGTAAACCGTGCCAAGTAACACTAATGCTACACAACTACCAGCGACCAACAACACCGAAAAAGCTCGTAAAAACAAAATAAATAAAAGGAAAAAAATTAACACCGAACGAAAAGCATATGTAAATAGTTGAATCACGCATGCCCGTTGCGGCTTAATAATGCGAAGAAATTAGACTGAAACGTAAAAATAGAAAAGAATAACTAAGTCGATCTAAGACCACGCGCATTGCGGCAAACCTGTCAAACAGGGGAAAATAGACGAAAAAAGTGTTGAAACCCATACGCACGTTGCGGCGTGTTCACTCGTAAAATTAGAACGAAACGTAAAACGAAAAATTTGTAAAAGATGAAAAACACGAGGATCAAAGTTGAAAATAAAAATATGTTGGTATTAAATTACAAAAGATAGAAAAATTTGTGTTAAAAGTAAAAAAAAAAAATAAAACCAAAGATGTTAAAATGATAAAAATGAAAACATTCGGATTCAAAGTGAAAACTTAAATTTTTTTTTTTTTTTTTGAGAAACTCCCTAACCTCATAGTACAACTCACTAAAGCACCTACATGTTACAAATTTATAGTATGGTAATGGTAATTATTTGAATTTCTTTAAAAGATGGTTATAAAATGTGATCTTTGTTAAATAACTATACAAGTTAAAAAGTCAAATGTACAAACATATGATACACATTAAACCAATAATGCATAAGATACAACAAACAATAGCACCAACATATTACAATCTAATCTTCTAATCTTCTAATACTAATAAAGAAATACATGTAATGCCATATGACATTTTCTAATGTAATTTATTTATATAATGCCATGTGGCATTATCTCATTTAATTAATTTATTTATATATGAAATTAATACTATATTAATATAGTAGATTAATCTCTAATATTATTGATAATTGATATATCTAATAATATATAAATATAAATAATTGCTATACATTATTCAATTTATCTTTGTGTTAATTTCTTAAACTTTATTTTTTAAAGATTACATGGATTTTGTCTTTGTTTTCTTTTTTTCTTTAAAATATTTAAATTATAAACTGATAATTAATTAAATGAGTAATTAAATTTATATAATCCTTAACTTATATTTTAATTGATGATGAATAATATTTAAGTTATTTCTAATTATTGTAGATGATATTTATATAGCATTTTCAGTTTACATTTGATAAAGTAACTGGACATATTTGACTTGCTTTAGTTATTAACAATAACAAATATATAATTTGAAGAATAATTACGAAAATCCCCCGTGCGATTCGGTGGGAATTCAATTTCGATCAATATGGGTTTGGTTCATTACGGTAATGACACTCTGTATAACTACGAAAAGAAAAAAACTAAAGAAATAAAGTCGTTAAACTTAAGAGTATAAAAATTTTGTAGTCATTTAAAAAAATGTTTAAACTTTAATATTCTTGTCACAAAAACACAAAAGAAAAGAAAACATTATATTAAAATGAAAACCGTTAATGGGATCTATACTCAAGCTAATGTTTAACATTTAGGCCATGTGTAGTCATAAAGCCCTTTTGTGGGCGTTATGCGACACGTGTTGTGCCACGTCACACAGGGGCTTTATGGGGCGTTATGTCACTAGAGCCCGTAGTCATAAAGCCCCTACCTCATTATTACTCAATTAATTAATTTTCGTTTTTTAAATTAATTTCTAACTTTATAAAATTAAAAACCATTTCATTAAATAAAAAAAAGATTACAATAAAATAAAAAAAAGCGTTAAAATAAAATAAATAAAAAAACCTTACACTAAATTAAAATAATTAACTCAAATTTTGGTGGAAAACCAGAGCCCATAAAAACAAAGCACAAAACCAGCCCAAAACCAGCCCAAAGCCCATAAATTAAAAACCCTATATTCCTCTTCTTCCTTGTCTTCCTTCTTCTTCGATGTCTACCTGCAACACAACACAACACAAAATAAAAACAAAGCATTATATATATGAGGGAACAACCAGAAAATAAAAAAAATCAAAAAAACACACACATCACGCCGCGAAAATCATCGCGCCACACCCCATTTTTCGTTTGATAGCGCCCGGAGTTTTGGTGTTGCCGGCGTTTTGGTGGCGCTATGGAGGGGGAAAGCGCCCCACTACGTATGCTCTTAGAAGTACTAGCATATTATTCATTTTAGCGTTCCATTTCAAATTATTTATAATTCAAGGTATTTAAATTGTATGGTTTAACTTATGTTTTTATCGATAATTAGCAATAATTATCCGTTATATATTGCCTTTTTAATATGTGTAAATTTATTTAAAAATTATCATATTTTTCTTTAAATTTCAAAGAAAAAAACTAACATTTTCTTGATTATGGGTGATTTAGTTTAAGTAATTTTTATATGAGATTTATCATCTTTAACTTATGTAAGATATTTTATTTATTTAACCCATGTAATACATGGGTCTATAACCTAGTTTGATAATATATAAATGTGTGTTATTAATGACGGTGCGATATTAGTGACCATGACGTACTTGCCTTCGAATTTTTTTTATTTGTTTTTCAACAGTTAAGTGTTTTTAACGGGCTTGTAAGAAATTTAATATTTGGCCTCAACATTTTAGTGTTTTTAATATTTGGTTTTACATCATGTGTAGATTTTGGTTCACAATTAGTGTCTAATATACGCGACACAACAACTCATAAGAGATACGATTTGGCTGTTTCAAGTAATTATATTATAATCTCTCTTTTTCTTTTAATGGCAATGCTTGCTCCTACTCTATGACCAATAATCCTAAATTAATCGTCATTGCTCAGGTTTGAACCTGAGACCTCTTCTCTAAAAAGCATATGTTGTGTTTGAACCCGTGACCTCTCCTCTAAAAGACATATACATCTACTAAGTGGGCTAACCCCACAATAGCTATAACCTCGTAATTTCTAATGATACAACAAATCATAATTAAAGATTCGGTTTGATGGGGTTATGCTATAAGAATGGAAGAATATTTGATAACATGCATAATTCCATCATTGTCTAGAATAATAATTTACACCATAAAGGAGCCTCAAAATAAATAAATGCAAGAAACTCTACAAAGGCATTATTAGCATATGCCATGGCTTGAGAATTGAAAAAAAACTTAACTGTCCAAGCCTGATGATCATGTTAATTTAAGATGACAAATATTTATTCAAACAAAAAAGAATATATGTATATACATATCGGATGAATCATGAGAAAACTCATTTAAATGAGAAAACTAAAATACTCTAAAAAAAGCTTAAAAACACACTATTTTTTTTGAAACATTTTTTGGCTATAAATCTACATTTTTAAAATAAAAAACAGTATTACACATGTGTAACACTACGAAAAAAATTATTGAATTGCATAAAGCTAACTTCATTTCAATATTCAAGTTTATTTAGGTCGTTATTCGATTGCATCAAGAAAATCAAATCTAAGACACGACTTTTCACTATGGTGCTACTGCCTGCGAAACTAAGGTGTTAGTCACTTTCTTTGTTCAAGCCCATTAATTTTTAAATTTTGCTACATCATTTGTTCTTAAATAACCAAGAGTTTATCTTTAACTATTAAGTCGGACATTTGCTAACACGAATCATGTTATATCCATGAGCCTCCTCTGAGTTGACCTCCCATATCAATGAGTTTGCTTTCATCAAGCGTTGAAGGGTAATGTTATGTCAAACCCTACATATTTCATTCACCAACTAAGTGTGATGTGATTATAAAAATAAAATGTTAAGTTTTATCTTTGATATTACGGTCTTAGTAAGTAAATATGTATTCCATTATGTGCATTGTTCCTTACTCACACCCTTATAGAGTGATAATACTGGTTGTTGTGGAAGCTGTCTCAAAATCTAAAGAGGAGAAAAATTTGGGATTTGCAATTGCTTAGTCTACCATCTAGTTCATTTGGAAGGGAATGAATTAATCCAGAATACTTTAAAGAGAAGCATTTCAGTAGTGGTGGAAAACATTACCATGAACTTGTTCTCCTAGGTGTGCACCAGGTCCAGCTAGTGGTTGCTCACCTGACCTAGGTTGAGATGTGCTCCTTCTACATGCTTTTAGTAATGACCCTAACTATCTGCACACCCAGTTTGCCTATCTACACACTTAGGGTTTACCTACGCTGCGTATTGACCTATACGCAGCGTATAGGGTTACCTCTATACACTGCGTATAGAGCTATACTCAGCGTATATAAACCATTGATTTCAGAGCCTTATCAACAAACATTGCACAGAAAACAAGGGTTATATACGCTGCGTATAGGTCCATACGCAGCGTATATAAACCATTAGATTTTTTTAGTCATTTTGGTAGGTTTGAGAGATCATTTTTTTCACAAAGTTTAAATACGCTGCGTATAGACCTCTAAGGAGCGTATATAAAGGTCTGAAAATGTCTTTTATACCCTTGTGTTGAGGCTATACGAAGCCAAATACAAGGGTAGTTGTGTCATTTTTGTCTCATACGCTGCGTAGGGACCTCTAAGGAGCGTATATAAAGCTCCATTTTTTATTGTGTATTCCTTTGTTTATTTATAAAAAAAAGTAAATTAATTGTGTGTATTTTGGGGTATTTCCATGTTTATTTATAAAAAAACAATATTATTAAAAATAATACAAATATTATAAATTATAAAAATTAAAAATAATACAAATATTAGGTCCCGTATTAACCTCGTATAAGCCTATAAGTGTGATATCGTATCGTATAGGTGTGGTTTAGGTCCCGTATTGACCTCGTATAAGCCTATAAGTGAGATATCGTGTCGTATAGGTGTAGTATAGGTCACGTATTGACGTCGTATAAGCCTATAAGTGTGATATTGTATCGTATAACGTAGTATATGTCACGTATTGACTTCGTATAAGCCTATAAGTGTGATATCGTATCGTATAGCGGCGTATAGGTCACGTATTGACCTCGTATAAGCCTATAAGTGTGATATCGTATCGTATAGGTGTAGTATAGGTAACGTATCGACCTCGTATAAGCCTATAAGTGTGATATCATATCGTATAACGTAGTATAGGTCACGTATTGACCTCGTATAAGCCTATAAGTGTGATATCGTATCGTATAGGTGTGGTATAGGTCACGTATTGACGTCGTATAAGCCTATAAGTGTGATATTGTATCGTATAACGTAGTATATGTCACGTGTTGACTTCGTATAAGCCTATAAGTGTGACATCGTATCGTATCGCGTCGTATAGGTCACGTATTGACCTCGTATAAGCCTATAAGTGGGATATCGTATCGTATAGGTGTAGTATAGGTCACGTATTGACCTCGTATAAGCCTATAAGTGTGATATCGTATCGTATAACGTAGTATAGGTCACGTATTAACCTCGTATATGCCTATAAGTGTGATATCGTATCGTATAGCATCGTATAGGTCACGTATTGACCTCGTATAAGCCTATAAGTGTGATATCGTATCGTATTGACCTCGTATAAGCCTATAAGTGTGATATCGTATCGTATAACGTAGTATAGGTCAAGTATTGACCTCGTATAAGTCCAGCTAGTGGTTGCTCTCCTGACCTAGGTTGAGATGTGCTCCTTCTACATGCTTTTAGTAATGGCCCTAACTATCTGCACACCCAGTTTGCCTATCTACACACTTAGGGTTTACCTACGCTGCGTATTGACCTATACGCAGCGTATAGGGTTACCTCTATACGCTGCGTATAGAGCTATACTCAGCGTATATAAACCATGGATTTCAGAGCCTTATCAGCAACCATTGCACAGAAAACAAGGGTTATATACGCTGCGTATAGGTCTATACGCAGCGTATATAAACCATTAGATTTTTTTAGTCATTTTGGTAGGTTTGAGGGATCATTATTTCACAAAGTTTAAATACGCTACGTATAGACCTCTAAGGAGCGTATATAAAGGTCTGAAAATGTCTTTTATACCCTTGTGTTGAGGCTATACGAAGCCAAATACAAGGGTAGTTGTGTCATTTTTGTCTCATACGCTGCGTAGGAACCTCTAAGGAGCGTATATAAAGCTCCATTTTTTTTATTGTGTATTCCTTTGTTTATTTATAAAAAAAAAGTAAATTAATTGTGTGTATTTTGGGGTATTTCCATGTTTATTTATAAAAAAACAATATTATTAAAAATAATACAAATATTATGAATTATAAGAATTAAAAATAATACAAATATTAGGTCCCGTATTAACCTCGTATAAGCCTATAAGTGTGACATCGTATCGTATAGGTGTGGTTTAGGTCCCGTATTGACCTCGTATAAGCCTATAAGTGTGATATCGTATCGTATAGCGGCGTATAGGTCACGTATTGACCTCGTATAAGCCTATAAGTGTGATATCGTATCGTATAGGTGTAGTATAGGTAACGTATCGACCTCGTATAAGCCTATAAGTGTGATATCGTATCGTATAACGTAGTATAGGTCACGTATTGACCTCGTATAAGCCTATAAGTGTGATATTGTATCGCATAGGTGTGGTTTAGGTCCCGTATTAACCTTGTATAAGCCTATAAGTGAGATATCGTGTCGTATAGGTGTAGTATAGGTCACGTATTGACGTCGTATAAGCCCATAAGTGTGATATTGTATCGTATAACGTAGTATATGTCACGTATTGACTTCGTATAAGCCTATAAGTGTGACATCATATCGTATAGCGTCGTATAGGTCACGTATTGACCTCGTATAAGCCTATAAGTGGGATATCGTATCGTATAGGTGTAGTATAGGTCACATATTGACCTCGTATAAGTCTATAAGTGTGATATCGTATCGTATAACGTAGTATAGGTCACGTATTAACCTCGTATATGCCTATAAGTGTGATATCGTATCGTATAGTGTCGTATAGGTCACGTATTGACCTCGTATAAGCCTATAAGTGTGATATCGTATCGTATTGACCTCGTATAAGCCTATAAGTGTGATATAGTATCGTATAACGTAGTATAGGTCAAGTATTGACCTCGTATAAGTCTATAAGTGTGATATCGTATCGTATAGCGTCGTATAGGTCACGTATTGACCTCGTATAAGCCTATAAGTGTGATATCGTATCGTATAGGTGTGTTTAGGTCACGTATTAACCTCGTATAAGCCTATAAGTGTGATATGGTATCGTATAGGCGTGGTTTAGGTCCCGTCTAATCCTATATGCATATATAAGACCTATAGAAAACCTATACGAGACTTATACTACATATATAAGACCTATAGAAAACCTATACGAGACTTATGTACTATACACTATACGATACGATATGATGCAATACAATACGATACGATACGATGCAATACGATAAGATAATTTAATTTAAACGATAACAATATAATATATTTGTATTATTTACGAATAATATTGCTTTTTTATAAATTATTTTCTTTTTTTATTAATAAACAAAGGAATACGATAATTAAATTTAAACGATAACAAAACAATATATTTGTATTATTTACCAATAATATTGTTTTTTTTAAATAATTTTCTTTTTTAATTTTTATAATTCATAATATTTATATTATTTTTTATTTTTATAATTTTTATTTGTATTATTTACCAATAATATTGTTTTTTTATAAATAATTTTCATTTTTTATAAATAAACAAAGGAATACACAATAAAAAATACAAAAATGGAGCTTTATATACGCTCCTTAGAGGTCCCTACGCAGCGTATGAGACAAAAATGACACAACTACCCATGTATTTGGCTTTGTATAGCCTCAACACAAGGGTATAAAAGACATTTTCAGACCTTTATATACGCTGCGTATAGGTCTATACGCAGCGTATATTAAGGGTAGTTTTTATTTTTAACCCCAAACATGTGGTTAAATTATCTTTTTAACCCTTATTGTATATATACGCTGCGTATAGACCTCTAAGGAGCGTATATAAAGGTCTGAAAATGTCTTTTATACCCTTGTGTTGAGGCTATACGAAGCCAAATACATGGGTAGTTGTGTCATTTTGTCTCATACGCTGCGTTGGGACCTCTAAGGAGCGTATATAAAGCTCCATTTTTGTATTTTTTTTATTGTGTATTCCTTTGGTTATTTATAAAAAAGTAAATTAATTGTGTGTATTTTATGGTATTTCCATGTTTATTTATAAAAAAACAATATTATTAAAAATAATACAAATATTATGAATTATAAGAATTAAAAATAATACAAATATTAGGTCCCGTATTGACCTCGTATAAGCCTATAAGTGAGATATCGTGTCGTATAGGTGTAGTATAGGTCACGTATTGACGTCGTATAAGCCTATAAGTGTGATATTTTATCGTATAACGTAGTATATGCCACGTATTGACTTCGTATAAGCTTATAAGTGTGATATCGTATCGTATAGCGTCGTATCGGTCACGTATTGACCTCGTATAAGCCTATAAGTGTGATATCGTATCGTATAGGTGTAGTATAGGTCACGTATTGACCTCGTATAAGCCTATAAGTGTGATATCGTATCGTATAACGTAGTATAGGTCACGTATTGACCTCGTATAAGCCTATAAGTGTGATATCGTATCGTATAGCGTCGTATAGGTCACGTATTGACCACGTATAAGCCAATAAGTGTGATATCGTATCGTATAGGTGTAGTATAGGTCACCTATTGACCTCGTATAAGCCTATAAGTGTGATATCGTATCGTATAGGTGTGGTTTAGGTCACGTATTAACCTCGTATAAGCCAATAAGTGTGATATCGTATCGTATAGGTGTCGTTTAGGTCCCGTCTAATCCTATATGCATATACAAGACCTATAGAAAACCTATACGAGACTTATACTACACTATACGATACGATACGATACTATACTATACAATAACACCCGTATAGGCCTCTATACGAGACTTATATACTATACACTATACGATACGATATGATGCAATACGATACGATACGATGCAACACGATAAGATACTTTAATTTAAACGTTAACAATATAATATATTTGTATTATTTACGAATAATATTGTTTTTTTTATAAATAATTTTCTTTTTTTTTATACATAAACAAAGGAATACGATAATTTAATTTAAACGACAACAAAACAATATATTTGTATTATTTACCAATAATATTTTTTTCATAAATAATTTTCTTTTTTAATTTTTATAATTCATAATATTTATATTATTTTTTATTTTTATAATTTATATTTGTATTATTTACCAATAATATTGTTTTTTATAAATAATTTTCTTTTTTTTTATAAATAAACAAAGGAATACACAATAAAAAAATAAAAAAATGGAGCTTTATATACGGTGCTTAGAGGTCCCTACGCAACGTATGAGATAAAAATGACACAACTACCCTTGTATTTGGCTTCGTATAGCCTCAACACAAGGGTATAAAAGACATTTTCAGACCTTTATATACGCTGCGTATAGGTCTATACGCAGCGTATACAAAGGGTAGTTTTTATTTTTAACCCCAAACATGTGGTTAAATTATCTTTTTAACCCTTATTGTATATATACGCTGCGTATAGACCTCTAAGGAGCGTATATAAAGGTCTGAAAATGTCTTTTATACCCTTGTGTTGAGCTATACGAAGCCAAATACAAGGGTAGTTGTGTCATTTTTATCTCATACGCTGCTTAGGGACCTCTAAGGAGCGTATATAAAGCTCCATTTTTGTATTTTTTTTTATTGTGTATTCCTTTGTTTATTTATAAAAAAAAGTAAATTAATTATGTGTATTTTGGGGTATTTCCATGTTTATTTATAAAAAAACAATATTATTAGAAATAATACAAATATTATGAATTATAAGAATTAAAAATAATACAAATATTAGGTCCCGTATTGACCTCGTATAAGCCTATAAGTGTGATATCGTATCGTATAGGTGTGGTTTAGGTCCCGTATTGACCTCGTATAAGCCTATAAGTGAGATATCGTGTCGTATAGGTGTAGTATAGGTCACGTATTGACGTCGTATAAGCCTATAAGTGTGATATTTTATCGTATAACGTAGTATATGTCACGTATTGACCTTGTATAAGCCTATAAGTGTGATATCGTATCGTATAGGTGTAGTATAGGTCACGTATTGACCTCGTATAAGCCTATAAGTGTGATATCGTATCGTATAACGTAGTATAGGTCACGTATTGACCTCGTATAAGCCTATAAATGTGATATCGTATCGTATAGCGTAGTATAGGTCACGTATTGACCTCGTATAAGCCTATAAGTGTGATATCGTATCGTATAGCGTCGTATAGGTCACGTATTGACCTCGTATAAGCCTATAAGTGTGATATCGTATCGTATAGGTGTAGTATAGGTCACGTATTGACCTCGTATAAGCCTATAAGTGTGATATCGTATCGTATAACGTAGTATAGGTCAAGTATTGACCCCGTATAAGCCTATAAGTGTGATATCGTATCGTATAGCGTCGTATAGGTCACGTATTGACCTCGTATAAGCCTATAAGTGTGATATCGTATCGTATAGGTGTGGTTTAGGTCACGTATTAACCTCGTATAAGCCTATAAGTGTGATATCGTATCGTATAGGTATGGTTTAGGTCCCGTCTAATCCTATATGCATATACAAGACCTATAGAAAACCTAACAAGACTTATACTACACTATACGATACAATACTATACTATACAATAACACCCGTATAGGGCTCTATACGAGACTTATATACTATACACTATACGATACGATATGATGCAATACGATACGATACGATGCAATACGATAAGATAATTTAATTTAAACGATAACAATATAATATATTTGTATTATTTACGAATAATATTGTTTTTTTATAAATAATTCTCTTTTTTTTTATAAATAAACAAAGGAATACGATAATTTAATTTAAACGATAACAAAACAATATATTTGTATTATTTACCAATAATATTGTTTTTTATAAATAATTTTCTTTTTCAAGTTTTATAATTCATAATATTTATATTATATTATATTTTATTTTTATAATTTATATTTGTATTATTTACCAATAATATTGTTTTTTATAAATAATTTTCTTTTTTTTATAAATAAACAAAGGAATACACAATAAAAAATACAAAAATGGAGCTTTATATACGCTCCTTAGAGGTCCCTACGCAGCGTATGAGATAAAAATGACACAACTACCCTTGTATTTGGCTTCGTATAGCCTCAACACAAGGGTATAAAAGACATTTTCAGACCTTTATATACACTGCTTAGAGGTCTATACGCAGCATATTTAAACTTTGTGAAAAAATGATCCCTCAAACCTACCAAATTGACCAAAAAAAATCTAGTGGTTTATATACGCTGCGTATAGACCTACGCAGCGTATATGACCCTTGTTTTCTGTGCAATGATTGGTTATCAGGCACTGAGATCCATGGTTTATCTACGCAACGTATTGGTCAATACGCAGCGTAGAGGGTTAACCCTATACGCTGCGTAGATAAACCCTAATTTTGCTAGGGTTTGGTGTGCCAATAGGCACACCCTTTAGTAATATATTCGAAAGGGTTGTAGGTTTCTTGGTGATTTTTGTTTGGTGTAGATTACGTTTTGGGTTGGTGCTACTGCTGTTTTCTTTTTCATAGACTTTGTTTCATCTCAGCTTGTTGCTAGTTTCAAAAGAATTTTTGTTTCAAAAACAAAATAATAATAAAACAAATCCACCTGATTGTGTGAGTAAAAATGCAAAAAAAGATTGACCTAGGGAAAAACCTTCATGGAAAGCGGAAATGGCTGAATATATTAATATATGAGAAAACTTAGGATAATTTTGTAATTTAGTTTTTTTTTTAATTTTTTTAACTTTTTGAATAAAATATACCTTAAAAACTTGTATGATTAGTAAAATCTTTTCTATTGTTCTTGACAGGGTATAAATTTTGATGGAGTTAAAACTAAGGCTCTTTGTGAAATGTATAATTCGTATAAGAAATTCCATAATATGGTTTAGTTAAGTAGGGTAAACTCAGGATTTTAATTAAACATAATATTTATAAAAAATATTATAAAGGTAATTAGTGAAAACCACTTAGTAATAAAATTAAAAAACACAATGTAGAAAACTCATTACAACCAATATTTAGTTTAGCTAAATTTTTGAATTTTTATTTAATGCATGAGTATTCCTGTAAATCAACAATTTCAATTTATCTTATGATTTAGCAATTGCTTGTTTTCTCCTGATGATCAATTTGTTATTGATGATCAAAACATGAAAGCTAATTTATGAGAAAGGAGACAATCTTAAAGCATTTCCTACGGCCCACGATCCCCAATAGAAAAAAAAGGAGAAAACATTGAAATGCTTAGCATACGGTCCACGATGCCTAATAGAAAAAAAGGAGAAAACATTGAAATGCTTAGCATGAGTGGGGATCATTCCATCTATTAAATCAAAGCTCGTGTCTGGTCGAGCGAATTTTCAGGCTTCGACGCTATGTGGGTCACCCCTACTAATATCTATTTAGAATATTTTTATACAAACTTTAAAAGGAAATTTACCTGAATGGTTGTGTTGAATAATAATTTACACAATAAAGGAGCCTCAAAATAAATAAATGCAAGAGACTCTATAAAGGCATTAGCATATGCCATGGCTTGAGAATTGAACAAAACTTAACTGTCCAAGCCTGATGATCATGTTAATTTAAGATGTCAAATATTTATTTAAACAAAAAAGAATATATGTATATACATATGGGATGAATCATGAGAAAACTTATTTAAATGAGAAAACTAAAATATTCTAAAAAAAGCTTAAAAACACACTAATTTTTTTTTGAAACATTTTTTGGCTATAAATCTACATTTTTAAAATAAAAAATAGTATTACACATGTGTAACTCTACGAAAAAAATTGTTGAATTACATAAAGCTGACTTCGTTTCAATATTCAAGTTTATTTAGGTCGCTATTCGATTGCATCAGCAAAATCAAATCTAAGACACGACTTTTCACTATGGGGCTACTACCTGTGAAACTAAGGTGTTAGTCACTTTCTTTGTTCAAGCCCATTAATTTTTAAATTTTGCTACAACATTAATACTATTGTTTGTTCCTAAATAACCAAGGGTTTATCTTTGACTATTATGTCGGTCATTTGCTAACACGAATCATGTTATATCCATGAGTCTCCTCTCAGTTGATCTCCTATATCAATGAGTTTGCTTTCATCAAGCGTGGAAGGGTAATGTAATGTCAAACCCTGCATATTTCATTCACCAAGTAGGTGTGATCTGGATAATATAAATAAAATAAGATTGATGTTAAGTTTTATCTTTGATATTACGGTCTTAGTAAGTAAATATGTATTCCATTAGGTGCATTGTTCCTTACTCACACCCTTATAGAATGATAATACTGCTTGTGTGGTGTTTTCGTATGTTCCTATATTCTATTAACTGGTTTACCAATGATATAAACAGTATTTTCCCTAGTTCTCTTTTATACAATTAACTATTATTAATAACCTATTTTTTTTTGGATTTCCTTTCCGCTGCAGTTAACAGACAATTTTGAGAAATTGTAAATTTCAAGGTATAAATGGATTTTTCTCTTTGGAACACATATGGAGTCGTGAAGAATCCTGGGTTTATTATTTTTATTTGATGATAACAAGAAAAAGTACATTAACTAGAGTAATGCTGAATTACATTACACGTTGTGGCTTTTATAAAGCTAAATTCATTTCAATATTCATGTTTGTTTAGGTCGCTATTCAATTGCATCCGAATGATGAATAAACTGAGACATGGTTTTTCACTATGGGGTTAGTTGTTACTACCTGTGAAACTAAGGTGTTAGTAACTTTCTGTCTTCCAGCCTATTAATTTTTAAAATTTGCTACAACATTAATATTACTTTTTGATCCTAATTAACCAAGAGTTTATTTTGACCCATTTACATGCAAAACATCGTTCTTTGTTATGTTTGATCTATAATACATTTCTATATCATTTGAAAGAATCATATACATTTTATAATTTTACATACTCAACATGCATTGTACTAATGTTTAATATTTTCTATGTTTTATCAATAGAATGTATTAACTACCAATTATTATAAATTCAAATATATTTTCTTTTCTTTAGATACAAAAAAAAATTGAAATACATTATAATGCATCATTAAACATACAAAAACTGAAATATATTATAATGCATCATTAAACATACATAGTAAACATACATTCTAACTAGATAAAATATCATACACCTTCTTCTTGATGTTGATTTGGTTGGAGAGTTTTCTCTTTAATTCCTTCAATTTGTAGCATATATTGTTGTCTAGATTCAGTTTTTATGATGTGAGATAGACGTCTGCCTTATCTCTGAAATCAGATGGGGATGAATCATCTACCATATCCTGCAAAATCCATGTTCTTCCAGGTTTGTTCCTTCATTTTCTCTTCCAGTATTTCCATTCAATCCTTGATTTCTTCATCTTTCCTTTTTTCCCACCATACCCCATTTGTTAAAACATGATTTAAATTCATTTGTATATGCCCAATGGTAATATGATCTGTTCGCCATTGTTGTGGATTTTGTTTTGGTTTATAATATAAGATTTTCTTACACTTGATAAGTGATTGAGGTTTTTTTTTTTTTTTTTAATTTGCTATTGGAGTATAAAAGAAGCTAGAATGGTAAAAAGGTAAACAAAAATAACATTCATCAAGATTAGTGGTAAATGAAAGTGATTGCAGTTAACATATTTTCAACTTTACAGTTTCCAAAAAAACTAATAATATGCCTTTGATTTTTGTTGTTAAGTTACAACCGCACTAGATTTAACATAAATATTTAGTAAGACAGCACTAATTTTTTCTTTACATTTTAAATGTTATATACATAGCATTAATTTTCTTTATATAGTCTGTTATTTATGCAAGCAAACTTCATTTAGAACAAGTGGAGCCTTTTTTTGTTAGATGCATCTACTCGGTGGAGGTTTGGAGACAAATTTCATGGTGGAGTGGCTTTGATTTTTCGAGGGCTGATACTATGGCATCATTATTGGTTGTTGTGGAAGCTGTCTCGAAATATAAAGAGAAGAAAAATTTAGGATTTGCAATTGTTTAGTCTACCATCTAGTTCATTTGGAAGGGAATGAATTAATCCACAATACTTTAAAGAGGAGCATTTCAGTAGTAGTGGAAAACATTACCATGAACTTGTTCTCGTAAGTGTGCACCAGGTCCAGCCAGTGGTTGCTCTCCTAGCCTAGGTTGAGATGTGCTCCTTCTACATGCTTTCAGTAATCTATTTGGAAGGGTTGTAGGTTTCTTTGTGGTTTTTTGTTTGGTGTGGATTATGTTTTGGGTTGGTGCTACTGTTGTTTTCTTTTTCATAGACTTTGTTTCTTCCCAACCTCTTGCTGATTTCTAATGAATTTTCCCTTAAAAAACAAAATAATAATAAAACAAAACCACCTAATTGTGTGAGGAAAAATGCTAAAAAAAGATTGATCTACGGGGAAAACCTTCGTGGAAAGTGAAGAAGGCTGAATATATTAAAATATGAGAAAACTTAGGATAATTTTGTAATTTAGTATTTTTTTTTTAAATTTTAACTTTTCGAGTAAATATAACTTAAAAAACTTGTATTATTAGTAAATCTTTTCTATTGTTCTTGACAGGGTATAAATTTTGGAGTTAAATCTAAGGCTCTTTATGAAATGTATAATTAATATAAAAAATTCCATATTATGGTTTGGTTAAGTAAAAAAATAAGCCATCCTGGTAAACCCAAGATTTTAATTAAGTATAATATTTATAAAAAATATTATAAAGGTAATTACTGAAAACCCCTTAATAATAAAATTAAAAAAACACAATCTAGAAAAGTCATTACAACCAGGGACGGAGCTTAGTGGAAACCTGGGGGGTGCACCCCCCTCCTCCGAATGTTTCGGTTAGAAGTGTAAAATTTCCGAATGTTTAGGTCCCATGACTCCCCCCCCCCTCCCCCGCGCTAGAACTTTTAGTCAAGCTCCACCACTGATTACAACCAATATTTAGTTTAGTTAAATTTTTGAATTTTAATTTAATGTATGAGTATTCTTGTAAATCAACAATTTCCATTTATCTTATGATTTTGCAATTGCTTCCTTTTCCTGATGATCAATTAGTTATTGATGATCAAAACATGAAAGCTAAATTTATGAGAAAGGAGACCATCTTAAGCATTTCCTACGGCCCACGATGCCCAATAGAAAAAAATAGGAGAAATCATTGAAATACTTAGCATTAATTGGCCTTTATCTTAATTTGTTGGTGCACTTGTGTCTGTACTTTGTCTGTATTCGGTCTGTATGTAAACGATGTCCTTGGTAGTCTGTAAGTTGACCAAGTCAACTATCCTCCTAGTTTGACTTGGCCAATAAGTTGAAAGATGTTTGTCTGTATCGAAGGATAGCCTCGAAGGATACTGTTGATCCTTCGAGGTGCTCGAAAGATATGCTTCGAATATTAGACCTCGAAGGATCATCCTTCGAGGTCCATGCTCATCTTTCGAACATGTTGTCATCGATAGATGATCCTTCGGATCATCTATCGGATCCTTCGACCAAGACCTGCTGTGTATGGGTATATATACCCATGCAGTGTGTTGTATTTCAGTTAGACAGACAGAGAGAACACACACATCCGAGAGATAGCTTTGAGAGCATTCTGTCCGAAACTCACACACACACTTTGAGAGTTTACAAGTTAGGTTTGTAAACATTGTGCTTGTAACCGAAACCTTCATTTGCATTAATACAAGTTGTGTTAATCGGTGAACCCGTGTGTGTTGTGTGTATACTTGCTTAATCCCGGTTTGCTCGCTAGCTTGGATTCCGCACTCGCTAGTGGGTTAGTATAACAAGGTTTGAGGTTCGTCATCCGACAAAAAGGGACCTACAAGTGGTATCAGAGCTTGGCTCTTTACCTTGTTTAAAACCGGGTTATTCAAGTTCTTGGTGTGTGTTTGAACACTTGGTTTAACACCCGTTTTTGTTGGTTTTTCTACACTTTTAAACTGGAAAACGTGTTTTTAAACCTACCGGGAGTGTTCATAAGTGGGTTGGGTAACTTAAAACTTGTTTTAGGTGACTTTGTGTTTTCCGGCGATTATTCCGGTTAAAGCTCCGGTGACTGGTTTTAGGATAAGGTTTCCTTTTTGGGCAAATTATCTTTCAAAATCTTGGTTGGTGGGAAAGTTGTCAGCCTGCCATACTCTTTGCCGAAAGTTGACCTTACCTACCCATCACCTTTTCACCAACCCGTCACATCTGTGTCAGTGTGTCAGTGAGCATTCGAAAGATATCCTTCGACTTCGAAAGATATCTTTCAACATCGAAAGACCATCCTTCGTTCAGAGACAGCTCGATAGATAAACATCTTTCGAGTAGTCCTCCTGAGTCCGAAACATATCTTTCGATAAGGGAATCTTTTCGAAAGATAGTTGTTCGAAAGATAGTTGTTCGAAAGATAAGGATTTATCTCGAAAGATAAGGATCTTTCAAGTGTGAATCTTTCGAGATTTTGAATCCTTCGAAGCCATTGCTCGAAAGTCAACAGTGATCTTTCGAACACTGTTGATCATTCGAACAAGTGTGATCTTTCGAAAGTCAGCTATACGAAAGATAAGGATATTTAACTCGAAAGATAAGGATCTTTCAAAGGAGAATCCTTCGAGTTCTTGAATCTTTCGACATCATTGTTCGAGATTCAACAGTAATCTTTTGAGTACTGTTGATCCTTCGAACAATAGTTGGTCGTTCGATTGTGGTCAGTTTATTGTTAACAAGTTTCTGTGATCTCAGATCTTTCGATCAGGATTCTTCGGCTGTGTGATCTTTCAGAGTATTCAGTTAGCATTTATTTTGCTCATTAATCATGAATCCGAGTTGGTGGAATCCTGCTCCAGATAGTGGTAAATATACAAGTTCAGGAGTTACTCCTTCATGGTGGGGTACACCGGCTCCTGATAGTGGAAAATACACGTGTACAAGTCTATCACCATCATGGGCCGAATCTCCAGTATCTACATCTTCATAAGTAAATGCTTTACCATCAAATCAATGGGCATTAGTAACGGGTCAAACTCCGAGTGTACAAAGTATCTTATTAAGCGAAAGCGAAACAGGAAGTTTGAATCGACCCCCAAAACTGATGAGTTTGAATGAATATCCAGGATGGGCTGAGAGGTTTAAAACATATGTTCTTGGTCAAAATACGGAACTGTGGATACGTTTCACCACAGATTTCGATCAAGCCATAGAGGTTGCTGCTTCAGAGACTGCGTCATTTGCTGATCTTCCCGAAGATAAAAAGAAAACGTATGATCTGGAAAAGAAAGCATACGCCATTCTCACCCAGGCTTTGAGCAAGGATATTTATCACCAGTTTGTCAGCTTCAAGACAACTAAGAAGTTGTGGGACGGGTTGAAAACAAGAGGAGTAGGGAATGAAGCAACACGTCAGCTGCGTCATGATCTACTCAAGAAAGAATTTGACAGCTTCGCTTGCATGGATAAGGAGTCTCTGGGAGACATGACAAGTCGTTTCTATCACCTGCTTACTGAGTTGAACAATTTTGGAGTTACAACAACTCAAGCAGAGGTGGTAAAGAAGTTTGCTGATGCCTTACCTCCTCAATGGAGTAGTTTCTTGGAAATCCTTAAGTATAACGGAGCGTTGAGAACTACAAGTTTTAACGACTTCGTGCAGCTTTTGGAAAACAAGGATCAGGAGGAAACATTGAAGGCGAAGAGAGTTCCATTGCCACAGAATCCAGAAATGTATTATGGAACTTCCAGCTCTTCGTCTGCAAGAACTGGTTCACATGCTCCAATTCAAACGGCGTTTGTCACAAGCACAGATTGTTTTGGCAATCCAATACAAGTTCCTGTTAAGCCGCCTCCCACCACAGACATATTTGGAAATCCAATCCAACCACCTCCACCTCCTCCTGCTCAACAACAACGTGCATGTTATGGAGGAACATCATCTGCTGGTCAACAATCAAAGCCAAATACAGTACAGCTCGACACTTCAAGCTTTTCTAAAGTCAGTGTAGAAGTAGCCAAGGAACACATGGAGCTACTTAACACTATAGTGAGTGCGTACTGTGGGTTGATAGAAGGTCAGATTGGTAACATTAATCTGACACAGGAAGACTATCGGCAGATAGATAAAGAAGAGATGGACTTGATGGATATCAAGTGGGCCTTTGCTAGTGCTGTGAGAAGAGCAAAGGATTGGATGGAAAGTACTGGCAGAACCAGCTTGGAAAGTAAGAGAGACACCAAGTATGGGTTTGATAAACAAGCAGTAAAGTGCTTCAACTGTGGTGAACGGGGTCACTTCAAGAGGGAATGTGCAAAGCCAGCACAGCATGGAAACCAGAACCCCTTCAGAAACCAGGGCAACCAGCAGAACCAGAACAGAAATAATGAACGTACATTAGTGCCTGTCAACAATCAAGCCAACCGGGCACTTGTAGTTCAGATGGATGAAGGTTACGACTGGTCAATCCAGTTTGGTGGTGATGCTCCTAATGGTACAGCTTGCTTTGCTCAAGTTGTGAAGGATGTAGTTAACACTAGTGGTGGAGAATCTTCCGCCAGTGGTGGTGAATCTTCTGAGGATGAAGACTCTTCTGGGTACAGCAGGAGTGTTGATGAAGATTCATCTGGGTCAGGCGATGAGAATGTGAGTGAGACATCTGGGGTCTCGGCTGATGCTGATATTGATGAACGTTTGGATGAAGCTGCAACACTAAGTGTTGGAAGATCTATTCTGGTGGACCAAGCTGCTTGTACTTCGTCTTCTCTCCATTCAGCCTTTATGGCTAATGTCGACAGTTCTTCAAGTCAGGTATGTGTCGATGAACCCATTGCTGTAAACTGTGATAACTGTGATAGCTTGCAGGCTAAATGTGTTAAGTTAGAGGCAAACATGTCTGAGTTGCAAGCCAAACATGATGCTTTACAAGCTAGTTTGTTTGACTTGCAAGACAAACATGGTTCCTTGAATGATTAGTGGTGTGCATTGCAAAGCAAACACGAGGCTTTGCAAGAAAAATATGATGTGACATTCATCCACAATCAGAAGTTGACTGTGGATCTTTCAAAATGCACAGAAGCCAATATGTTTTATGAAAACCATGAAAAAGAATTTAAGTCAATGATTGAGACATTAAAGAAAGATAAAACTGAATTGACTAAAATGGTTTCCAGAAAACAAACGGACATTAATTTGTATATATCTCGCCTTGAGATGATGCAAAAGGAAATGGTTTGTGTCAAAACTGAAAGTGATGCGATCCAGCTTAAGCTAGACAGTTATTTGAGCTCTAGCTATGTGTTGGATCACATCATTGACGTTCAGAAAGAAAAACGGGATGTCACATGCATAGGATACAAAAAATGTCCACCACCAGTCAGACACAATTATGATGCCATGCCTGATGAGGAGGATAGAGTGTTCTTCGAACCATCTGTTCCTCTTGATGTGAAGGAGTTTGCAGCAGGACTCGGATACCAGAAAGAAGTATCCTCAGATTCGAATGTGTCAGCAGATACATCTGTAACTGCTGAACAGAAACAGGATCCTCCAGTTGAGGTTGAGGATGCTGATTCTTCAGATGATGAATCTGATGATGCTGCTCCAGCAAAGTCTGATGCGGTAGTAAAAAATGAGGACATACCTCTTGAGAATCACATTCTATGTGACCCCCCTGTCAAACCCGCTAAGACTGTTGCAACTGAGTCCTCGTCTGAGAAGGAGTCGGAGAGTGTGGCCTTGCTGTACACTTTGGTTGGTGATGATAAAATTTACTCAGACAAAGATTTTCCTATTAAGAACGTTAATCAATCCTTAATCGATAAAGTCTTTGAAAATTCGACAAGTAAGTTTCTGGGGAAGAAAGGACCACATGTTACAGTTACACAGTGTCCTCCAATCCCAAGGGCTGAAGTTCGAAAACAATTTGGCAACAAGAAATTACCAGCAATGCCAAAACAGCAAAATCACACCAAGCCCAAAGGAAAGGCACCGGCTCAAGTCCAGAAGAAGCCGAATCAAAAGAAGAAGAAAAGTGTTAACTTTGTGAAATCGACGGGAACGGACAAAATTGAAACGTTTGAAAATAAATCTAACTTAGATTTTGTCAAGAAAGCTACTGTTTTGAAAAGAAATGAACAAAACAGTTCACAGCCTAGTACCTCGGGTTCACAAAGTTCAACATCATCGGCTAAGAGAACACATGATTCTTCGAGGTATGTTGAACGAAGATCATGTTTTGAGTGTGGAACCATTGGGCATATAATTCGAAATTGCCCTTATCTTCATAAGCAAAAAGGAAAGGTTGATGATCCCCGTGGCAAGACTGACCGTAAGCCATCTGTTTCCACAAAACAAGATCCCCGACTTGCAAAAGAAAGGGAGAAGAAGCAGAAACGCCAACAGGTCAAAAGGATTGAAAAAGCAATTAAAACCGATGTGGTTCAAAAACAATCTGTTTCTGTAAAATCAACAAATTCAAAAACTTCAAACTGTAATGAAGTTAAAATTTTAAAGAATGACACTGATAAAACAAAACAGACATGGAAACCTAAATCGGTTACTGAATCAGGGGGATCATCACAATTTACAAACCATCAAAGACAAGAAGTTATTGTCATTGATGAAAATGGAAGACCCAAGACCACAATGGCTTGGGTCCCACTCTCCAACTAATCTCTGAGTGAGTGTGCAGGAAGTTCCAGGAGGAACTATTGATAGTCTTAGGATTGTTGATAGTGGAATGTCCTTGCACAAGATAGGCGACAGAAGAAATTGTTGCCTTTGATGGAGAGAGAGAAAAGAAAAAGAAAATTTGGATGAATGAAGTTGCAAAATTCGACCAAATGAAGAACGTGTCAAAATTTGGTCATTATGGTTTTTGATCGGGTCCACAGGAACGAATGAAGTGAAATGTGTGTCGATGCCTTGGCGTGGATTGAACATCCGCACACCATTTCTGAAAGAGAAAGTCAAAGACCTTCGCTGGTACAATGTGGAAGACCAGCCGGACCCGGAGGTTTATGAGCCTGTTGCTGTCAAGAGATTTCTCAGTAGCTGCACATTCGACCTTGAAGTTCACACCGGGTGAATATTAAGTTGGGGGAGTGCTTAGATTCCTTGCAATGCACGGAACAGTTGCAGGATACGCCTTTAAATTCTTAATCTCTCCTATACTTGTCGATATTTAAGCTACTTTGTGAACTATTATTATCTCAAACAGCACTCTTTGACCTGACACGTTGATCTCGGATATCACCTCACACGTGATTGTTTCAATATGAAACTCATCAATGTTGTCATGGTCCGCACCGCTTACCGACATGCCAACTCATTTTTCCAAAATTTGTTAAATCTTTTCTGATAAAACTTAATTTTGGTAAACGGCATTAAGGTCAAGCACAAGAGTAAACCAACATCGGAAAATCATTTTTGTAAATACCTTTGTGTTTTTAAATTTATCTTAGTTTATTGATTTTAGGGGGAGTAAATCCAAAAATCGGAAAATCCAAAAACATCGAAAAATTTCAAAAACACAAAAACAATAGAAAAACAAAAATGAGTTTCCTGGCGAGCAAAAGAGAAAATGATAGTACATCAGTGGTCTATCCAAACCTCTTTAAACCTTAAATGAAAAACGATAAGCAGCTCTATATAAAGATGTATCGGTAGGCTCACAATCATTTTAAAGTGTGCAGGGTGATATAAATCTTAATCGACTGAAGACCAGGTGGGAACCATTCATTGGCATATGGTCTTAGTACCGAAATTTCGTTTGATAGATTGCCGAGGTTCTGAGATATTCGGTCTTTATGCTGCTTATCATCTGGGTATCATGGTTGTATCTTTTACCGAAAAATAACGGGGACGCAAGTCTAGATCTTCCATGATACTATACATACGTGTACTTATTACATACTGCATTCGACCTCAATAAGTGATAAACAATCACATGTCCAAAACAAATAAGTGATAAAAATATCACATTTATCCGGGTGTCAAGTTCGTCTCTCTGCTGTACGGAAGTACTGACCTGTTCACGGACTTGCACCTATGCCCTCATGCATACGAAAATCAAGTTCCTCATCAATAAGTGATTATCTCACAAAGGGCTTGTTTTCAATTCAAAATAAGTGAGTATCTCACATTTTATACGGTCAAACAGATGATAATCGGTATACTCACCGGTAAGATGAACTCTCGTGCATACCTTGATACGGGAATGTGTCGTGATGTGGATGAACACCGGTCGGTAAGTATAAATCATACCTTAACGTATCCTCTAAACATGATTACATCTGATAAGTTGAGCTTAAGTGGACAACAATACCGATAATTGTTATAGGATGCTTATCTTAATGTTAACTAACTGAACAACAAGAGTGTTTTGGCATGACCGTACACTGATATGATTCTCTTACCCTCGAAACTCGCAAAAAGAATGTTTGTATATATATTTATTTACTGCTTAACTTTTATTGCTTTCTTTTAAACAGTTTCGTCGTTTGGTGCATATCAGCACGACATTAGCGGTGATGTCGTTTGATAACACTCAAAGGATTTTAAATTGTTGTCTTTTAATTTCAAAAATACCAAAAAGATTTTAGGCTTGTTTTAATATAAACTTTATAAAAGCCAAAAAGATTTTCTTTCTACTTTATTTTCGATCGTACGATGTTGGAGCTCAAGTCTTCGTTACCTGAAACCTGACTGAAAACCGAACTGACTAAATCTTCATAAACGGTCAAAATTTGCATGTTTTGAAAGTTAAAATCTGAAATTGATAAATTTGAAAAACTTTCAAACTGTCGGACGGTGTTTGATTATGACATGGTCATTCGTGTGTCATGTGTGTATGTTAACTATATTCCAAGCAGTTGTTCTCATTACGCGTTTAGATTTCTTGCATGTGCAGATTCTAAAGGCTGGGAGAACATAGTCGATGACAAGCTCTGGAATGAAGACACGACGAGAAGGCGCTCAAGTGATGAAAATGATCGAGTTGCCGTTGGCCTTCATCAACACCACAAGGATCTCACTTCATAAAGATAAAGTCTTTTCACGAGCATAACTCAAGGGGGAGCTTATGTTAAGGGGGAGTTTGTCAACACACTTCCTACATGATACGGGTAGTTTGTTGATACACTCTCTGCTTTCAAGACGTGAAGACTTTGAAGATCCTCCGACTTTGAAGACTTGAAAGGACATCAGAGTTTTGAGAACTCGAAGACCCAAGACCGTCGAAGTTCGAGACGAGTCTACAACTATAGAAGATAAAGACAAAGCTACAGCCAAGGGGGAGTTTGTTGGTGCACTTGTGTCTGTACTTTGTCTGTATTCGGTCTGTATGTAAACGATGTCCTTGGTAGTCTGTAAGTTGACCAAGTCAACTATCCTCCTAGTTTGACTTGGCCAATAAGTTGAAAGATGTTTGTCTGTATCGAAGGATAGCCTCGAAGGATACTGTTGATCCTTCGAGGTGCTCGAAAGATATGCTTCGAATATTAGACCTCGAAGGATCATCCTTCGAGGTCCATGCTCATCTTTCGAACATGTTGTCATCGATAGATGATCCTTCGGATCATCTATCGGATCCTTCGACCAAGACCTGCTGTGTATGGGTATATATACCCATGCAGTGTGTTGTATTTCAGTTAGACAGACAGAGAGAACACACACATCCGAGAGATAGCTTTGAGAGCATTCTGTCCGAAACTCACACACACACTTTGAGAGTTTACAAGTTAGGTTTGTAAACATTGTGCTTGTAACCGAAACCTTCATTTGCATTAATACAAGTTGTGTTAATCGGTGAACCCGTGTGTGTTGTGTGTATACTTGCTTAATCCCGGTTTGCTCGCTAGCTTGGATTCCGCACTCGCTAGTGGGTTAGTATAACAAGGTTTGAGGTTCGTCATCCGACAAAAAGGGACCTACATAATTGCCGAGTGTTATATGCCTTATGTTCAACGTTTGATGCAAAACTGCCATTCAGCCGGGGTTCTCACTGGAAGCAGTCTCTCTATTCCTACGAGGTAGAGGTAAGACTGTCTACATCTTACCCTCCTCAGACCCTACCCAGTGGCAGATCTAGAAAATCCACATAGGGGTAACGTTTCAATAAAAAAAGAGGTAACGAAATAGAAAAAACGTCAAATTTTTCCAAAATTTACACTACCGTCGAAGAATCACCGGAGCGTCAAGGGGCAACGGAGGTTGCCTCTTCTATCACTCTAGGTCCGCCCCTGACTCTACCTTAGCTTTGCTATTAGTGGGATTTACTGATGATGATGAATGTTCAAAACCCACAATTAGTAGCGCCCTTTGCTAGAAAGTGAAACTTGCAAAAGGAGATAAAGATCTAGTTGTACCGATCCAAGATTTATGAACTTAGGTATGTGGAAATAACTACGATATTTTCTGAATAAATCTTGGACAAACCTAAGTTCACAAATCTGTTTTAGGACACATGCTTTATTTTATTTGGGGGGGGGGGGGGGGGCTAAACCCAACTTTCAAGAAAGGCGATTGAGATTTTTGCATACAAAATACACTTAACTCTTCCACCCACCCAAACATACACACCTCTTCAAGTAGGTTCGCCATTAACTAAGACCACCCGTACTGGGTGGGGGGTGGGGGGGGGGGGTTGGCCGTTTTTTCCAAAAAAACCGCCCCTCCATGCCTTGGAACTGCCCCTGGGCGTTTTTTTTTTTCAAAAAATTTTGTTTTGGCGTTCTTTTTTCCACACCTTTGTTCATTCTTCTTGGCCAATGACTTTTCTGATGGTTTTTGTTTGGCCAATATGATTTTTTTGATGGTTTTTTTTTTTATTTAATTCTATTACATCTCTTTTTAACATAATGCCACAGTGCACACATCCCCACTACACCCATTTTAGAAAAAAACGTCCCCATAATGCCCCATTGTTGACTGGACTGTCACATGACGCAAAACGTCCTAGGGTGGAGGCATTATTTGTATCTTCCACTACACATGCTTTAAGTATTATCCTATCAATTAACCTAAATTCGTTTATAATTATGGAAGTGATCGACTGCATTAATCAAATAAAATATGTGCACAATATAATTACTAGCTCGAGTTGTGTTTGCTTCGATCAAAACAAAAAAGACCACGAAACCTCCCGACAAGCTTGTGTCTTTGGATATGCATCATATTACTTTCTTTGGGCTACTTTTGCTGGAGAAACAGAGAAAGTAGCTATTTCAAAGGAGAAAGCAAGCACATTTTTACGTTTATACATGAATGATCATGTAAGATAGACCAACCAATATCCAGAAGTGGCTTTCCTTTTGGCCTCTACTTACTCGACTTTCCATATTTTCTGAATACACCCACCACCTTTAGTTACCTTCCTCATGGCAGATATTTTGGTGTTAAACCAACAAAGTCTTGGCATGATTCTTTTTGTGGTAAATAGTGTTGTAAAGGTTAGTGAATTGTGTTTTTGTATCAGTGACCACTTAAAAGTTATACCACTTTGTAGTTTGTACCCATCTCAAAATGAGGCTCTTTAGAATTGTAGTAGTAGTAGTAAAGAAAGTTCAAAAATTTTAGTTGAAAGGGATACAAACTAATACTATAGATATGAGACGACATTACGAGAATTCATAATCATTAAATTATCTTGCATATAATTTAATCACTTGCTCAATCAAACAAAACATATTTTTTTTTGAACGGTAAATCTAGCTACATCTTTCACGGTAAGGGGTTGTTTGTTTCACCTCTTAATGGTTCAAACATTTTACTGGTTCAACAGTTAATGATACAGACTGTTTGTTTCGCGAGCAGATGTCTGAATGACTCAGACATTTGCCTCTGAATGGTTAAGCATTATACTGAGTCTGAATCTGAATTGGTCAGACATTTGTCTCTAAATGGTTAAGCATTATACTGACTCTTAATGGTTCAGACCTCTTACTGGTTCAACACTTAATGGTTTAGATTTCTTACTAGTTCAGCACTTACCCATTCAGAAGTTGAATTCAATTAAGAGCGTTAAATATGGGAAAAAGGTTAGGAAGATGAAGCTATCATAAATTAAAAAGAGGGAACACAATGCTTAAAGTGATAAATATATACAGTAACCAGTAAACAAAGGTTCTTGTTAGTGCTGATGGAACTGTAACTTTCCCTAGTGTTATAAAGACAAAATGCACAATTATCATTTCACACATGTATTAAGCTTTGTTCTGTACGTGTACGTTACTTGATCTACTTAGACAAATGCTCTTTATTAACTTTATGCGTTTCTTGTCGCTCTTTATTAACTTTATTGTAGCATTAGTATTTGACTTTTGCATGCACTTAATTATTAATGCTTATCAGAGCAATTTAGAATAAGTTATTGCTTTTGAGCCTCACCTTATACATATTTCTAAGTTAATATTCAATTTATTGGGATAAGGCTTTGGGACCAATAGGTACTGGGTTCGATTCCCACAAGAGGGGTTTTTCAATATTTATTCGGTTTCCTCCTGAATTGGTGTATAGGTATTATGTCTAGTGGACATGATCGGGTGGTTCCGCTGGTGGCACAATGCTACTCCAGTGGTCCGTCAGTGATCCAAATTTGCCGTTCAAAAAAAAAAAAATACAATTTATCCATGTGTCATATTGAAGTAGGGTTGTGTAAAAAGTTCGCGTCAGCTCGCTCAAAATAAATGCGTTTGTAAACAAGCCGGCTTGGCTTGGCTTGGCTCGATTTGTAAATAAGCGGACCCTGAGCCAAGGTAAGTTGATTCGCGTTTGAATGCCAAATTGAATAAATATAATATAAAACCAAAATTTTAATATGCTAAAAAACTATAAGTTGTGTGTTATTTGTATATTAAAAATATTATATTCTTTTTTACATTAATTAATAAACGAGAATTGAGACCCGCCGCAATGCGGCAGAGATTCTTTAGTTATTAACTAAGTTGATTTAGGACCCGCACATTATGTTAAACCTGTCAAACGGGAAAAAAAATAGACGATGTAAAAACGTTCATCCACACCCGCACGTTGCGTCGTGTTAACTCGCAAAATTTAGAACGAAACGTAAAAACGTTAAACCAAAGACGCACGTTGCGATGTGCTAAGTCACAAAATTTAGAACCAAGCATAAAACAAAAAATTTGCGCAAAATGAAAACTATAAAGAACCAAAGTTGAAAGTAAAAAAAGTTGCGAGAATAAATTGCAAAAGATAAAAAGTTTTGGGTTAAAAGTAAAAAAAACAAATAGTTTTGGATTAAAAGTAATTTATGAAATACTTTTTGGTGAAAAGTAAAAAAATCATTTTTTTTTGGAAAACCCCCAAAGCCAAGGTCACGACAACCATATGCATAACTATTTTTTTTAGAAAACCCCCAAAGCACACCTCGCGTTGCGGCGGGACGTAAAACAGTGTCAAATAGTACTAATGTCACACAACCATCATCAACCACCAACACTGACTCGACCTAGGATCTGCGTGTTGTGACAAACCTGTCAAACATGAAAAAATATAGGTAAAAACATTAAAACACACATGCACGTTGCGCTATGTTAACTTGCAAAAATTTGAAACAAAACATAAAAAAGTTGAGCCACACTCGTACGTTGCGTTGTATTAAGTTGAAAAATTTAGAACTATACGTAAAACGAAAATTTGCCAAAGATGAAAAGTATAATTGACAAAAATTGTGAAGTTAAATTGCAAATAATGAAAAGTTTTGGGTTAAAGTTAAAAAAAAAACAAATTATGTAGGGTTAAGATTGCAAAAGCTAAAAACCTTTGGGTTAAAAGTGAAAAAATCAAGTTTAGTTTTGGGTTAAAGTTAAAAAAACAAATTATGTATGGTTAAAATTACAAAAGCTAAAAACCTTTGGGTTAAAAGTAAAAAATCAAGTTTTTTTTTTTTTTGAAAAACTCATAAAGCACAAGATACAAGTGGTTATGCACAAAAAACTTGCTTATTTATATATGGAATAATAAGCTGGCTCATAAGGTCATGGGTTTGATTCCACAAGGGTGTTTTTTCGAAATTTATTGGGTTTCCTTTAGAACTAGTGTATAACTGTATATGCATTATAGCCTAGTGGAGATGGATATGATCGAGTGATTCCACTAGTGGCACGATGATATTCCAGTAGTCCGTCAATAATCTAAATTTTCCGTTAAAAAATAAATAAATAAATAAATAAATAAAGTAGCTCACGCTCGATATTTTAGTTTGTTAAAATAAACAGGCTGAACTAACTTGTCTAACTTAAATCCTTAGCCGTACTCTATATTTACAACCTCATGTAAAAGGTAGAAAAATAGTATCAGTAGCAATTCCAAGGACATAGCCGTACTCTATATTTATTATGAATTACAATGTTGTGGTTGACGAGGCGATGATAATATTGCAAGAACAATGACGTCGAGAGAAGAAGACGATCGACTTGGGGTAACGACATGAAACATGGAGACGATTAGCAGATTGTCATTTATTGGTTTAGGGTTTAACTTTTAGATTTGATATTAATTTTTTATTGGCGTGATTAGGCTAGTACGTATAGATAATTAGATATAGTTATAAATTTGTATATAGTGGACCAAAATCTAATAGAGTGGTATATATAAAACTATAAATTTAATTTATATTTAAGTATATACGTATGTGTATATATATAGGTGTGTGTGTATATATGTATAATTTATATTTGTGTATGTATATGTATAATTTATATTTGTGTATGTATATGTAGGGCGAGGTTTTAGAGTGAACAGTAGTGTATTTGGGAACTGAGGGAACAAATCCTGGCCATTGATTTACATATTCAAATCGTAAAATACACTAGTGTATTTTCATCATCAAATCTTGGCCATTGATTTATACTTGTGTATTGATAATCAAGGGTCAGAAATAGTTCACTAGTTTTCACAATCAAGGGGATTGTTCACTAATGAACCTAACCCTGTATATGTATATACTAGTGCTAATACCCGCGAATTTCGCGGTGTTGAGAAATGATATGTTTTTTTTTTAGAAAAAAATACGATTATACTGATCATAAAGAAACTGTATGCATGAACTTACTATTGAAATTTGAAGTTGATATGATTTGATTTTTTGGTTATAATGGCAATCTGAATTTAAAATAGATAAAATAACAAACGCATTGTACCGGAAACATAAAAAAAGGGTGATCAAAAAGTTGATGTAAGGTAATTGTTTTTTCGGATTTTAAAAAAAAGTGAAAGCCTATTACTATAGCACTTATGCTTGCTGGAGTTTCGTAACCAATAACTTGGAATTCGTTTTCGACCAGTTGAAGAAACAATCGTCACCTACGGAAATATGTTCAGCTTCAATTATATCATGCCATCCAACAACACCGTACCTATGTTAGATAAAATATGAAAAAAAAATGTTAGTAATTCATATACAAATACAGTGAAAGTTAAATAATAAATAAGATAATAAATTGATTGAGAAACCTTATTTGACCATCAATAATGTGTGTACGAAGATTCTTAACCCAAGTATTTCCTTTAACAACTTTGATGTTTACTTCAGAAAACTCATTTAAACCACTTATGTCAGTAATCAATTTGGGAAGGATCTACATTTTGTAAGCACATCAAAAATATGTTAATGTTATTAAATGAAAAAAACTAAAAATAAAAAAAAATAAACATAAAAAAGCATAGTAGAATACCAATTCATTAGATACTGTCATTGAAAAAAAAGGATAGTTAGAATCGTCACTAACTTGTCGATAACCTTCAACATTGGTAATATGTTCATATTCTTGCTCAATCAAAGGAGTGTTGTTTAACAAAACTTGACGACCGTGCTTATTGAATATGGTAATATTAAAATCTTTCACGTCGTTTATTTTAAAACACAAAATATCACCAGGATTTAACCTGAGATCTTCAATAAATTTAAACCAACCATCAGCAAAACAATAATTTGGACCAATCTTTCTAATACGGACTTCCCATTTATGATTCTCGGATACGTTAAGTATAACCTTGTTATCCGGTAAATGATAATCAAAATGTTCTGAAAGAAAAGTATCTGGTATAACCTGTAAAGAAATTAATTATTATAAAATTTATGAGTATTATGTTTTACATAAATCGAGAAAAAAAAATATAAATCTATAATAAAAGTACGTACCATTGGAGTTTGTAAAGGATTTTGAATAATTTTACAAAACGGTTTCCCCCACTCTTGATTTGGATCATGACAGAAAAGCTTGAACTTAAAAGTACGATCACCAAGATAGTTGAAAATAATAAAGAAATATCCATGGCCAAAGTAATTTAAAACCTCAGGCCATCCATCCGTGAAGTAGAATACATCTTCTATTAATTTGATGCGAACACGCCATGAATGCTTTTCATCAAATTTAAGGCTAACAGTTGAGGATTGTAACTTATTCGTCCATATAAATCTACTCATACATATAGGTATAGCCTGAAAACCAAAAAAAATAAATGTAAAATTTCTTTAGAATAAAATATCAAACATCAAACAATACTAATAAATAGTTTATAAAAACAATAATTAAAGTTACGTACCTGTTGAAGGGATAGTGGATCAAGTATAGTTATGATGAAATACGGACCATGACGATACATCTTCACCCAAACACGACAGTTGAGAAAGAATACTAACAATCGAATACTAATGGCAACACATAGAATGAAAGAAAAAAATATCAGCATGTATTTATATGAGAAAATTGGAAAGTAAAATTAAAGATACTATAGAATCCAAAATTCTTATAACTATTTATGTAAATAATTATTAAACTCAATATTGTACAAAAGTATAGAAATTAATGTAATTATTGTAAATGTGTAATAAAAATTTGATAGATTTACAAAATATTGCTAGTAATAAAAATTTAACATATTAAAAGGTTTTACGAAATATTAGTACTAATTAGTGAATATATATTTTTGTATAATATTCAAATACATAAAGGGTAAAATAAATAACATTAGTTTAATATTATGACATAAATAACGGATATATGCCAAATAATAACATCGATACTTAAATATTAAAAATAAAATAGAAACTATAATCATCACATATCATATCAACTCTGCTGCAACACTCCATCATCTTCAATCAACATTCACTTGGCTCAAGAAACCTAAACCGACGGTGAAGAAGAAATTGGTAAAGTAAGTTTACCTACATATTTTCCGATCATTTTAACGGAAATCTCCTCTTTGATTCACACACTTATTATCATCTGAGTTGAACACCAATTTTCGGTTTGAGTGACTTCACCGAAGTATTTCCGGCGATTGTTGACGGTTTACACATGAAATCAGGTTTTTCAGTTTTATGAAATTAAATGTTGTGTATCTTATGTATGTCTAAAATAAATTAGATCCTATTGCATGTGTTTGAAAATATATAATTTCTGTTAATAAGATGATTTGGTTGATATATTTTGTGCATCTTATTGTGAAAATTAAAAATTCTTGATTAACATTGTATTTTGTATCATTGATTAGGTTATAACATTAAAAATCTTGATTAACGATGTTATTTATTGTGTACCTTATGTTTATCTAAAACGGATTACATTTTATTGTTTGTCTTTGAAAGTATAAAATTTAGGTTACTATACTTATTTGGTTGATATAGTTTGTGAATGTTATTGTGAAAAAAATTATGGTTAAATAAAGTAAATCTAATTTGTGTTAGATAATATCTTTAACATAAATTTAACAACAGGTACTGCCAATTGACTTTGTTAAGAGTGTATACGGTGATTATTGGCAAAGAACTAAAGTAGTGATACATCATGAAAGTGAAAGAAGTTGGACAGTTTATTTGAGAAGTATAAGCGGGGAATCGGTTATAACTGATGGTTGGAAAAATGTCGTAAGGGATCTTCAATTGAAAAAACAGACATTGTTGCGCTTAAGGATAATGAAAGATAAAGATATTCACATTGATTGTTTCGTCAACAACATATGTGGTGAATCTTTCGTAACAGTAAACCGTCACGGCATTTTAAAGATAATAGTAAGTATACAACTATATATTAATCTATTTTTCTTTATAGTTGTAAAATAAATGATATACATATATATTTGAGAGTAAAATGCTACTAAACTTTTCAGGTGATTCCCGAAGCTTATGTTACAAAATGTTACTCTTACACGCCAGTCAACGATTATTATAACATATGTGCAGCAGGTCAGATTTGGAAAGTTGAGACGGACAAAATAAATGATAATTATGTTTTTACGAAAGGTTGTCCGAAACTATTTGATGATCTTGGGATAGAAGATGATGATATAATGTTGTTGATGAAGAAGGACAGCAAAAAATTTGAGATAAAGATTTATCGTCGAGGAGTTGAAGTTGTTTTGAAGAAAAAAGAAGAAAGTGAAGATGAGTCTCTGATGGAGATACCTAAAGACACATACTACAAAACCGTCCAGTTTGTAAGTATTATCAACTTAAACTATAACAGTTTAGTAATAATTACGTCTCTTTTGCTAATATCTTATTGTATAACAGAGCTTCGGTGATGATGATGATGACTCCACAGATGAGATGATTTCTGAGGTAATAACCTTATATTTATGTAGATTAAAACACATTACAATCAGATGTTGTAATTTTATTAACTATGATACACAGATTCATGAAAGTAGTAAAAAACAGGAAGTGATTAAGAACATTGCTGGAAAAGAAAACTCAAAGGTAGAAACAAAGATTTCGAAGACAGAAGAGACAAACAAAGCAAAAAATATGATGTAATTATTTAAAAATTAAGAATAAAGTATTAGTTTCATTAATATATATAGACATATTTAATTAGGCGTCAATGGTTATTGTTATCTAAAGATAGCGGTTATCTTAATAGGTTACGAAGAAAGGAAAACATGTAGAGGCATATTGTCATGCGGAGGTCAATAAGGAGCTGATATGCAGGACAGAATTTGAAATGGAAAAGGTCTCAACAGATGGAGAGATAACTCGGAAACGGATGGTACGTTTATCATAAATAAACAATATGTAGTGATCAACATTTATTATTAACTTAGATTTTATTCTAAATATAATGTATGTGTTCAAAAAAAAGGTAAAGGAAAAAAGAAAGAGGGATGATCATGGATTGAAGATATTGGAGGTTGAAGGAAAAGTTGTTGCAAAAACAACTACTGTTGAGAAAATTGGAAAATATGATTTCACAATGAAAGGAGAAAACCGCATGGTATGTATTTTTTACATAAAAATCATAGACTGAAATATTATAACATGAATATGGCTGAATGAGTTCTTAAATACGGATTTGCATGCAGAGAATGCCTGCTAATGTTGTAAGAGCAGCCGGATTCCGAAATAAATCTCATAAGTTAAACGTGAGGAACTTGAAGGGAAAAACAATCAAAATGAATGTTAGGCGCCAAAAGAATGAAAATGCTGTAAGGTATGCAATCGAAGGTTGGCCGATGTTCATGAAGGAGAATGGACTTTGTTTGGGTGATAGACTGTATTTCACATTTGTAAGTTCACCAAATCTCCTGATCTTATCAAATGTGGATGGGGTTAATGCATGTTAACAGGTAATCTAATAATGAAGGTGTTTGTGTAGAACAAATGATGACTGTTTTGTGATCATGTTATTTGGTTTACTCTTTTTTGGACAAAGTTTCTATGGTTATGATGTTTTATTTTGTTAGTAGGTAGTTTATGGTTAAAGACAACTACTATTATATCATCTAACAAAGTACCATAATTTTGAATGTAATTAACAGTTGGTATCGTGCATAAATACTTGTTGGTTATCAATGTTTAAATATATCTATTTACAAACTAACTTGTGTTTGTTTATATGTGGTTAAGATTATTTATATAAATTGTATGTGATATATATTACAAATGAAATGTAAAAAAAAATATAAAGTAAAATGGAAATATAAATTTCGGAGTAAAGGAATAAATAATATGACAGTTGGATATTAATATTAAAATAATGAAACTATAAATCAAAACTGTAAATTTGAGAATATCTCTTTGTATACAACATTTGTAGTCTTATTAGTAACGTTCCCCTCAACATCTAATATTAACATCCTTAAACCATCCATGCTTTTGACTCTTGAAACTGCAACATATAGTTGTCCGTGAGTGAAAACAGGCTGCTTTAGAAACAAACCAACCTTAGATAACGACTGTCCCTGACTTTTATTTATCGTCATTGCAAAACACACAGCTATCGGGAATTGCCTTCTTTGAAGCTTGAAAGGTATTCGTTTGTCAGAGGGGGAAAGATTGATCCTTGGTATAAAAGTTCTAGTACCAATATTATTACCAGAAATCACTTTTGCTTCAATAATCCGATCACCAAGTTTTACGACTTGTAATCTTGTACCATTGCACAGACTGTTTTTCTGATCAAGGTTACGTAGCAGCATGATAGGAACACCAACTTTTAAAACCAACTTATGATTCGGCATTCCTGAAACTTTAAGACCATTTAGAACATCGGGGGGGTAAACATTGTGTCGAATATGGTCAGTTACATTCTCAGATTGGCAGATGGAATCTGAACTTAGATACTCTTTATGATCACCAGGAAACATTGCTAATAAGGTATCATTTATCTCGTGAACAACGTCGTTCTTAGGAGCAAGTATGGCTCTTTCCTGAAAATAATTTGGATCATTGAACGATTCAAGTATCGAAGGATACACAAAGTTGATCAGATTACCAATAGGGTTACACTACAAAAAAAATGCCATTTAGTGGCACTCACTTTTAGTGGCATTTTTCTTTTATGCCATTAATTTTGATTTTAATGGCACTTTATGTATGCCATATTTGCTTAGCATACACTTTTAATGGCATTTAGTGCTTATACCACTAGTTTAGAGTTTTAATGGCACTTTACATATGCTACTAAACTTTTTAATAATTTTTAATGATACTTATACTTCCAGCTTGAAACTTCTCTTTTAATTTTCCCTCCCACTTTTCCCTCTCATAATAACATCTCCCTCCAAAATACATTTTCCATCCACAAAATCACGTTTCCTTAAAATTCTTGTTTAAAATCTCCCTCCAAAATCAATTAATTCTCTCCCCTTACCTTATTCAATCTGCCAGTTTCACCCATTCGTTCTTATTCAAGTTTCATCAGGACCTAGGTATGTTTCTCTACTTGTTGTCTATTCAAGCCCGGCTGAAGCCAGGCAATTGCTTTAGGGCTCATAATTTTCGAGGCCCCCAATTTCTTTTAGTTTAGGCCCAGTTTTTTTATTTATTTAGGGTTTAGTCACTCCCATGACCATCATTCAATCCAGGGATTAATGTGATAGGATTGGGAAGAGAAGTTGTTTCCATCGATTGTTATACAAGAACTGGTAAGTAACAATGGCTAACGGAAGGGAGAGTGCGCTCAATTTCTATTAAGGTTCGACTTCGATTTTACTGCACTTTTCCCCCTTCTTATTTGAAGATGATTAGTTTAGATTATTAGTGAGATTTCTTTTGTTGCATATTTTGTTTTATTAGGTGTTGCTGTGGATTGCGTTTCCGATCATTAGCTTGAGTCCATGGGCTTTAATTTTCCCAGGATTAGACCTTTAGGTTGGTTTATTATATTCTTTTGTCTCTACAAGTATTTATCTTTGCATTTGATCTTAAATGAACGGTTAACTGATATTGAAATTATGGGTTTGATATAAAAACTAGGTCTAGGAAAATCAATATGTTAGTTTCCTTGGTTGTTCTAGTTTTTATCTCATATTGATACCAAATTACAGTAGGATTCGGAAAAAGGCCCCAAAATTTCATTTTGCTTTGAGTCTCCAAAAACGCTGAGCCGGCCCTGTGTCTATTTCACCATATTGCTCCATTAGAGGTATTTTATACAACACCAGAGAAGCCACACATGAAGCAAAACACAACGCTAATCCGGCTAATTAGTTCAGTGCTGGATGACACGGCTATGGTTAGGTTTTCATCACACTGATTTCATTACTAGCATCTTATGCAATCGAAATTGCCTATGTATCTTTCTTATTTATGTTTACAATGAATCAATTTATTGGAAAGGAGAACGAAACCCTAGCCCTAGCCTAGGGTTTTAGTCCAGTAGATCCCAATTACATTTTAATGGAAGATTGATTGCCTTTTTCAGTAATGTGTGTTGTTTCTTCTGATCTTAAGTAATATATGCTTTGATGGTGTTGTATGTGCCATTGATTCATCTATCGCCGTTTTCGCCTCCAAGTTGGTGGTCTATAAAATATCCCTCTCTTTTAAAAAAAGTATATTTGTTTCATTCAGTTGATCGCCTATATACACTGTTCTAGCGAGTTTTTGGCCTGTCTCCTGCCCGAAAATGATGGTGTGTTGCTACTTGATATGGCAACTCCGGTTGCATCCATGACACAACTGAGCTGGCTATTTTTGACGACGATGAGGAAGCGTGCTTCTGACCTATTTTCCCCTTTTCAACGACCATCATGATCTTTTTAGATCTGAGTCAATTGGTGTTGATGATTTCGTTTTGGTCACTAAAGTTTAAGGCAAAATATTGTTCTATTTTCAATTATGCTTAATGTTCCACTTTAAAACATCTGTTTTTGGTATTTTAATTTTGGTTTTGTTATCATGGTCATGGTGATACTTGAGACTTTAAAAGTTGACTTTTTTTAATCAATTTATGGTGTTAACTGCCAAGACTAACAGTACCTAACAGCTGTGTATCAGCTGTGTATCAGCTGCGTATCAGACAAAGAGCAGCGTATAGGCTGAAAGAATGATAACATAAACGGCCTTGCCACCTCTTTGTCAACCTGTTTGAATAGGTGTATAAGCCTAGGGATGAGCTCGGTTTCAACTGATACCGAAAATCCCAAAAATTGGGTATCAGTACTGGTATTTGTAGGTAAAAACCGGTACCGAAAACGCTAAATGTCGGTACCAATAATATCATGGTTTGGTAAATTCGGTACAAGTACAAGTACCTATACCGGTATCCGGTATCATTTGCTCATCTCTAGTTATGTTTTGTCAACCCGTTCGAATAGGTGTATAAGCTATAACAAATATTTTGTAAAAGAAACAGTTTTGACATTTTAAGTGTTGGTTAAAGTCTTAAAGAAACGACTTTGACTTTTTAAAGTAAACTTTGAAGCTACAGATTTCATTATGTTATTGAACCTTGAAGTGTATAAACATAACAGCAGCGTATTATATGCCATGATAAGTTTTGTTGACCCGTTTGAATAGGCAATCACGATTAAAACATTTTGTTTTCCCCCTTACTCATTATCAAATTGCCATACTCGAAGGGAAACCAAGCACGGCCAGAGGATCGCAACTTCAACTCCTTCAATTGACACTTCGATTGAAAAAAGAATATAACTCTGGTGATTTAGGTCAGTAATTAGTAAAAATTAAAAAAATATGTTCAAATGGTCAACAATGTGTGATTGTGGGTATATGTGCAACAATCGAGATGCATTTCTGTGATTTTTACCAGTTTGAATTGAAACTTCGTTGTTGTTTTGTTTATCAGTGTGTGCATGTGCAATGATCAAGTTAGTTGATCATAAATGCATTTTGTTTGTTCATGAATTATTCACTGAATTTTAGATGGCCGACGAAATACGTGAATCGGGTCGGATTACGTGTCAGATCATGATCATGCTCTGTTAATGTTTGAATGTAAACGGGTTCAAGTCAGAATGGGTCAATTTAAAAAAGGCATCATTTTGTCATTTGGTCAAATTGGAGCTCAGACTTTTGCATTCAGTGAGCTTGTAGCTATTCATCGTATTTTTAGCCCTGGTTGTTTTTTAGGGGAGGGTGGGTTTGGATCAATGTATAGAGGGCAAATTCAGGGAAGTGGTCTGATACGTATTGGAACTTGGAAGGTAAACATTAAAAATAATGGTGATTATATGTATAAATACTCATTTTTTTAAGTCAGTTGTTTTTTTTTTGTCTGGTTATTTTCATTCTGTAACTGTTACGACTGGCGGGTTTGGGAATTCTGTGAAGGTGAGTGTAGAGTTGGTGGTTGAGGCTGTGAATCTCGAGCCTGCTAGCCAGCCGTTTGAGGTGGTGTGCCACCCTCGCGCAAGCACGCCTGAGTTCTGAGTGAAAGCGTCAACTGTAAACGCAGCAATGCGGATTCAGTGGTCTCCAGAAATAAGGCTCAAGATGGCTTTAGATAAAAAAGGATTAGTCGCGAATTAGCTGGTTCATGGGCACGATTTCTTTGTTTGATGTAAAAGATCAGTTTCGTTGGCTGAATTCACCTTGGAGGCTTCGTGAGGGATACTCTTTATAGAGTACGCTTTATGAGTGAGATATTAATGAATACGTATTTATAAGTGAGATATTATTGATTATGTATGAATGTTTGTTAGTTGGTTTCTTAAATGTACAAGTTTGACATGATTTTTGGTTTCTTGTTACAGGTAGCTGGGATGAACCCGATTTGCTACAAAACGTGAAACGGGTCAGGGGCCGTGGTTAGTTGAGTTGGTGTCGTATGTGCCATTGATTCATCTTTCGCCGTTAATGGTCTATAAAATATCCCTCTCTATACTGAAATAATATATTTTTTTAAATGATTATGTAGGTGACCTGATGCAAATTAAGAAAGAAATTAACACCTATAGCTGTAAATGAAGGTTCCTTTTCACCTGTTTTACAGGCCGTAATGTTATGGTTGGAGAGGCTAAAAGAAGCAGAGTAACAATTATAGAGCTGCTACAACAAAGCCTAGAACAACATGCTGCAAGTGTACTGTTTTCTTCAACTATAACCAACAAAAGGACCGTCATATAAGATATCGGATTTACTTCGTATCTGCCAACAATTTAAAAATGGATGCAATGTTTTTTTACACCCTTAACCTACGTACAAGCTGTCTCATTTAAATCTATTTCTTAGTAATATGTCAACCCGCATCTTTTGTTTTGTACATAATCATATCGCTCTACGGACTACATGTTAATAGCTAATTCTGCAGTATAGCAGGTTGTTTTTAGTATTGTACTTCACTGGTAAGACTACATATTGCACACATACATGTAAAGTATGCCGCTGCATCATGCGGGCAGACCTGCTAGTTCATATTTATTCTCATGAGTATAAGTTGGCTATTCATATCATCACATATGATGAAAAAAAGATGCTTTCCTGTATGTTCTTTTTCATATATAAACATGCAAAGTAACATAAAAAGCAAAACTGCCATATTAATATTTACATACTATACAATAAAAAAATCAGCCGGAGGTGTCACTAGTAGCAGCCTCTCTATTCCTACGGGGTAGAGGTACGGTTGTCTAAATCTTACTCGCCTCAGACCCTACCTTAGCTTTGTTATGGATGGGATATACTGAGTATGATGATGATGACAATAAAAAAAACAAAATTTAAAGAAAAAACATGCTTTAACTCTAATAAAAGAGATTGGGAAAAGGAGAGCGCTAAACGAACCCACGTCACCAGGCTCAAAAACTTAGGAGCAGAGTAGAACTTGACCACGCTACTTGTTTGATATAAAATCTATGTATAATACTTAGGGGGCGTTTGGTTCGCAGAATGTTTTGGATTTAGAATTGGAATTTGTATAGGAATTAGAATTTTAAGGAATTGGATTTGGAATTTAAATATTTCAATTGGAATTGGAAATTGTTAGAATTGAAATCTCAATTCCATTTTTGATGCGTTTAGTTGTCAAATGAACTGAAATCCATCACCCTGGCAACCACAACCTCCGGTTCGGGTCAAAACGTATGGGTAGAAACAGTACAGGTCGAAACCTACTTGTCAAAACGGTTCGCATCTAAACAGTTCGAGTCATAATGGTTCGAGTTGAAACAGTACGGGTCGAAACGGTTCGGGTCAAAACGGTTCGCGTAGAAACTGTATAGGTCGAAATGGTTCGCGTCAAAACAATTCGAGTTGAAACGGTTCGCGTCTAAACAGTTAAGGTCGAAATGAGTTGCGTCGAAAAGGTTCGGGTAGAAACGGTACGGGTCGAAATGGTTCGAGTTGACATGGTACATGTTGAAACGGTTCGGATCAAACGGTTCGCTTCGTAACAATTCGTGTCGAAACGATGTATGAGTCGAAACGGTTCGGTTCGGGTCGAAACCATACGGGTCGAAATCGTTCGAGTCGAAAAGGTGCAGATCGAAATGGTCGAAGATTCCAATGAATGTACTTTAATTCATTCACATATAAGAAGGATAAGGAATTCATGCCAAAATACAATTCCAATTCCAATTCCATTGTTAACCAAACACATAAAGATTGGAATTGAGATTCAAATTCCATCAAATTGTATGAACCAAACATCTTAAGATATAGAATTCAGATTCCAATTCCCTTAAATTCCATTGGAAACCTGGAACCCAAACGCACCCTTAGTACTTAGTTATTAATATAACCAAGTATTTTAATTTTATTGTAATAAAAACTACTTTTCAAAATAGTTACATTGTTTTTATATTATTACAACCAATGTTTAACTTTTCTTCAAACTTTATTTTTTTGATAGCTTAATTTTAACTATGATCAACCATTTTTACTATGAATAATTCAACTATGGAATTCACAGTATTGCTCGTAATAAGACTTTGTTCTGGAATAACTAAATTATTGCCATGTCATCACCACATATGAATTTGAGCAATAACTAAATATCCAATAACTAGGTGTAGTGGAATAACTACCCAATAACTACACACAACAAATATAAAAAAAAAAAAGAAAAAAAAAGACATGATTAGCTAAAGGGTGGGGGCGTAATTGGTGCTCTGACGTTGTGTTTAGTGTGGCAGGGGGGTAATTCCACAACACGTGCTCTGACGTTGTGTTTAGTGTGGCAGGGGGGTAATTCCACAACACATAGTCTAGTTATAATGGTCATGAGTTTCTTAGTGATCCATGCTTGGTAGGCATAATGTATCTTATTTATCATGATATATCGGGATGATGGAAATTGTAATGGGTCCATTATACTCGATCGGATGGCTATTCGATGGAGAGTTTGGTAGTTTGAAGTTTTATCAAATCGTTTTGAACAAAGATTAGTTTAAGGGATAGGTCACCTGTCGAATGGTCATTCGATCGAATGGTCATTCGGATCGAATGGTCATTCGATCGAATGGTTATTCGGTTGGATGGCTATTCGAGTGGGTGATCTGTTATTTCTGAAAATTTCACAAAAGTTTTCTAAGTTCAAAGTTCGGGTTTTAACGGAGACGACGTGATGACGTGTCAAACAACGGAAACATACCATGGTCTAGTTCAGTCGATCGGATGGAAATCACCCCATTCGACCAGCCTCACTGTTCTTGATGGGGTTTCATGTTCAACCCGTTAATCGGTCATCTCACCGGTGGAAACCCGTTTTCAAACCGGTTCTCAACTAGAGAATGAGTAGAGAGCCTGAATGAATCTAGATTCCCTCGGTTTTGTGTAGAATGTTGAAGAAAAGTAGAAAACAGTTGGAAATGTTGAAACTTGTTGAGGTTTGTGTTGAATAGTGTGGAAATCCTTTAGATCTGGACAAATCTTGATGAGATGACGTCACACAACCGATTGCATAAGCAACTGAGATGATGTCACCTTCAAGGTGCCCAAATCAGGTGATTTCAAGATGAGAACCATTGATTTTGATGGAGAAGATGATGGAGAAGTGTGTAGTGATGATGGAAGTACAAGATTTAGGGAGAAATACTTACGAAATAGCCTTGAATCGAGAGAAAAGTGCTTGAGAATGATCTGGGAGCGAGTTGGTCGAATGGAGCTGTCTCATCAGTGAACAGTAGCGTGTACAGCGGGTATTTATAGGGTGAGTAGGAGAGTAAGGCGGTGAAAGTAAGTGGCATTCGGTCGAATGGCTGTTCGGTCGAATGGCCATCCGATCGGATGGTTATCCGGACGGATGTCCATTCGGTCGAATGTCCATTCGGACAGCCGTGGTGTGCGAGTTAGTTTTCCAACTTTCGTTTCGTTGGTGGTGGTTTAGTGTTGTAGGAGTGAAATGACTTCTACTAGTAGTTCTAGTAAATCGTTTAAGGCGTTTCGTCGAACGGTTTTAGGGTTTGGGGGTGATCACACTCAGGTGCATTCTGAGGAGGTGAAGAATGAGCCGAAATCGTTACAGGATCGTGAACTTGACGAGTTTCAGAATCAAGTTTTTAGCCGGTTTAATTCGCTATCAGCTTCTTCAGCGGATGAATTTCTCTCCATTGATTGGATGTGTAAGCTGCCAGACGCGTTTGTCGCGTGTTTAGAAGATTACAAACTTGTTTTGTTGAACAATGAAAATGTTTCAAAACCGCCTTTAGATAGGCTGCTTATGGAGTTTTATGATAGGAATATCAAGGCTCTTGATATCTGTAACGCTGTTCGTGACGGGATTGAGAAAGTCCGGGTATGGAATAAGCATTTAGAGATTGTTTCGGGCGCTTCTGATTCGAAACAGAGGAATGCGATGGCCAATGAGTGAGTGGCAGTTTAGGAGGGCGAGAAAGGCGTTAAATGATTTAGCTATACTTATGCTCGATGATCATAAGGACTCCGGATCTCTTTCTTTGCATAGAAACGATCGTTCGAGCGTCCAAATAAAGGGAAAGATGTAAACCAGCAACGAAAGCCAGGACACTCGAGATCCCTTTCGTGGAGCATGTCTAATTCGTGGTCAACAAATAGCCAGCTCGGTTTATAATCAAGCCGAGCCCGAGCCCGAGCTTGCCCTAGCTCGGCTCGGCTCGACTCATGAACAACCCTAGATATACTTGAATTTTAGAATAAGATTAATATATATGGATATATAAGAGGAGTAAAAAAGTTAATTTAAAATTTTAAAATTTATCTATTTAAATGGGCGGCAGGTTATTAAAGGCAATTAGCGGTAATTACAATTAAAACTTTTTTATTTTCCCTCTTTCTCATTATCAAACCGCTATCCAACCACGTTTCCCAACCTAATTCTGGTGATTAAAGGGAAAATCGAACTTGACGACTTGTTCAATCGCTAGAAGGAGTCAACTGCCGGTGATCGGAGGGTTACCATTGGTTCAATCGCAACCACAACCACCTTCAATTTTAGGTCAGTAAACCGTAAAACATAGATGATTATGTTCAATTAAAATATGTTCAAAGGAAGGATGTTGATGAAATCGGCGATGTAGATCTGGAAAAGTGTTGTACATATCTATTCATATCATTAAGAGTAGATAAGTTCATACATTTGCTTTTGGTTTACATCAGGTTCTTATCTTCATGAATATTCAATTGTTGTAATGGAATTAGTCCTTATTTAAAGTTGCGTATAGTTTGCAGGTGTAACCATCAGAAGCAGCCTATATATTTGTTGTTTTCCATTGTTTTGTAATTCTTGATTTTAGTCTCAGTGGGTTGGTCTAAGTAATTTTAGTTTAGTCTATGTGGTTTCTAAGGAATGCTGAAGCTTGTATCTCCCCGAATACTCGATCAATTGCCACCCGTTTCCAAAAAAATTGTTCGTTCCGACTCTTCCAACATGTCACCCTTATTATTCCTTGAACCACTTTTTTTCTTTACTTCGCATAAGCTGGGTATCTTCAATAGGTCCTTGGTTGTGAAAGGCGATCACTTGTGGGATTTTTCACCAAAGACTCACCTTGACCCAGTCGATTGGGAAGAAAGGGACCGCGAACCTGGACAAAAGTGCTCTGCATGATTTCACTGAAAAGGCACCATCCAATTCCAGGCCCCAGCTCCATCTATCGCTGCTGTGATCCGAGAGAGTGAAGTTGTAAATTAAGCTGGTACACTGCTGAGATTCATCCAGCTCTGAACTAGATTCTGGATTCCTCTGGCAGTTCCACCAGACGGCCCAATGTTGCTGTTGGGTGTTTATTTTCTCAGCAGCTACTGATGCGTTCTTCCTCGATGTTGGGTTTCAAGCTTCAATCACACACAAATAAAAACTCATGAAAATAGATTTATTTTACTGCTCAAAACGCACACTTTTGTTCATTGCCAAACCAAACATATATACACACATTTAGCTACGTAAATGAAGGAAACTAACTAACCAGCACTCCTACAAATCAGGACACTAACCATGACTCAAGACCCACTATTTGACCAAATGAAAACATAAATCCATGTGACATAAATAACTTTTCTGCTGATTCGTTTGACCTGTATCCAATGACGAAGCTCAATTTCCGGTACCCGAAAACCCGTCAAGATTAACCTACACCCACCCCCTTATTCTTGACCTTGATCCATTTCTTGCTCCTTGATAAAACCACACAGGTTCCTTGTTCCGACTCGAAATTCATACTTGCGCGATCACTTCACACAGATCCGACTTAACTCCTGCTCTTCATGTTCTTTTGCTCACCCGTTTTAGTAGCCCGATACCAGTGCCATTGGTACTGTTTCGTCATCGATGCAGCCCCGAAACAGACCCAGTTCAACTCTCGAATCACACCGGTATGCCACTTGCTGATCACCATTTTACAAGCCATCAATTGCAGCCTTTCGGACCATCAGTTGCTGTCACAGCTACCTTTCTTAACCTTTTCGTTTTTTACTTGATATTCATTCTCATCGTGACTCCAAATTTCAATTCATACTGGCTCGATCACTTCACACAGATCCGACTTAACTCCAAATCTCATTCTCGTCGTGACTCAGATCATCTGTTCACCTAAAATCCTTTTCTGCCTTTGATTTCCTCTATCGATCACATAGATCAGCCTTCCTTAGTTCCTCTTTTTCTTCTTTCTGGATTGATTCACACAGAACCTGTTCACTCAGAACTATCTTTGATCGGATTCAACACAGAACCCTATCACGATCACATATATCACACAGTTCAAAGTTGTATTATATTTAGGATACTTGTATTTTTTTTCTTTGTTTCTTGCATGTTATTCTAATATTATATAGTAAATATTCATATTGTATTATATGTTTTTGAATAGACAGTATGTGTAGGCGCCAACAGCTACGTTCACTTCTACAGACATTAGTAAAATGCAAGATTATCAATCAAATTCTCATGATGCACATGGTACTAATGCAAATTATCCAAATTCTTTGATTTATTGTTTGTTTTCTTCTTCTCATTGGTTACTTTTTGACTTTGACAGGAAAAGGAAATGAGTATTTGGAAGCTAGACTAGTGAGGATTCAGGAGAACCAAAAAAGACTACGAGAATTTGGAGTTAAAAACATTGTGGACTCTATGGAAGTCTGGTAGACAGTAACAAAATGAAGAAAAAACAGTGAAGAACACTCATGCGGGGGATGTAGACTATATTCCAGATCCAGGTGATGTTTGTGAGGAAGATATCCAACAAGTTGGTAGAAGTGTTATAGTACCCAAAAAGGTAATTTGATTATTCAAACTTTGTTTATTTTACTTTATATAAGGTGACTCGGGGCGGTACGTGATGGAGCTCCATAACGCGTTGAAGGATCACGCAACACCGGCGCCGGACCCATCCATCACGCGTTATAACAAAACGCGTTAAACGTACAACGCGTTGAAGTTTTGTTAACATTCTGCATTTGTTCTGCATGGGGGTTGTATGTTTGACACCTGCATGTGGCATCTCTCTGCATGTTGACACGTGTGTTTCATGAAAGAGAAAGGGGGCGAAACATTTATTTATGTGAGGGTATTTGTTGGTTGGGGGGAAATTGTTGGGTGTGGTGGTGAGTGATGACCACCCTGCCTAAAAAAGGTTGTGAGTGATGGAAAAAATGGTTGATGACATGGCGGAATTTGATTGGTGTTTGTGAGTGATAGATTTTATCACTAGTTAACCACCCCGCCCGCCCTAAACTTGTTTTCTAACGAAAATAAATATGTTTTAGCGACAACGTTCACAATATATTCCACCAATGTCCATGAATAGAGCTGCTAATCTCATGAAACTACGCTGGGTGCTTGCTCCAAATGTCTCTCAAAAGGTTCCATCTACTTCAAATGCAACAAAACCGAATAAAGCAGGAGCATATAGAAGGATGATTCTTGTTGATGAGGATGACGACGAGGACGAGGAAATATTTCAAGGTATTATTTTGTTAATCTTAAACTTTATTCAATCAAAAGTACCTTTTGTCCTCTATGCTTTAAGAAGGTAACACAGTGGATATGAAGGTAGATGACGCGTATAAAGACATAGACGATACAATAGACGAGATACAAATGGTAGATCACAACTATTCTGAAGATGAACACAATGATCAAGAACAATTGCACGGCCCTGAAAAAGATAAAGCAACAGAGGTTCTGATTCAAAATATATATAAGTTTTTTTTTTGAACATTTAATTAATGGTATGTGCATTATTATTGTGACTTCATGAAAATGATAATACACATAATGTTTTTTTATTTGTCTTATTTTATCGAAACTTGTTTAGGTGCTCCCAAAAAGGTTAGAGGTCATACCCAAAAGGCCGAAATATGGAAAATGAATTCTACTGAAAGAATAGCCGTCACATTTAACGACTTTGGACAACCAGTGGGGGAAGAAGGCAAAGGACTTGTTCGGTATCTTGGGACACTTGTGAGGATGGCTGATCATGTATCAATTAAGTATTCTGACTGGAGAAAAAGTTCCCATGAAAAATAAAGAGGATATGTATTCACTTGTTAAGGTATGTCTTTTATCAAACATGATATGCATCCATTCATTAAGTTAAGAGGTATACGCTAATATATATGCAATCTTTTTGTAGTCCAAATTTGTTATTCATCCAGATGAAACAGGTCAGGTTAAAGAATGGATATTCCAAAACATGGGGAAAAATGGAGAACGTGGAAAGGTTTATTAAAGTCACGTGGATATGATCCCAGCCTTACTAGTGACAAAATTGTGACGCAACATACTAATAATGACGATAGAGTGAATCCAACTCAATTTAAAGAACTTGTTACTCATTGGTTCACTCTGAAATTTCAGGTAACAATGATATGTAAATTTGATTTCATGCAATATATATAATTCTGAAACTTGATGAAAGAAATCCTATCATGTGTTAAATTACCATTTACTATAGACTACATGCGCTGCAAAAAGATTGAGCCGCTCAAAGATGAAGGAGCCTCATGTAACCGGGACAAAGTCGTTTGCTAGACTTGCTCATGAAGTGGTATTATTCTAGTTATTTTGACATATTATTATAAAATTTAGTTTTTCATTTCTTTTACTAATCATTAAGCATAAATTATAGGCAACGAAGAATGATGGTGTATACCTGACCCGAGGAGAAATGTGTATAATAACAACTCGCACTCATAAAGACGAAAGTTTTGTTGATGATAAAGCAGCTAACGTTGTGGTAATGTATTGTTATGCATTAAAATATTTTTACATATCATGTGCGTGTTCACTTTTTTTATAAGCTTACTTATATTATTATGTATTTAGGCTTCACTAAAAGCTATTGCAAATGACTCTGTAAGCAAACCCATAGATTCGCATGATTTTACAAATGATGAATACTCAAAAGTTAAAGGCACAGAGAAAAGAGGGTATGTTCGATTAGTTGGAAGAATGCCAGCCATAAAAAGTAACGGTGATTCTTCGACTAATTCACATACTATTCATGAGCTACAGAGTGTTGTGAACGTTATGATGAACATTATCCAAGAACGTATCCCCGATGCAAACTTGCCTATAGTTCTTAGCAATATGAACATACAGGTACTTACATACATGTACTACTATGTGGTCTTTTACATATACATATATATATCTTTGTATTAGCATTTATTCTCATTTAAATTTTTTAGGTCCCTCGCGTTGGTTCTTCGGCTCCTAGCAACTCGTTACCTAGCAAGGAATTATGATCTTCAAGAAGTGACGATATTGATGACAGAGCTGACAACATGTGAAGCCTTGGAGGAATAGAGATAACAAGATTAATGAATTGCTTGGAACTAAGTTTTTTTAGAGTATGATTTGTATCGAAAGAACGTTTTGACTTCTTTTGTAGACATTCATTTGTTTGCTAAGATTTACAGTATGTTTTGGATCCAACTTTTAGTTGAAATTATGACATTATTATTTTTCTACATGTTTTCATTTTTATTTGTATATTATATGGTAAATAAATAACAACTAAATTAATGAAATTAATATGATAAATGTTTGTAATGGCATTTTATTTTTGTGGAAGGGAATGAATTAATCCAGAATACTTTAAAGAGAAGCATTTCAGTAGTGGTGGAAAACATTACCATGAACTTGTTCTCCTAGTGTGCACCAGGTCCAGCTAGTGGTTGCTCTCCTGACCTAGGTTGAGATGTGCTCCTTCTACATGCTTTTAGTAATATATTGGAAAGGGTTTTAGTAATATATTGGAAAGGGTTGTAGGTTTCTTGGTGATTTTTGTTTGGTGTAGATTACGTTTTGGGTTGGTGCTGCTGTTGTTTTCTTTTTCATAGACTTTGTTTCATCTTAGCTTCTTGCTAGTTTCTAAAGAATTTTTGTTTCAAAAACAAAATAATAATAAAACAAAACCACCTGATTGTGTGAGTAAAAATGCAAAAAAAGATTGACCTAGGGAAAAACCTTCATGGAAAGTGGAAATGGCTGAATATATTAATATATGAGAAAACTTAGGATAATTTTGTAATTTAGTTTTTTTTTAATTTTTTTAACTTTTTGAATAAAATATACCTTAATAACTTGTATGGTTAGTAAAATCTTTTCTATTGTTCTTGACAGGGTATAAATTTTGATGGAGTTAAAACTAAGGCTCTTTGTGAAATGTATAATTCGTATAAGAAATTCCATAATATGGTTTAGTTAAGTAGGGTAAACCCAGGATTTTAATTAAACATAATATTTATAAAAAATATTATAAAGGTAATTACTGAAAACCACTTAGTAATAAAATTAAAAAACACAATCTAGAAAACTCATTACAACCAATATTTAGTTTAGCTAAATTTTTGAATTTTTATTTAATGTATGAGTATTCCTGTAAATCAACAATTTCAATTTATCTTATGATTTAGCAATTGCTTGTTTTCTCTTGATGATCAAAACATGAAAGCTAATTTATGAGAAAGGAGACTCTCTTAAAGCATTTCCTACGGCCCACGATGCCCAATAGAAAAAAAAAGGAGAAAACATTGAAATGCTTAGCATACGGTCCACGATGCCTAATAGAAAAAAAGGAGAAAACATTGAAATGCTTAGCATGAGTGGGGATCATTCCATCTATTAAATCAAAGCTCGTGTCTGGTTGAGCGAATTTTCAGGCTTCGACGCTATGTGGGTCACCCCTACTAATATCTATTTAGAATATTTTTATACAAACTTTAAAAGGAAATTTACCTGAATGGTTGTGTTGAATAATAATTTACACAATAAAGGAGCCTCAAAATAAATAAATGCAAGAGACTCTATAAAGGCATTAGCATATGCCATGGCTTGAGAATTGAACAAAACTTAACTGTCTAAGCTTGATGATCATGTTAATTTAAGATGTCAAATATTTATTTAAACAAAAAAGAATATATGTATATACATATGGGATGAATCATGAGAAAACTTATTTAAATGAGAAAACTAAAATATTCTAAAAAAAGCTTAAAAAACACACTAATTTTTTTTGAAACATTTTTTTGGCTATAAATCTACATTTTTAAAATAAAAAATAGTATTACACATGTGTAACTCTATGAAAAAAATTGTTGAATTACATAAAGCTAAGTTCATTTCAATATTCAAGTTTATTTAGGTCGCTATTCGATTGCATCAGCAGAATCAAATCTAAGACACGACTTTTCACTATGGGGCTACTACCTGCGAAACTAAGGTGTTAGTCACTTTCTTTGTTCAAGCCCATTAATTTTTAAATTTTGCTACAACATTAATACTATTGTTTGTTCCTAAATAACCAAGGGTTTATCTTTGACTATTATGTCGGTCATTTGCTAACACGAATCATGTTATATCCATGAGCCTCCTCTTAGTTGAACTCCTATATCAATGAGTTTGCTTTCATCAAGCGTGGAAGGGTAATGTAATGTCAAACCTTGCATATTTCATTCACCAAGTAGGTGTGATCTGGATAATATAAATAAAATAAGATTGATGTTAAGTTTTATCTTTGATATTACGGTCTTAGTAAATAAATATGTATTCCATTAGGTGCATTGTTCCTTACTCACACCCCTATAGAATGATAATACTGCTTGTGTGGTGTTTTCGTGTGTTCCTATATTCTATTAACTGGTTTACCAATGATATAAACAGTATTTTCCCTAGTTCTCTTTTATACAATTAACTATTATTAATAACCTATTTTTTTGGATTTCCTTTCCGCTACAGTTAACACACAGTTTTGAGAAATTGTAAATTTCAAGGTATAAATGGATTTTTCTCTTTGGAACACATATGGAGTCGTTAAGAATCCTGGGTTTATTATTTTTATTTGATGATAACAAGAAAAAGTACATTAACTAGAGTAATGCTGAATTACATTACACGTTGTGGCTTTTATAAAGCTAAATTCATTTCAATATTCATGTTTGTTTAGGTCGCTATTCAATTGCATCCGAATAATGAATAAACTGAGACATGGTTTTTCACTATGGGGTTAGTTGTTACTACCTGTGAAACTAAGGTGTTAGTAACTTTCTGTCTTGCAGCCTATTAATTTTTAAAATTTGCTACAACATTAATATTACTTTTTGATCCTAAATAACCAAGAGTTTATTTTGACCCATTTACATGCAAAACATCGTTCTTTGTTATGTTTGATCTATAATACATTTCTATATCATTTGAAAGAATCATATACATTTTAAAATTTTACATACTCAACATGCATTGTACTAATGTTTAATATTTTCTATGTTTTGTCAATAGAATGTATTAACTACCAATTATTATAAATTCAAATATATTTTCTTTTCTTTAGATACAAAAAAAAAATTGAAATACATTATAATGCATCATTAAACATACAAAAACTGAAATATATTATAATGCATCATTAAACATACATAGTAAACATACATTCTAACTAGATAAAATATCATACACCTTCTTCTTGATGTTGATTTGGTTGGAGAGTTTTCTCTTTAATTCCTTCAATTTGTAGCATATATTGTTGTCTAGATTCAGTTTTTATGATGTGAGATAGACGTCTGCCTTATCTCTGAAATCAGATGGGGATGAATCATCTACCATATCCTGCAAAATCCATGTTCTTCCAGGTTTGTTCCTTCATTTTCTCTTCCAGTATTTCCATTCAATCCTTGATTTATTCATCTTTCCTTTTTTCCCACCATACTCCATTTGTTAAAACATGATTTAAATTCATTTGTATATGCCCAATGGTAATATGATCTGTTTGCCATTGTTGTGGATTTTGTTTTGGTTTATAATATAAGATTTTCTTACACTTGATAAGTGATTGAGTGTTTTTTTTTTAATTTTTTTTAAATTTGCTATTGGAGTATAAAAGAAGCTAGACTGGTAAAAAGGTAAACAAAAATAACATTCATCAAGATTAGTGGTAAATGAAAGTGATTGCAGTTAACATATTTTCAACTTTACAGTTTCCAAAAAACTAATAATATGCCTTTGATTTTTGTTGTTAAGTTACAACCCCACTAGATTTAACATAAATATTTAGTAAGATAGCACTAATTTTCTTTACATTTTAAATGTTATATACATAGCATTAATTTTCTTTATATAGTCTGTTATTTATGCAAGCAAACTTCATTTAGAACAAGTGGAGCCTCTTTTTGTTAGATGCATCTACTCGGTGGAGGTTTGGAGACAAATTTCATGGTGGAGTGGCTTTGATTTTTCGAGGGCTGATACTATGGCATCATTATTGGTTGTTGTGGAAGCTGTCTCGAAATATAAAGAGAAGAAAAATTTGGGATTTGCAATTGCTTACTCTACCATCTAGTTCATTTGGAAGGGAATGAATTAATCCACAATACTTTAAAGAGGAGCATTTCAGTAATACTGGAAAACATTACCATGAACTTGTTCTCCTAGGTGTGCACCAGGTCCAGCCGGTGGTTGCTCTCCTGGCCTAGGTTGAGATGTGCTCCTTGTACATGCTTTCAGTAATCTATTTGGAAGGGTTGTAGGTTTCTTTGTGATTTTTCTGTTTGGTGTGGATTATGTTTTGGGTTGGTGCTACTGTTGTTTTCTTTTTCGTAGACTTTGTTTCTTCCCAACCTCTTGCTGGTTTCTAATGAATTTTCCCTTAAAAAACAAAATAATAATAAAACAAAACCACCTAATTGTGTGAGGAAAACTGCTAAAAAAGATTGATCTACGGGGAAAACCTTCGTGGAAAGTGAAGAAGGCTGAATATATTAAAATATGAGAAAACTTAGGATAATTTTGTAATTTAGTATTTTTTTTTAAATTTTAACTTTTCGAGTAAATATAACTTAAAAAACTTGTATTATTAGTAAATCTTTTCTATTATTCTTGACAGGGTATAAATTTTGGAGTTAAATCTAAGGCTCTTTATGAAATGTATAATTAATATAAAAAAATTCCATATTATGGTTTGGTTAAGTAAAAAAATAATCCATCCTGGTAAACCCAAGATTTTAATTAAGTATAACTAGATTTATACTCCCCCCCCGCGTTGCGGCGGGGGCGTAGAACTATGCCAAATAGCACTAATGTCACACCACCGTCAGCGACTACCAACACTGAGTCGATCCAGGACCCGCGCGTTGCGACAAACTTGTCAAACGAAAAAAATAAATGTAAAACATTGAACCACACATGCATGTTGTGTCGTGTTAACTCGCATAATTTTGAACGAAACAAAAAAACGTTAAACAACACACGCACGTCGCGCCGTATTAATTCGCAAAATTTAGAACGAAAGTAAAAGAAAATTTGCGAAAGATGAAAAGTAGAGGGACCAAAGTTGAAGGTAAAAATATTGTGAGGTTAAATTGAAAATAATAAAACTTTTGAGTTAAAAATGAAAAAAAAAACAATTTATATGTGTTAAAATTACAAAACATAAAAAGCTTTTGGGTTAAAGTTTAAAAAATCAACTTTTTTTTTGAAAACCCCCCAAATATAAATTATAACACCTTATGCACAAAATTGTTGCTAATTTATGGAGTGTAAATTTACAAATAAAACAACACAACTTTGAATGGATCAAACCGATTGAATTTGGTAAGATAATGAAACCATTATTTGATTAGGGTACAACCACTTAAGCACAATTTACAACCATACATGCATACAAAACAGATTGAATTTGGTTAGATAATGAAACCATTATTTGATTAAGATACAACAACTTAAGCACAATTTAAAAAAATGTTACAAAATAATAATATATAAATAAATTAGATAATGAACAACAATTTAAGTACAATGTACAACTATTTTGATTAAGATACAACAATTTAAACACAATGCACAACTACAAATGCATACTTTTGTTACAAAATAATAGTATATAAATATTTATAAAAAATATTATAAAGGTAATTACTGAAAACCCCTTAATAATAAAATTAAAAAAAACACAATCTAGAAAAGTCATTACAACCAGGGACGGAGCTTAGTGGAAACCTGGGGGTGCACCCCCCTCCCCCGAATGTTTCGGTTAGAAGTATAAAATTTCCGAATGTTTAGGTCCCATGACCCCCCCCCTCTCTAGAACTTTTAGTCAAGCTCCACCACTGATTACAACCAATATTTAGTTTAGTTAAATTTTTGAATTTTAATTTAATGTATAAGTATTCTTGTAAATCAACAATTTCCATTTATCTTATGATTTTGCAATTGCTTCCTTTTCCTGATGATCAATTAGTTATTGATGATCAAAACATGAAAGCTAAATTTATGAGAAAGGAGACCATCTTAAAGCATTTCCTACGGCCCACGATGCCCAATAGAAAAAATAGGAGAAAACATTGAAATGCTTAGCATTAATTGACCTTTATCTTAATTGCCGAGTGTTATGTGCCTTATATTCAAGGTTTGATGCAAAACTGCCATTCAGCCGGGGTTCTCACTGGAAGTCTCTCTATTCCTACGAGGTAGAGGTAAGACTGTCTACATCTTACCCTCCCCAGACCCTACCCAGTGGCAGATCTAGAAAATCCACATAGGGGTAACGTTTCAATAAAAAAAGAGGTAACGAAATAGAAAAAACGTCAAATTTTTCCAAAATTACACTACCGTCGAAGAATCACCGGAGCGTCAAGGGGCAACGGAGGTTACCCCTTCTATCACTCTAGGTCCGCCCCTGACTCTACCTTAGCTTTGCTATTAGTGGGATTTACTGATGATGATGAATGTTCAAAACCCACAATTAGTAGCGCCCTTTGCTAGAAAGTGAAACTTGCAAAAGGAGATAAAGATCTAGTTGTACCGATCCAAGATTTATGAACTTAGGTATGTGGAAATAACTACGATATTTTCTGAATAAATCTTGGACAAACCTAAGTTCACAAATCTGTTTTAGGACCCATGCTTTATTTTATTTGGGGGGGGGGGGGGGGGCTAAACCCAACTTTCAAGAAAGGTGATTGAGATTTTTGCATACAAAATACACTTAACTCTTCCACCCACCCAAACATACACACCTCTTCAAGTAGGTTCGCCATTAACTAAGACCACCCGTACTGGGTGGCGGGGGGGGGGGGGGGGAGGGGGTTGGGCGTTTTTTCCAAAAAAACCGCCCCTCCATTCCTTGGAACTGCCCCTGGGCGTTTTTTTTTTCAAAAAAATTTGTTTTGGCGTTCTTTTTTCCACACCTTTGTTCATTCTTCTTGGCCAATGACTTTTCTGATGGTTTTTGTTTGGCCAATATGATTTTTTTGATGGTTTTTTTTTATTTAATTCTATTACATCTGTTTTTAACATAATGCCCCATAATGCACACATCCCATCTACACCCATTTTAGAAAAAAAAACGTCCCATAATGTCCCATTGCTGACTGGACTGTCAGATGACGCAAAACGCCCAAGGGTGGGGACATTATTTGTATCTTCCACTACACATGCTCTAAGTATTATCCTATCAATTAACCTAAATTCGTTTATAATTATGGAAGTGATCGACTGCATTAATCAAATAAAATATGTGCACAATATAATTACTAGCTCGAGTTGTGTTTGCTTCGATCAAAACAAAAAAGACCACGAAACCTCCCGACAAGCTTGTGTCTTTGGATATGCATCATATAACTTTCTTTGGACAACTTTTTCTGGAGAAACAGAGAAAGTAGCTATTTCAAAGGAGAAAGCAAGCACATTTTTACGTTTATACATGAATGATCATGTAAGATAGACCAACCAATATCCAGAAGTGGCTTTCCTTTTGGCCTCTACTTACTCGACTTTCCATATTTTCTGAATACACCCACCACCTTTAGTTACCTTCCTCATGGCAGATATTTTGGTGTTAAACCAACAAAGTCTTGGCATGATTCTTTTTGTGGTAAATAGTGTTGTAAAGGTTAGTGAGTTGTGTTTTTGTATCAGTGACCACTTAAAAGTTATACCACTTTGTAGTTTGTACCCATCTCAAAATGAGGCTCTTTAGAATTGTAGTAGTAGTAGTAAAGAAAGTTCAAAAATTTTAGTTTAAAGGGATACAAACTAATACTATAGATATGAGACGACATTACGAGAATTCATAATCATTAAATTATCTTGCATATAATTTAATCACTTGCTCAATCAAACAAAACATATTTTTTTTTGAACGGTAAATCTAGCTACATCTTTCACGGTAAGGGGTTGTTTGTTTCACCTCTTAATGGTTCAAACATTTTACTGGTTCAACAGTTAATGATACAGACTGTTTGTTTCGCGAGCAGATGTCTGAATGACTCAGACATTTGCCTCTGAATGGTTAAGCATTATACTGAGTCTGAATCTGAATTGGTCAGACATTTGTCTTTAAATGGTTAAGCATTATACTGACTCTTAATGGTTCAGACCTCTTACTGGTTCAACACTTAATGGTTTAGATTTCTTACTAGTTCAGCACTTACTCATTCAGAAGTTGAATTCAATTAAGAGCGTTAAATATGGGAAAAAGGTTAGGAAGATGAAGCTATCATAAATTAAAGAAGAGGGAACACAATGCTTAAAGTGATAAATATATACAGTAACCAGTAAACAAAGGTTCTTGTTAGTGCTGATGGAACTGTAACTTTCCCTAGTGTTATAAAGACAAAATGCAGAATTATCATTTCACACATGTATTAAGCTATGTTCTGTACGTGTACGTTACTTGATCTACTTAGACAAATGCTCTTTATTAACTTTATGCGTTTCTTGTCGCTCTTTATTAACTTTATTGTAGCATTAGTATTTGACTTTTGCATGCACTTAATTATTAATGCTTATCAGAGCAATTTAGAATAAGTAATTGCTTTTGAGCCTGACTTTATACAAATTTGTAAGTTAATATTCAATTTACCGATGTGTCATGTCGAAGTAGGGTTGTGTAAAAAGTTCGCATCAGCTCGCTCAAAATCAACGCGTTTGTAAACAAGCCGGCTTGACTTGGCTTGGCTTGATTTGTAAATAAGCGGACCCTGAGCCAAGGTAAGCTGATTCGCTGTTGGCACGTTTACACTGAATGCAAATTGAATAAATATAATATAAAATAATAAAACCCAAATTTTAATATGTTAAAAAACTTTAAGTTGTGTGTTATTTGTATATTAAAAATAGAGTAAACTGCCATTTTGATCTGTGGTTTGGGCACTTTTGCCATTTTAGTCCAAATCTCAAACTTTTTACATCTGGATCCCTGTGGTTTGCATTTTGTTTCCATTTTAGTCCAAATTTCAAATTTGACTAGATTCCTTAACTTAAACCCCCTATTTTTTCTTTATTCTCAGGGGTATTTTGGTCATTTAGATTTATTATAACTCAAATTTATATATATATATTCACACACAAACAGACATACATCTCTCTCTCTCTCTCTCTCTCTCTCTCTTCTATCTCTGTAATCAAACCCAGATCTCTGTAATCCAAAATCGCCGCCTCCAATCTGAACTACCACCACCGTGCACCACCACCACCCCGACTACGATTCCCCATATTTACACCTAAACATACAACTCTCTCTCTCTTCTATCTCCGATTCGCGTTTGATGCAGATTTATTAGGGGTTTGATTTTGATGGAGGTGTTAAATATGGGCTGGAGCAAGAGGAATCGGAACAAAATGACAGTTTAAATATGGGTTGGAGCAAGAGCAAGCGGTGGTTGTCAGGGTGTACAGTGGTGGTGGGGAGACGGTGGTGGTGGGTGTACGGTGGTGGAGGGTGTACGGTGGTGGAGGGGAGACGGTGGTGGAGGGTGTACTATGGTGGAGGGGAGACGGATGATGATCTGTGATTTTGTGATGGATGATGATCTGTGATTTTGTTAGTTTTAAGGGATCAAGATGATGGATGATGATCTGTGATTTTGTTAATGTTTTAGGTGGTTGAGGGTGATTTTGTAACAAACAGGATGATCAAAACTTGAACCCAGTCCTTTTATTCACCACGAGGCTGTGATGATTTCACCTAATCCGAGTCAAAATTGGGTCAACATTTGAGATTTTCCGCAGCTTGGCGTGGCAGAATCGGAGGAGGGCAAGTGCGCTTGCAACCTCTGTTTGCAGCCATGGCGGTTATTCCTCCTTGTTCCCATTGTAAAACAGATCTGAGCCTCGTTTCTTTTTACAAATCGGTTTTTGTTTTGATTTGTTGTTGGAGCCTCGTTTCTTTTTACAGATCTGAGCCTCGTTTCTTTTTACAAATCTTTTTACAAAGAGAGAGAAGAGAGAGATGGGTGTTTGGAGAGAGAAAGAGTGAGTGTGTGTGTGCAGGTTTTAGAGAGAGATGGTGGTGTTGGCGGCAGTGGGATGGTGGTGGTGGGGATGATGCGGTGGTGGTGGTGGTGGTGGTAATTCAGAGAAGAGAGAGAGAGAGAGAGAGAGAGAGAGAGAGAGCTGAAGTTGTTGATGATGATGATGAAGATGAACTGCTATGTATGTGTGTATATTAATATATATATTAATTTTTGAATTAAGAAAATGTTAAATGAAAAGCAAAATGACCAAAATGCCCCTGAACTAAAAGACAAAATAGGAGGTTGCAACAGTAAAAAAAAATAGGGTTTTTAAATTTTGGACTAAAATGGCAACAAAATGCAAACCACAGGGACCCAGATGTAAAAAGTTTGAGATTTGAACTAAAATGGCAAAAGTGCCCAAACCACAGGGGCCAAAATGGTAGTTTACTCTTAAAAGTATTATGTTTTTTTTTTTTTTTTTTTTTTTTTTTTTTTACATTGATTAATAAATAAACTCGCTCATGAAGTCTTGGGTTTGATTCCACAAGGGGTTTTTTTTTCTGGGTTTACTTTAAAATTGGTGTATAGACTTCATAGTCTAGTGGAGATGAATATCATCAGGTAATTCCGCTGGTGGCATGATGAGTAATCCAAATTTACCTTTAAAAAGAGAAAGAAAAAAACTATCTCAAGCTCTTAGAGCATTCACATCCATTTCACCATATTTTCACCCTAAATTATACTAAAAAACACTATATTTTCTCTTTCCTTTTCAATTAAATAATATTTTTATACATTTATCATTACCTTTTATCTCTCCTATACTCACAACCACTTTCAAAATATATTAAAAAATTATAGGGGGTGAACAGTGTCCCTCCAAATATAGAGATGAACAGTAACATTTTCTCTCTTCTCCACTCACAACCACTTTTTATACTCTTTATATTATAAAAATTTTACACACAGAATTTAATGGATTGGATGTGAATGCTCTAAGTTGCTTAACTTAAAACCTTAGACGTACTCTATATTTAAAACCTCATGTAAAAGGTAGAAAAATAGTATGAGTAGCAATTCCTAGGAGATTCATTATAGCCTGTTTTTGAGATCGCCGGTTGAAATTAGCCTGCTTAAATACTTTCCCATCTCTGACTAATGATAACCTTGGATGAATTTGATTAAAGAAATTAAAAAGAAAATATTTTCTACTGAAAAAATAACAAAGATATATTAAGCTAACGTAACAAAGCCATCAGTAAAATCATGACCATCAATCTATATTAATTATATTATAATGTATGAGTGAAGAACATTTTAAGATACTCAAAAGTTAAACACTTTTTTTTAGTTTAATGTATAAGATATAATTCTAAAATAAGAGTAAATTAGTCTCTTAAACACTAATTACATTTTAATCCCTTGTCTTAAAGCATTTACATTCTATCTCTTATCCTTATTCTTATAATTTACTTTAATAAATGAGTGATGTCGAATGGTCAATCAAAACTAAGATTTAAATCAATGTCCCAATCACCTTTAAGACCGTGGGGTAGGGTGGGGCGTGGGTTGGGGGCATGATGCGATACGTGGACTATGGGACACCCAAGACCAAAAGCCAATTTCAAAGAGGTATGGTGGGGCGTGGGTTGGGTGTCGTGGAAAAAAAACCAATTTCAAATGGCTAGTGCTCTTGGCCAATGAGGTTCCGCCATGTCATGTGTTAGCCCCGCCCCACGCCCGGCCTTAAACTCCCGCCCAAGGGGCCACGCCCAAACCCAAACCCACCCGGAGTGGTGACTTGGGCGTCTCTCTCCAACCCACGCCCCATACCCCATAGTCTAAATAGTAAGGGTAAGTAAAGTTTCGAACCACAAAGAATTAGTTCAGAATGTTGATTTCGGCATTAAGACCGCCCGTAGTGGGGCGTTTTTTAAAAAAAATTCAAAAAAAAAAAAAAACGCTCGACCAACCAATCATAACTCATCAACGGCTAGTTGTAACGGCTAGTTGTTTTTTATTTTTTATTTTTTAAACCTTTTACCTATATATATATATATATATATATATATATATATATATATATATATATATATATAAACACAACCAAAACTCATTCATTTTCAACCAAAACTCTCAAAAACTCTCTAAAAAACACAACCATTTTATAAAAAACTTGATGGATTCTCCTAGTTCTTCATCCATGGTAAATTTTTACTACAACGAGTATTTTGCGGATAGCGATGGTTCCACCGATGAGGAGCTTGAGCAAGAGGCGGTTACGAGTGCTTGTCAACTAGCGGTGAGATATGTCAAGCATTGTCGTCGCCCCCAAGCAGAAAAAAATAAAAGAGGTTATATTGAACGAGATCGACGCGCGCCACACGATCGTTTGATGAAAGATTATTTGATGAGGCGCCGACATTTTCGAACGAATTTTTTAGGCGTCGTTTCCGAATGAGTAAGCGGTTGTTTCTACGCATAGTCGACAACTTGGAAGCCAACTACGATTATTTTAAACAAAAGCGGATGCGAGAGGGGCACTTGGATTTACCGGTATCCAAAAGTGTACGTCGGCGTTACGAATCCTTGCTTATGGTAACATTTCCGACATCAACGACGAGTATCTAAAAATGGCGGAGAAAACAACACGAGACAGCTTGGAGCATTTTTGTCGCGGTACAATTCCTATACTTTACTTTTAAAAAAAAACGACGAGTATGTTTACAATTTTTTTTTGAAGCTTATGTTTGTCTATATTTTTTTATAAAGGTATAATTGATATGTACGGTGCGCGTTATCTTAGAACGCCCACATGGGACGACCTTCAAAAGATCTACGAGATACATAATGCTGAGCATGGTTTGCCTGGTATGATTGGGAGCATAGATTGCATGCATTGGCGTTGGGATAACTGCCCGACTGCATGGCGAGGCCAACACACACGTGGTGACCAAAAAGGACCCACTATTATTCTTCAGGAGGTTGCTTCACAGGACCTTTGGGTTTGGTCGGCTTACTTTGGCGTTGTCGGGTCATGCAATGATATCAATGTTTTTGAACAATCTCCGTTGTTAGAGGAGTGGATTTCTGGCAAAGCTCCAAAAGCGTCGTTTTACGCAAATGGAAACTACTACCCTCATGGATATTATTTGAGAGACGTAATTTATCCTAGGTATTCGATTTTCGTGAAGACGTATAGTGATCCTATTAATGAAAAAAGAGCATACTTTAAAAAGGTTCAAGAGTCTTCACGAAAAGACATTGAGAGATGCTTTGGGGTTCTTAAACAACGTTGGCAATATTTGAGAAATCCTTGTCGTGCATGGAGCAAGCAAAAAATGAGAGATGCTATGTACGCTTGTATAATCATGCACAACATGATTTTGGAAGACGAAGGAAAGGCGATATGCCAGAATTATGTGCCAGAAGCCGTTGAAGAGGAGCATCCACAGGCGTCAATGGAAGAAAGAGTGAATAATGCGCGAGAGTTGCGTTACGAACCGTACCATTCCCAGTTAATGGTTGATTTGGTACACCACGCATGGTTGGTTCGGTATGTACCACCTGAGGGAGAGGAAGAAACAGAGGACGATGAAGACGAAGTTGGCGAAGGTGAAGAAAGCGAAGACGAAAACTAGTGTTTTTTTGTTTTTTTTTTAATTTAATCGGATATTTTTTTTATTTCTAGTATTGTATTTTTTTTAATTTAATGAAGTATTTAAAGTTAAAAAAAAATAATTGTGAAATGATTGCATGGGGGTTATTGGACTAATGCCCCACTACACCACTTTATGCTATAATGCCTCATGCTGACTGGGATGACACGTGTCGAATAATGCCCCATGATGGAGGCATTATTTTGATTTACCACTACACGTGGTCTAATATAACTAGGCTTTAAAGTAAAATTGAGAAAAAAGGATCACATGCGGGTTTCAAGTTTGCAATATTGATTGTTTGACCTTCGTTTACAAATTATTATATATATCAATTTATAACGTACATTTGCGCCAGTTTAGTTTTCTCTTTTTAGTTTTGACCCCAAGAGTTGCTTACTTTCCTTTTGGGACACTTAACAACTGACACATATCGTACATCTTCGGTAACTGAGAGCCGAAGAAAGAACGAAGGAATCCGGTGAGTACGTCGGCGCGTGAGGTGTACCTATTCACGTTGCACCGTCCTATTAATCGACGTTTTCATTTTCCACCAAAGCCCGAACGGTAAAAGTGTACAGTATATATAAATCAAAATTAGGTGTTGGTTCATTTGATTCATCAAATCAGTGAATTCCGATTCATGTTTTTCGTGGGTTGTGGTGGGTTTAAGCCCGTTCTCAACAAAGAAGAAGGTTGTTACTTCCAAATTGATGATGAAGGTGGGTGAGTTTAAAGTGGTAGTACCCGTCGATGGTGAAACGCATCTGTGAACCAACCATCATCTGCAACATTTCTTCGCAAAACAAACGTATAGAGAGAAGAATGTGGTGGGGGATAGGGTCTCAGATCTCCAATCGGTAGTGGTGGCAATAGTATTTGGCAGTGGTGTGGTGGTGGGTGCGATGGTGTGAAACCTGAGATAGAGAAACAGAGAGGGAGATTAAGTCTGGGAGATGATTTTAAACGAGGTCGCTAGGAATGGTGCCAGATTTGCAGATTGTTGAGATGGTGGTTATAGGCGTGCGACGGTGGTGAATGTGGGAAGGAGCCGGAGAGTGTAGAGAGAGGGAGTGAAAAATAGACAGACAGAAAAAAAGAAGGTGAAAATCAGCAAAAATAGTTGTTGCTTGATCAAACCATTTTGTAATAATGTCTTTTATTAATGACACGTATACATGTTTTTTTTAATTGCGTTATGCTTGACAAGTGTACACCTTACATATATATATAATATTTTCTTTATAAATCATCAATTTAGTTATTTTTGCACGTTAACATGCCGCACGATGTATGCAATTAATATTTTTACGTCTACTTTCCGTTCGGTTTAAACGTCCCTATGCAGCGTGCGAGTTTGTCTTATACTAAGGTGGTTTACATTTTCAGTCGCTTGATATACTAAAATGGTTTACATTTTCAGTCGCTCAAGTTTGTATGTTTCACTTTTGGCCCTTCAATTTTTTATTTTTTCTTGGTTATTGAGATAAGCTTCCTCCATATAAATTCGAGTTTGTCTAAGTTTACGTTTGTCCTTCTTACGTTTTACGTCATGTGACAGTATAAATTCACGTTTTTGTTTTACGTTGTTCCCAGTTTGTCGTCGCTTTCAATATTTAGCACGATTTTACAACCCCGCACCCCGCAACGCGGGGTTTAAATACTAGTTGGAAACCAAATAGACATAGTTTGTTGAATTATTTTATTTGACAACTAATTTCAAAGCCGATTACCAGATTATGATGATTAACGATCCACACCGAATAATGTCACAACTAGGTGTTCAACTTAAATAATTACCAGTGATCTATTAAACACAGAATAATAATCCCAATTATTATTACTGTATATTACTATATATTAATAAACAAATTGAAACAAAGAGTAATTTTAATATTATAATAACATATAGTTTTTTAATACTTTTACTAGTATTAAGCCCCTGCGTTGCAGTGTTTGTCATAAAATGTGTTAAGTAATAGCAATACTATACCATTGTCAGCGACCACCAACACCGGAAAGCTCGTAAAAACAAAACAAAAAGAAACAGGAAAAAATAACTCTGAGCGAAAAACAGACGTAAAATCTTTGAATCACGCACGCTCATTGCTGAGAAATTAAACCGAAACGTAAAACATAGAAAATAATATCTAAGTTCATCCAGGACCCGTGTGTTGGACGAATTTGTCAAACGCAGAAAAATAGATGTGACGCGACGGGCCAGTTAAACGGGAAAAAATATACGAAAAAATGTTGAACCCCACACGCACGTTGCAGTGTATTAATTCATAAAATCAAAACGAAAAACTTGGGAAAGATGAAAAGTATGGTGGACCAAAATTGAAAATAAAAAAGAGTTGGGATTAAATTGCAAAAGATGAAAAACTTTGGGTTAAAAGTTAAAAAAACAAAGGGTCAAAATTGCAAAATTGAAGTTATTTGTTAATTTTAGATAAAGATAAGGATAAAATAAGTGATATCTATATCTTGGTTATTAATTAATATTAATATTAAAATAAATTTATTAAATAAATATAAATAAAATTTATAAGGTTGAAGGAGAGAATGACATGTGTCATTATTTGGAGTCTTTTATTATAAGTTAGATTATTATTACGATATATATTACTAAACGAATTGAACTGAATAGTGATTTTAATATTATAATAACATATAGTTTTTTAATACTTTTAATATTTTAATATTATAATAATAGTTATTTTCTTTACCTTTTAATTTTAATCCTTTTTTTAATATCAGGGGTTGGGATAAGCTTGGTGTCAACCCGTATCGAACCAGTACTGGTATCGAAAATACCGGTACGGTCCTGTTCGGTATCAGTATATAGTATATGAAGGTAAAACCGGCACTAATACAGAAAACGCCAAAAGTTGGTGCCGAATTGATATTGGAAATCTTTTGGTTCGGGAAATTCAGTGTGGCTACCCGGTACCATTTGCTGATCCCTGATCACGGTTACCGTACGAACAATGGTATCATACAACTTTCTTTGTTGATTTTCTTCAACTTTTAATTTTTTCTTTTTTAGTTTCAGGGGGAGGGATAAGCTCGGTGCCAACCGATACAGAATCGGTACTGATACTGAAAATACCGATTATGGTACCGGTATATGAAGGTAAAAAACGGTAGTGAACCGATACCATGATCGCCAAAAGTCGGTACCGAATTGGTACTTAAGATCTTTCGGTTCGGCAAATTTGGTACCGGTACCCAGAACAATTTGCTCATCTCTGACCACGGGTTTCATACAAACAACAACGTTACCATACAACTTTTTTGGTCGATTTTCTTTCGGTTATCTTTTAGTGTTTTTTTCTACATTTTCTTTTTATTCTTGTGAGCAGTTCTATTCGCAACACACTCGTAGTGATTTCAAAACACACGTAAACACAGACTAAATAACAAAAGAAATTCGCTGCAATGCGGTGAACTTCTTTAAACCTAGTTTTAATTAATGAACAAAACCAAAATCTGATGGAAATCAACTGACTAATAAAATCAAAACTTTTTTTTTTGCCAAATAAGTAAACATATAAACCAAACTAACCAAAAGATTAAGTTCAAACCATATTTGAAATAAGTAAACACATAAACCACACTAACCAAAATATTAAGTTCAATCCATATCGGAAATTAGGTAAATATCGGTTGAACAATAGCTATCACAAACACTACACTCGAGAAGGACCACGAGTGATTTAGCCTTGATGTAATTGAGATGATTCGAGAACCTCAAAATCGCCTCTCTTGCCCATAAATCGCCTAAGGGGAGTTAGGGGCTGTTTGTTTACCTCTTAATGAAGCTCTTAATAGTTTAGACCTCTTACTGGTTCAGCACTTAATGGTTCAGACTGTTTGTTTCGTGAGCAGATGTCTGAACGGTTCAGACATTTGCCTCTGAATGATTAAGTATTATACAGAGTCTGAATGTTTAAGACCTCTAATTTGAATTGGTCAGACATTTGCCTCTAAGGGGTTAAACATTATACTGGCTCTTAATGGTTCAGACCTCTTACTGGTTCAGAACTTAACCATTCAGAAGTTGCCAAACAACCCCTTAATTTTTGAAACCCAAATGTAAATCTTTGAGTATGGCAAAATCCACAAAATTCGGAGTTTCCTAGTTGTCAACGTATGGAACGTCCACTTTGGGCGTATGGTACACCCAACTTCAAGACCAAACTTTGCCCGTTCATTGTAAACGGTGGAGTAGACGCATAACTTCCTACGCTCGGTCGTATGGTACGCCCGCACTCAGTGATGATACAACGGGCACACTTTTGCCTTCAAACTCTTCCCACAAAATGCACTCCTCGGACTTCCTTCCAAATGCCTCCAAAGTAGGGTTGTTCACGAGTCGAGTCGAACCGAGCGGACGTTTGCTCGTGCTTGGCTCGTTTGCAAACCGAACCGAGCGGAGCGACTCATTTAAAATTGAGCCTCAAATTAAGCGAGCATCGAGCAGTAAATATTCTGAGCGAGCGTCGGGCGAAGTTTGAGCGATTTGGACAACCGTGTAGCCCAATTTAAATTTGCTGAGAGATAGTGACAATGTTGGGTCTCAAGTTTTTATATCATTAAAAATAGGCACATTTCATGGCATAATATTTTTCTTATGAATAACAATGTTGTGGCCGACGACGCAATGATAATATTGCACGAACCATGACGTCGAGAACAGGAGATGATCGACTTGGGGTAACGGCATGAAAGATGGAGACGATGAGCAGACTGTCATTTATCGGTTTAGGGTTAACTTTTAGATTTGATATTATTTTATTGGCGTGATTAGGCTAGTACGTATAGATATAGTTGTAAATTTGTATATAGTGGACCAAAATCTAATAGAGTGGTATATATAAAACTATAAATTTAATTTATATTTAAGTATATATCACTACTAGAAAATTGGCCTAATGCAACTTTTTATTAGCAACCCTTTTCAAATGTGTTGCATTTGACTCTAATGCAACTTTGTTGAACATAAAGGTTGCATTAGAAGATCTAATGCAACCTTTTTCAAAAAAGGTTGCAAAATTATATTTAATTTGCAACCTTTTTGTTAAAAGGTTGCAAATTTTATTAAAAATTGCAACCTTTTTCTTGAAAGGTTGCAAATTTAGTTGAAATTTGCAACTTTTGTTAAAAAAGTTGCATTAGGAAATTTTAAATGCAACTATCACATAAAAATCACTACTAAATGATACATTCCTCTTGACACGCACATATTTTATGACATTCAAAAGCGTATGTAAAGAAAAAAAATATCGTAGTTTACAAAATTTAATAAATCTATGACATTCTTTTTTGTGTATCATGTTTTTAGCGTAATAAAAAAAACAAGATTTATATTGACACGCAAATAATGACACACGCTCATTTTATGACATTCAAAAGTGTCTGTCAAGAAAAAAAATGTCGTTTACAAAATTCAATATATTTATGACTCACTTTTTTGTGTGTCATCCTTTTAGCATCATAAAAAACAAGATCGCGATTAATGACACACACTTATTTTATGACATTTAAATGCGTGTCAAGAAAGAAAATGTCATTGTTCTACAAAATTTAATAAATTTATGAAACTGTTTTTTTTGTCATCTTTTTAGCGTCATAAAAAAACATTATATAAAATAAGGGTTAATTTCCTATAGCAGTTATTGTTTATATAATATAGACACCATGGTTAATTTCCAATAGCAAATCATGGGAAAAACTTGAAAACTGTTAAAGAGAAAAAATTGTACGGACTTATGAAAAGTGATATATATCTAATATATTAATTAAAAAATTATATTAACAATCGCTCGTTTAGGACCATGAGTTGGGTTGAGCTCAGGCTAGTTTAATAAATGAGCTTCTTTTTAGGTTCAAGCATTAGTAGAAAAACAATTTATTTGGGCGTTTCAAATTTTGATTTTCGGCGATAATACTAAAAAACGCCCAAAAATAATTTTTCAAAATGTTTTTTATATAACAAAACGCCTAAAATAGTTACATCACGCCTAAAAAACACACAATTTATGGGCAATTGTATAGTTGCCGAAAAAAACAAACACTTTAGGCGGTTTTGGTAGGGGACATGTGAATTTCGGACACAACCCGAAAATTCGACATGAACCTAACATGAAATTTGCGGGTTTTGGTTTAGTCTAAACGGGTTCAGGACAGTTTCAGGTTGAACCCGTTTAGGTTAACGGGACGGGTTCGGGTCAACCTGGTCGGGTTGGCGGGTTGACCAGTTTAACACATTTATACTATACTAGTAGGGTGCCCGCGCGATGCGGCGGGGGCGACACTTTGCATTACAACACTCGTTTTTGTTAGTTTTCTTATTCGTATAATATTTATGATAACATTATTGTGGTGCATATTTGTCATAAGTTTACACATATGTAAAAGTTTTGTTCTTTTATAAAAAAAATAATAACCAAAAGACAAAAAATATTGTTTTTTTTTTTGTATAAAAATTAATAATCAAAAGACAAAAAATAAAAGATAAGTTGTTATAATTGTAAAGTTTGTTTATTTTATTGGTTAAATTATAAAGTATAATTTTATTCTTTAGTTCATAACTTTTTATAAATATCCACATAGTACTCATCCAATAAACTTTAAGTTTAAAATTTTTCGTTTTTATAAAAACAAAAAATAGTATTTGACTCGTAAGTACGTTTTAGAGCTTTAACTTAAATTGTTAAATTTCGGGTTTTTACAAATATAAAAAATATATATTTTTATAAGATTTCATAAACTGTTTTTATAAAAAATAGGATGATAAGAGTTTATATCTTTATTAACTTTATATCATACTAAGTTCAAATTTTTAGTTCCTAACTAATCTTATCTATATGAGTCTACTTTTAACTAATAATCCCTAAAAATATGCAACACAATCTACTACTATGTATCTAGTCAAGTTGGAAAATAATTATTTTAGAACTGACTAATATTATCTATAACAATATAGTTGAACTTATAATTCCTAAAAATTTGGAACACAATTTAGAATTTATCTAGTAAAGATTGTAAATTTCTGAAGTATTTTATTTATATTACTTGTTATAAAAACGTGTATAAAATAATTATTTTTTTTATTAACTTTATATCATAGTAAGTTCAGTTTTTTAGTTTAGCTTTAAAGTTTATTACTTTATTACTTTTTAATTAAAAAATGCAAATTATTAGATTAATATCCAAGAATAACTGCAATAATTATTTTTTTATTAGTTGACTTATAATTCCTAAAATTTTGAGACATAGTTTACTATTTATCTACTAAATATTGTAAATTAGTATTAAATAATTCCTAAAATTTTGGGATATAGTTTACTATCTATCTACTAATCCGTAAATTAGTATTAAATAATTCCTAAAATTTTGGAATATAGTTTATCTTCTATCTACTAAATATCAAAGTTTTGTTTTGTTATAAAAATTAATAATAAATAAAGTATAGAAAAACTGTTTTAAACATGTAAAGATTTGTTAATAAAAAATACTAAACAAATGACAAAAAATAAAAAATAAGTTGCTATCGTTATAAAGTAAGTTTATTTTGTTGGTGAAATGATAAAGTTTATAATTTTATTGTTTAAAGTCCATAACTTTTTTAAATATCCACATTATACTCATCCAATAAACTTTAATTTTAAAATTTTCGTTTTTGAAAAAGTAAAAAGTAAAAAATAGTAGGTGACTTGTAGGTACGTTTTAAACACCTTTAACTAATGTTAAATTTCATTTTTATAAATATTTAAAAAATCATATTTTTATAAAACAGTTTTTATAAAAAAATAGGATGTAAAAGTTTATATCTTTATTAACTTTATCTTTTTATTTAAGAAATACAAATTATTCGAAAAATCTATAATATTATATAATTATTTTTTCATATCTCGTGTCGTCCAACAGTTTTTCTAATAGAAGGCACTAATGGATATATACGAAATCCTCGTGGAACATGACTGTTAAATTGAATAAGTTTAGTGTGCTTTGTAAATACAATCTTGAATTTACTCCAAACCAAGAGGTAGTTTTCATGTTTTGGCCATTCTTGGTAATCGAATTTATCTCTTTGGAAATGATTAAGTACGAACATATAAATTATATAATACGAACATGATTAAGTACTAAAGTATATTAGTTCAATCGAGATGTAAATTATAAGTGCAATAAAATAACACAAAACATAAACTTCAAATATAAAATAAACTTTATTATTCATGGGATAGTCTATATCAAACAAAAACAACTGAAAATGAAAAAAACATAAAAACACTTGATATATTTCATCTAAAAGCTCTTCTTTTTTGATCCGTTTTTCTTGTTTGTGCTCGAATCAGCAGTATCATCTAATTCATCTTCTTTCTCATCGTCCTCAGAATCATCTAAATTTATAACCTCAGCCCATTTCTATTCAGAGAGTTTCTTAGATCTTTTCTTTTGATTCTCATACTTCCGATCCTTAAAAAACAAAAATATAATAAAAAAGTTAAAAAATGATTAAATAAATTTAAAAAAAGAACAAATATTGAATAAAAAAATTTAAAAAAGATTAAATAAATTTTAAAATTACCTCTTCACTAAATTGATGTTGAAGCTTAGACTTGTATGGACTGAACATTGCACCATAAGAAATAATTTCAACACTATTATCACCATCATCCTACAATAAAACACCAAATAATAACATAACGAACTTGTTGATATGAAAGATTATAAGTGAAAATATTACTTAAAAACTAACAAAAGCTTGTTTGACAACTGGGGTGTTTAAATTGGTGTGTTGAATCTGAAAAATCAAATAAGTTAGTATTCACATAAAAGTAAATAAAAGAAAACAATTATTTATTATTGCGATATAACAAAACTTATCATAGAACCATAGAACCGACCTTAGATTTTTCAATATCGCATGCTTGTTTTTTCGCATCAAGTGAATTCAGAACTGGCTCCATATTTTAAATCTGTTTAGCAACAGAAGTGTAGAATTGTGAGTGTTTGCTATGTATTTATAGTAGTCTATTAGGGTTTAGTTTTAGATTGGTCATCCATTTATTTAGGAAGTTTGTTGTGAGTTTTAAGTTTTTAAAATAAGATGCACATATCCTGTTTAGTTTGTTGTGGCATGTTTAATAGGAAGTTTGTTGTGAGTTTTATCTATACTTACTATATTAAACATGCCACAACAAACTGACTCTGTACAAGTAAAATTAGGGAATATTTTAGTTTATTAATGCCGTTCAAAATAAAAAACTTGGGTAAAAAACAAATGTTAATGCACGGTAGCTAGGTAATGGTCAAAGCTGGCTTGGGTAAAAAACAAATGTTGGCTTTAATCAATTGTACATTTACGCATCGGCTATTTGTACTTTATGAACGCACGGCGAAACTAAAAAAGACAACTATCGAAACGTTTAAAAAAATGTGCCGATCGTCATGGTACCTTCGGATTTTTTTAAAACATTACGGGTTGTAAGATATCGCAGGAATATATTAAAGAATTAAAGGGGGGGGGGGAGTGTAACTAATTACCCATAATTATGTTAAATGTCAAGGATTTAAATGTAATAGATTGAGGGACTAAAAAATAATTATGGTTTAAAAGACCACTTTACCCTCATTCTAAGGGTTTATTTATAAATAATGTGGGAAGAAGTTCTTAACTTTTGGGAATCCTTCCCTCATGTATTATAATATAGTATAGATTATATTTTTTTATAATATATTTTATGACATAAATTAAATGGGGTTTGTATTTTATGCCATAATTTTAACTTAATAAGAGAAATTAAATAGATTTCATAATTTAAATATGATATTACAGATTTATACTATATTATATTTTTTTACAATATATTTTATGACATAAGTTAAATGGAGTGTGTATTTTATGCCATACTTTTAACTTAATAAAAGAAATTAACATAGATTTCATAATTTAAATATGATATTATTATAGACATTTGTGTTTCTTAAGTAAATTTTAATTTTAATATATTAATTTCAGAAAAAAAAAATTCGGGTTTAACGGGTCGTGTTCGGGTCAACCCACGAAACTTCAGGTTGTGTTCGGGTTCATATGTATGATATGATTTTCGGGTTCGGGTTTATGTAAAATTTTTGGGTTCGAGTCGGGGTAAATCCGCAAACCCAAAAAAACGACCCGTTTAACACCCCTATGTTTTGGTATAGAAGGCTAAAAAAAAATCATTCACTCCCGTTATCTTTCAGTCTTCTTTCTTTTCCCTCCTTCCAAACCCTAAAATTATTTGACTTCCCTCCCATCCACAGTTTCGCAAGCGAGGTTTGCAAGCGATGAACAAGATTTGTTTCTTTCAACAGGTATCTATCTCTCTCGCGCCCATCGATTCAGAATTTCAGAAGTTAGTTTGCGAATTTCATTACTTGAACCAAAGGTTTGATTATTTTTAGTGTTAAGTTATGTATGTGGATGATATAAATTGACATCAGATGAAGAAATCAAAAGTTTTAAGTTGGCTTCTTGAAGTATTATTTGCATTCAGGAGTATCCCTAAATCATATGGTATAGATTGATTTCATTGCTGCAGAGGAATTGTCTAGAGATCACAGGGATGCCTTCATGGTAGACTTGCTCTGCTAGTCAAGCTATGTTTTCTTCAATTGTGTTTATGTTAAAGTATTTTTTTCATCGAATATTGTTCTCTTTCTATGTAGGAATTTGTCAAAGAAAAGGTTCACGGAGGACAAAGAGCCAATTGTGAGGTAGCTTTGTTAAATTAATTGTTATTGTATTGGACATCAATTGGTTGGTTTGTACTTTGTATTATATGTGGAAACAGGGGCACAACATAGTGGGGGCGGTCCCCTCCCGAACTTTTCGCTCAGTAGTGGATAGTATGTAGTTTTCGTATAGAAATTTTTGGGTATATACGTTTTTGACCCCTGGTCAAAAATCTCAAGCTTTGCCACTGTGTGGAAATATTATTTACTTATATCAATAGGTTGGTTTGTATTACACTAAAGGCTGGAATGGTGGGTTGGCATTATGCCCTCTTAAAACTTCTAACTTTGCCTTTTTTTTTCTAGATGGTGGTGGAAATTCAAGCTAGAAGATCAAAGTTTATGGATAAGACTAATCTTGGATATTCATCACACACCTAAGACTTGGCTTTAAATTTTGTGCTTTAATTTTTACACAGGGACACTTTCTATCTTCTCTTAACAACAATCTCTAGCACTAAAGGTAGTCTCAAGAAGGTGAGCTTGAACTCAAATGAAATTGCGTTTTGCTCATTTTGTAGTTAATATATCTTTGTTTTTCTGTTATTCTTTTTAGCAGATGATGATGTTGTTGGATGTTTAGACACGAGGATAAGATCTTTTGTGGCTAGGCGCAATGCTGTTACATCTGTAGTGTGGGCTATCAGGTCATGTTTTTGTTTCTTCATGCAAGTTACAATACATATATATTGATGTCTTGGGGTAATAAAAGACCTTGACCAGTTATTTTGTGTGGTATCCTTCTAAAAAGTTATTATAGTAGTCTTTTTGAGGTTTAGAAACGAGGACTGTACGTTCAGAAAATATATAGACTGTAACTTCAGGCATTCAATCTTTTCATTGTTATTTTTGGTAGAGCACTTGTTTATTTGGGCAACGGATATGGTTTGAAGTAAGAATGTTTACCAAAATTCTTGTATTATGTAGGAAGTCATACTTGTAGAGCTTGATGGAGACATAGATTACTACATGCCTGTTGAACTTGGAGGTAGTGGTGGAATGGTATGCTTAAAATATATTTTCGTCTCTCTGTGTTATGCATTATGTTTCGCTAGGCAATTATTTTATTTATCTAGTTATTACTTTTATAAGGCTTATTTCAACTAATTTACATGTTGAAGTTGAGAAAAACTAGTTGCTGGAAATGCGCTAAAGGATTGAAGATGGTCATTATAGAAAAAACAGTTGAGCTTGAAACTATGCGAAAAGAGTTTGCCAGCCAGCGACACAACTTGGAAGCTATGATGCAGAAGGTTATGAAACAAGTAGTTGAAGATCGAGATGAGTAGAATGTTTTCACTTTTTTATTCTTGTAATTGACTGTAGAGTTATTTAACTTTCGGCAAACATGTTGAAGTACACACTTTGATTATCAATGATATCTTTGTTATTATTATTTTCGTGTAATTATTATTGAATTTATATCAATTAATAGCAATTGAACTTATGTTGCAAGGTTGCATTTGTGTAAAAAAATGTTGCTTGTGCTATAAAAAAGGTTGCATTTTTCTATTAAAAAATAATGACAGTTGCATTAGGCCTAGAAAAATGTTGCATTTTTATAGAAAAAGTTGCATTTGAGTGTAAAAACTGTTGCATTTTTGTAACTAAAATACAAAAAAAAAGTTGCATTAGAATGTAAAAAAGGTTGCATACTAAAAAGGTTGCATTTAACTAGTAAATGCAACACTTTAAAAAAAGGTTGCATTTGGCCTTTAAAAGGTTGCATTAGATCTAATGCAACTGCTTCTAATGCAGCTCCCGATAAAAGGTTGCATTAGGCCTAATGCAACCTTTATAGGGCCAAATGCAACTTTTTATCGGGGTTGCATTAGATTCATTTTCTTGTAGTGTATGTATGTGTGTATATATATAGGTGTGTGTATATATGTATAATTTATATTCGTGTATATACATGTTTATATATGTATGTGTATATGTATATGTACATGTACATGTAAAGTGGGGTTCTAGAGTGAACACTATTATATTTGGGGAATTGAGTGAACAAATCATGGCCATTGATTTATATCGTCAAATCGTAAAATACACTAGTTTATACACTAGTGTATTTTCATCATCAAATCCTGACCATTGATTTATACTTGTGTATTGATAATCAAGGGTCAGGAATAGTCCACTAGTGTTCATAATCAAGGGGGTTGTTCACTAATGAACCTAACCCTCTATATGTATATGTATATGTATATGTATATGTATACTAATTAAAAATACTAATTCGAGTCGAACCAATGCTTGGCTCGTTTACAAACTGAACCGAGCAGAGCGGCTCGTTTACAATCGAGCATCAAATCAGACGAGCATTTTTCCGAGCAATTTCCGAACGAGCGGCGAGCAAACGACGAGCTACTAGCAATATCAACGGCCCTACTCCAAAGGACGTACTTAACGCGTTTAGACATGCAAACAAACACATGCAAAGTAAACATGTTCCAAACCAAAATCACATAAAACTCAATATTAAACACCTTAAAGATTAGAAAATAACTCGGCGATCAGTAATAGTAGCAACTATATTTTTTTAATCTTTTCTCAGACTTAGACTCCACTTCTCTTTGTAACATACACTTTTGTTTTTCAGTTTGTTTGCCTTTTTATCGTGAATATTTACATCTAGCTAGTTTGTGGTACGTACAACACATTCCCAAATATATAAAGTATAATTATCTTTTGTAGCGACTTGCTCCCGTACAAAACCGTTTAATAATATTTTAGCTTCATTTCAACGCTCCATTACAACCATAATGCACTTGGTCCAATAATGGTGAAATGTTTCTTAAATTATAATAGTATCCAGAAAAAACCCAACAAGCAAATACATTGATAGTAAAAGATTTCAAGACAACACATATATGATTATTAAGGCTGGCAACGTGTTTCTTTGCAAAAAGAAAAATAACCTCTTTTTATTTGAATAAGATATAGATATACTTTTGGGAATATCCTTGTCCATGATAAATGCCTTGGCGACATGTGGCAATACAAAACCAAAATCATTGACGATTGCAAAAGTAAATTGGATTGTGGCTTTAGGCCAATCGAATCACGAGGGAACACATCAACATATGCATAGTTTTTATAGGATAAAAGATGAAGAAAGAGATGGACATTACAATAAAGTGAGAGAGAGAAAAGGTTACCTGTGTTGGAAAAGCAAGGCGTTCCTTACGTAAGATGTTAGATAACTAGAAAATAAAGACGACACTTGGGTGTTCATTAGTTGGCCAAAGCATAACGTGTCCACAAATGGGTTTCTTTTGCCTTTTCTTTTTAGGATTATTGATGGTGAATATGGGACTTTAGGATGCTATATCGTTTTGTCATTAGCTGTGATTAATCAATCAAATCTAGAATCATACTTGAACACGTATATATATATGTGTGAAGATAATAGCGGTATCTAATATTCTCAATATAGGTTGAGGCATGGAAGAAAGACAGATGCTTGATCGAAATGATCAAGCTAATATGATGGTATTCTTTAATCATGTAAGATATTTTAGAGATGGCTGACGAATCGAAGATGCTAACTAGATAGTTAGATAGATAGGTATATTAATGCACGCATAACTCAAATGAGGCGTAAATGATTTGAAATGTTTGGTAGCATGCAGATATAAAGGAAAACTGATAATCAAATAAGTGCATTCTTAAGATGGAGTTGTGGCCTCATAAAACTCGGCTTCTTCATTGTTTTGTTGAGCTAAGCATTTGTTATTAAAAGGTTTAATTAAAAAAAGGGATTGGTCAAACGCACACACAAACATACATTTGCAACTGAAAAAAAAAACAATCACAAATTTTGCGACCGAAATCACACTAATTGCAAAACTAGGGACCACCACCAATCCGGTCGAATAACAAGACAAACCAGGGCGGTCGCAAAACATAGTGGTAGCAAATTGGTTGTAAGCATGGTGGTCGCAAATCTGTGCGATAAAAACTTATGTAAGAAATCAATAATGCGACCATAATCATGACAACAATAAACAAAACAAAAGTATTGTAGCAAAATTATCTAAGTTAAATAGTTAAATGAATCATGATACTTCCGAGCATTTTTTAAAGTAGATGTTCGAATCAACTCTTTATAATCCATTCAGGGCTGACTTGGTTGTCACTCGTCAGTTGCTGCTGAGGTTTCAAATTTTCAATCATGATTCACCGACTCATGAACAATATTGAGTCGTCGTTCATTTTTTTTCTTTGCTGCCACACCACCGGCCTTGAATCTTAATATTATTTAATTGGCTTTAGGTCATTTTGGTTTATTTTAGGACGTTAGTTGGGGCAGGACCTTGATATTATTTCTTTATCAGTATGCCATCAATAGGTAATCTAAATTGAATTCACCAAATATTAGTCCGAAACTAATTTAGTTACCCAGTAACATTATTTTTACTTCGCGCTCTCCCTTGAAACCCCTCCACCTTTTGTGGTCTTAGGGGGTGTTTGTTTTTTGTGAAAAGTACTTCTGGACCTCTTATGTCTGCCCCACGCAGACCACGCACAGACGTATGAGTCCGCAGGGTGTTTGTTTTTTGGAAGTGATTTCATTAAAAAAGGTCTTCTAGACCTCTTCTCTAAGAAGATGTGGACTCACCTCTTCTCATCACTTTGCATCTCCTTCTTCTTCTGCTCTTTCTCCTTCTTCTTCTGCTCTTTCAAAACAAGACTTCTCAAAACACTAGCATCTTCCTCCCAGCCGACAACACCTCCTCCTCCGTCACCACCTGATTACAACACTTCTTTACACTCTGCAACCCTTGAACCGAGCGAATCAAAACCCTAACCCTTGATTACAACACTTCTTTACACTCTACAACAAAACCAAACCTAGACCTCAAATACCACAACAAAGCTTCATGAATGGCGGATGATACAACATCAATGAGCATATATAGAGCTTCGAGAACGATCAAGAAAAAACACAGCTCGTTGGTCAATTCTCTACTCTCGATTCACGAGGACTCAATCTTCGTTTCCGAGATAGCTCAGCTATGGCCTGAACTGCCGCTTGTTGCTAACCTGCGCTGTGGTCTATGGTACGCGAAGAAGTTTCATTCGAATTGTTACTTCAAAACCCTAAACCTTGAACCGCTGATGTGGTATGCGAAGAAGTTTCATTCGAATTGTCGAAAGCTAGGGTTTTAGGTTAGTGATTGAATGATTGATTAGTGATTCATATGATTGACATTCATTTGAGGCCGCTGATGTGGTCTCAGGTTAGTGTTTGATTATGTTTTGTGGATTTGATTGTTGAATTGTTCGATCAGGTTCTTGTTTTTTAGAGTTTTGTTATGATTGATTGAAAAATTGATCTGTTGTATTGTTGAGAAGATGTGATGTAGCGCGTGATACGGAAACGAAGATCGAACACGTTGATTCTAAGAATACCCGTGTAGTTCTTCCCAACCCCCAAGATTCCTCCCAAAAGGCACGGAATTTGAAGTGAAAATTCAAACAATTATTTTATAAAACTCAAAAACTATCCCCCAATACAAATTACATGAGAATTTATATAGAGTTTTATGATCAACTCAATGGACATAAATTAAAACAAAACTTAATGAATACTAAATGTGGATTTATTTCATTACATAATTGAGTCGACACTTGATATTCCCGCATCATTCTCCCCACCTTTGGAAAAACTCGTGTAGTTCTTCCCCAACCAATCAAGCGTCGACGACACTTGATATTCCCGCATCATTCTCCCCACCTTTGGAAAAACTCGTGTAGTTCTTCCCCAACCAATCAAGCGTCGACCTCGAGTTTTGTCCCAGGCTAAAGCCACCTGGATCGAAAGGAACATCAATCCGATTCTTTTCACTTATTATCAAGGCCCGCCCAAGTAGTTCTACTTCACGGGTTATCTCATTTGACTCTGAACCTGTACCACCTGGGTCAAACGGAGCATAGGACCATTTCTTGTTCACTATTGTCTTGACCCTCTCAATTAATATAGTTCCAACTAAATAACCATATAGTCGTAAACCATGGAGCTCATTGTATTTTTTTACAAAATACCCATCAAGTTTAACAACTTTTTCTTCATTTTGATCAATATGAGGGGCATCTTTTGACGACATAGCTTCTCCAACCTCCACAATCTGGCCATCAACCAAATTTTCAAATAGACCCTCGTACCAGATTTTTACAGCATGAGAATTTTGTATGCCATGGTTTTCATCATCCAAAATAAATTCCTCAAAACTATTTGTTGGAAAATTACCTTTTAAAATTGTAAAAAAGTAAATTTGAGAAGCACCAAAATCTATTGTGTTTCTTAATGCCTTCGACTTCATTGTTTTTCTCATGAAATTTCTTTGCAAGCCCCCCATGCTAACAGGTTGAGTTCCAAATGTAGCCGTTGGACCACCCGTTACCATAGTAGGACCATCACCCTTAACGCTATGACTTTCGAAACTTGATTCGTCATCACCGGCTCCCATGATCGTCGACTCTTTTTTGTGGTCATGTCTAATGGTGAGCACACTACTGGTACCACCCGAATCATCGTCGCATGCCCAAGAATACCATTGCTCATCCTCGTATTCATCAAAACATGGTAGAGTGTGGTACAAGCGATAATCCCTCTCACAAGCCATTTTGAGCCAGGAATTTAGCTCTGATACCAACTGATGTAGCGCGTGATACGGAAACGAAGATCGAACACGTTGATTCTAAGAATACCCGTGTAGTTCTTCCCAACCCCCAAGATTCCTCCCAAAAGGCACGGAATTTGAAGTGAAAATTCAAACAATTATTTTATAAAACTCAAAAACTATCCACCAATACAAATTACATGAGAATTTATATAGATTTTTATGATCAACTCAATGGACATAAATTAAAACAAAACTTAATGAACACTAAATGTGGATTTATTTCATTACATAATTGAGTCGACACTTGATATTCCCGCATCAAGATGTATGTATGTTCATATGATGTATGTTCATGTTAAACTGTGTGAATTGTTCGGAATTTTCAGCAGATCTTTGCTTTGTTAAGTTAAAAAACAAACAGTTTTTTTCTTGCAAACTGCAGAAGTTTGGTTCACCTCTTCAGCTGCAAATGTCTGCAGATGTGGTCCACAGACTGCAAACATTTTACCTCTGAAAAAGCAAACAACACCTTAATGTTGTCTACTTTGCTGCTTTGGGCTCATAGTTTTAGTTATGGTTACCCAGGTGGATGTCATGAAGGTTACCCATCCATAAATATTTGTCGCACTAACACACTTGAGTATGAAGTTCTCTCAAGCAAAGCCAAAGTGCTAAAAAAGAGTTAACGGTAGTTAAGAGCAAATGTTTCTCATGACCCACCATATCTTGGGAAAAGGGACCCAACACCCATATAAGGTTCAGGTTTTCAGGTATTCTCTACTTCTCATATGTGTGGCTTCACATTCGGGTCGAGTTTTGGGTTTCAACTAATTAAAAATGGACAACCCTATTGCACATTCATTCTCACCTTAGGTGCGTTCGTGTGTGTTTTCTTTTCTTTCTACCAACTCTTTACTTATTTTCTTTGCAATTTTCAAGTATTTCACAAATAAATAAATAAATAAACTTCTTCACAATTAAATGAACTTTAAAAGATGGAATAACCTATTTACATCTCCAGATTAAAGAAAATGACGTTTACTTTTAAAAATTGCAGCTACATATATGTAATACTTTACAACGCTACACGATTATTACAACGCTACACGATAAAATTGAAAAGGTAGTTCATACTTCATACGTCTTTTAATTTAATTGGTATTCGACACACCAGATGTTTTTTATGTATGATTTTGCTTGTCGTCCCCCACCCCATCCTCTTTTAATTGATAAAGTAGATGCTAATATAATTTGTCTTTCTTTTTTATTCATGGTTGCGTGGAATGGGAGGTTGAGATAGAGAGAATGAGAGATTTAAGTTGAAAAGTTGTGTTTCAGACACCTATCATCCATTAGTATAGTTTTATAATACCTATATATTTTTTATTTTAATAGATTCTTGACTTTTGATTAGAGTATATGATAATAAAAAAATCAACGAGCCTTATGCAAGCATATATGCACATATAAGTTTTTCAAGCATACATATAAGTGGGATCAGTACAGCGGACATGGACAATCAAGTTGTGAGTTTGGTGCGCAAAAATGAATAAAATTTATAATTTCAAGGTCATCATTTTTTTTACTTTTGCTTTCGAAAATTTTGAAAAAATACATTTGAAAGAACTATATTTTTTGGTGATTGACATTGCCCCCATTTTTGAGCGAAACATTCAGCAAAAGTTCTCTATGTTGCTACATCAAAGCTATAAAACGAATCTGTAAACATTAGATGGATCCGATATTCCGATGATAATTAAGATTGTTAGTCAACTTTTGAATGATTTCTTTATGTTGCAAAAAAATAAATATCAATGCATGTATTTGATGGAGATTGAGGACGTATCACTATCACGCTTGGAAAAAAAAATTAAACCGACACCTAAACCAAAATATTGAAACCTCTAGTCCATTAATCGTAGTCAAGGTTTAACAACTAAACTCGTAAGTTGTAACCATGACTAAGAAGTAGTCAAGGTTTAACAACTAAACTCGTAAGTTGTAACCATGACTGAGAAATTTTTATGGCTTAGTGATCTTGTATAACAGAAAGAAATGCTTAACTCTTTAATTGATTGCAACAAAGTTATGATCTAACCATCTCGCTTCAAACCAATTTAAATAGCGTTTTTCTTGTCGGAAAGAAGACAATAAGTCATAGTATAGGGGCTAGATGTGTAATATGATGTTCTATATAAACCCCCTCCTTATGTAACCCTAAAAACAAGTTTTCTCAATCAAATTCAAACCCAATTATAAAGTTTATTCTCTATACCAGTCAACATGGTATCAGAGCAGTGTTTCTGATTCTTGAACATTTTGCTCATCATCTATCTCAGCCAATCCAACCTCAAACCAAAAATAAAACATAATCAAACTCCAAACAAAATCAAACACATAATAGCCGTTGCCTTCCCACCGCCGCCGCTGCCGATCTTCGCCGCTGCAAACTCTAGCCGCCTTCCTTCTTCGCCGCTGCAAGCCCTAGCCACCCCCTCCGCCGTCTCACACAACATCAGTCTCCATCATCCTTCCCACCAGTTGCCACCAACTAAAGTTCCACAAAAAACCATAGATCTACTGCCGTCAACAACCTACAATTGAAACCCTAGCTGCGGATTTGTTTAGAGCCTTGGATGAAACTCGGCCTGAAAGTTTGAAACCCTAGCTGCAATTACACAACCACAACTTTTATTCCGGCGGATTTACTCTGAGCGAATTTAGTCTAGCGGATTTATTCATCAGCTAGCGGATTTGTTGGAGTCCGGCGACCTTAAATCTTGAACGAGAGTTCAAGTTGCCCGGCGTATTTGATAAATACGCCAGTAAGATAACGTGCCTAGCATAGTTCTCCCGGCGTTGTTAATCCAGCGTATTTAAATCTTGAACGCGAGTTCAAGTGTCCAGCGTATTTAAGAAATACACCTGGTCAGTTATTTTGTCCGGTAACATTATAGAGAGCGTATTTATTAAAAAAAACGGTGTCGACATATTTGTCACACTCCTTGTCGGAAAAGCTAATACGGCAATCAATCATGAAAAAAAAAACAGATCATGGATATTTGATTCCGATGCCACTGACACCATGACGTTTGAACCGTTGGACATGTGTTCAATGACCAAACCACAAAAAAATCAAATTCATACCGCGAACAAAAGAACAATGCAAGTGAAAGGAGGAGGAACAATTGAAATTTCATCAACTATGAAATTATCAAATTGCCTTTATGTTCCATCATTATCACACAAATTGTTCTCAATTAGTCATGTTACCAAAAATTAGATTATACGGTACTAATGCACCCTACTTTTTGCCTCTTATAGGATATCAGGGGGTGTGATTATTGGACGTGGTACTGAGAGACAAGGATTATACTACGTGGATAAAGTGGCTCAATATGGTACTGTGATGTTGGCACATGGAACTGAAAATCGAGAAGCCTGGCTATGGCATAGACATTTGGGACACCCATTCACTGGTTATTCACATCTTTTGTTTCCAAAACTCTTCTTATCAAATGGTAAAATAGATTGTGAAACCTGTTTTCTTGCCAAAAGTCACCGACAACCATTTAAACCTAGCAATACAAAAGTTGATTTACCTTTTTCACTAATCCATTCTAATGTGTGGGGTCCTGCTCCCGTCATGGGGGAGCATGGTTTTAGGTTCTTTCTACTATTCGTGGATGATAGCACTCGCATGACATGGTATATTTTTTAAAAAACAAAGCCGAAGTTTATGAGAAATTTACCACGTTTTATGCTATGATTCACACTCAATTCAAAAGGGAGATCCAAATCCTTCGATCCGATAATGGGGGGAATTTGTCAATGGGAACAAGGGGTTTGATGAACTAATCGTTTGGTTTTAAAAAAATGTTTCATGGATGTATTGACAAATTTCCCCATTATCGGATCGAAGGATTTGGATCTCCCTTTAGAGTTGAGTGGGAATCATAACATAAAATGTGGTAAATTTCTCATAAACTTCGGCTTTGCTAAATGCGATCAGTCACTCCTTGCTTAATTATTGATTGTACTCTTTGACTTGTTAATCGATACTTTAATGTGTGTTACTTTAGTTGTATTATGTGGAGTAAATGCAATAATCGCAGTTTATCGCTAATCTATTTAAACACTATCTCGTCGTTATCGCATCGTAACTCGAATAGCATGTTCTGGATATTGTTTTACGTGTGTGTGCTATCTATGTGTTACTTGTGCATGTTTATTTATGTTTGTGGCGATTATTCGAAAACGCAATCGCAACTCTATCACAAAGCAATCTCATCGCGAACTCGAAATTTAAGGTTTACTTTTGTGAATATTAGGAGTTATGTTATTTGTGTAACTATTGTTTAATACTATCGCATCGCTTACTCGCAATGCATCGCAACCCTCAACGCACGAAACGAAAAGTCAGAAACCAACCCGCTGAAGCCCTTCGATCGAATGGTCATCCGTCCAGATGACCATCCGATCGGATGGCCATCCGATCAGACTGCCCTCCGATCGCACTACTACACCGCCTTTCCCTTCCCTTCACCTATAAATAGCACATGTCAAATCATGAACAGTGATGTGACAGCTCTCTCGTTCGACCAGCAAACTTTTGGGCTATTTTCTCTCAATTCCCCGCGATTCTTGTAAGTTTCTACCTCAAATCTTGTACTTCTTCGATCTATACACACTTCTTCATCATTTTCACCAACAAATCTCATCATGTCACCATAAAATCTGCTGATTTGGGGTGTTTAAGGGTGATGTCATCATGGAGTTCTTATGAACATTGAAGTGTGACATCATCTCACCAAGAACAACTCAGATCTAAGAGATTTCAACATGTTTAAACACTGATTTCACCTAAATCCAAACATTTTCAAACCTCACAAGATTAAAAGAGTTGAAAGATGTTTTCATAACTTTTCTTCCACGTTCTTTTATACTCTTGCACTCAAAACCGATAGAATCGGTGCTCGTGCAGGCTCTTCTACTCATTCTTTAGTGAATTACTGTTTTGAGAACCGATTCCTATCAACGAGATGACCGACTTAACGGATTGAACATGATTTTCCGTCAACAACAGTTGCTGATCGAACGGGGTGATTCCCATCCGATCGGATGACTTGGACTTGGTGGAGTTTCCGTTGTTCAAAACATTCTCATACCGTCCGGTTTAATCGCAGAACTTTCTAAACTTAACGATTTTTACAAGTTTCCAAAACGAACAGGTCACCAACCGGACTGTCGTCCGATCGGATTACCATCCGATCGAACGACAATCCGAATGGATGACTTGTGACCTTTTTACTTAAACATTATCACCAAAAACTCAAGAAAGTTTAGTTTCAAACGAATCGCCATTCGATCGGACGGCCATCCGTCCGGATGACCATCCGTCCGGATGACCTGATTTGTAGAAACACTTCTTTATTTTGAAAATGCTACAACGAAAACTACAAAGTCACATCATACACAAACACATCCATCCCAAACGAATGATAGCCCGACCGATTGGCCATCTGACCGGATGACCATCCGTCCGGATTGTTATCGGATCGGATGACCCTTCATCACATAACTCGCTGACACGCTGTTCAACGCACTGTTCATCGCTTATGCTATCGTACTGTGTTCAGGCTAAACTCTCAGCACTCCCTTCAATCCAAGAAAGTGTTTATTTACTAAACACAATCTGTGAGTATACTCGATCCTTTTTTGCTTAACGCACTTTTGGGTGTTACATACGTTACCTATATTAAATCACATCAATCACACAACGCAAACACTTTTTATACGCTAACCGAATCAACATGTGATACGTGTTATTCGATGAATGCTAGTATGTTATGTTTACACAGTGGTTGTTGCCTGACACCTTAGCAAAGATAGTACTATAGTTTGGACTCAGCACCTGTCGTGGACAGGGGTTGTTAAGGGTATTTATTCACTTGTCACAGTGGTGATATGTATTGCGCATTCTACAACTCGCAGTCATGTCTGTGCATATTTCATTGTTGATAACCTAATTACTTCGCATTACTATGTGTTACATGCTGGTTATGCGTAAAAAAACGCTCTCACTACTTACTATACTATTAAACTTGTATGCTCACCTTTACACTATGTGTATTGATCTCTATTTTAACGTATGTGACAGGTGTTTAGGATGCTTACGCTTTGCTTGCTGTATGGAATCAAGACTAGGAGAGTCTAGAAACAAACAATTAATATTTTGAGTTGTCGGAACTATGATTTGCCTATGAGATAACTATGTCTGTAATAACTGCTTTATTTGATAAGTTATGGTATGGGACATAATTTTAATTATTTGGTAATTTAGTTGTTACAGATTTCTCCTGGACAATCTATTTCGCACATTGCCTCACCCCGATGTTTCCGCCATCGGTTGGGTGTGACACTCATACCCCCGAATAAAACGGTGTTTCCGAACGAAAAAACCGTATTCTTCTTGAAATGACTCGAGCTCGTCTAATTGAATCCCATGTACATGATTCTGGCTGGAGGCAGTTGCAACCTCTGTGTACCTCCTAAATCGGCTTGCCACCAAAGCTATTAACTTTGCCAATATTCCCCATCCTCTTACACTTGAACCTCAAATCTTCGGTTGTACAACATTTGTCCACATACCAAAAACCAACAAAAACAAACTTGGCCCATGTGCTGAGAAACGTGTATTGGTAGGCTATGTGACACCTGTGTCACTGTGACCGTTAAACAAATTCCAAACCAATGAAATTTTGTATTTCATACTTGGGAATTGTGAAAATATGTGTATCATTTGCACATATCAATTCTTGTTCGATTTCGGGCTTTAAGTCGCTTTCTGGAAGGTTATACACGATCTGATGCGTAAATATAACCAGTTTAATGCAACAAACACTCCAGAATAGTGACATAGGCTTAACATACCTTAAATAACCTTTACATAACTTAGAAATAAGTTTTGGATGGTTTGGTATGCCGAAATCAAGTTTATTCGCTTACAGGGACTATTTGCGTCAACTTGCAAAAGTCTGCCGTTTCGTAAGGCAACGTATAGTCCGGAACTTGATCATAAGTTAAACATACCATATATAACCTAAACATGGCTTAGAAATAAGCTTTGATAGGTTCGGTGTGTGAAAACATGCTTATATGATCTTACAGGGACTAAAAGTGTCAAAAACGGCGTAAGTTTGCATTTTCGCGCATATCTTACGTTCTGGACACATCTGGACATCCAAAATTTTTGTACACACTAAAATATTTTTGTTTTAGTGATCGCCATGCAAAAAAATTCCATTCGTCGCTTAATTTGGATCGTTTTCGCGTCCGTTCGAGTTTCGTCGTAAATAACCGAACAACGTGACCGTACGACCAAACGAACTGACATCCAAGATATTTTTGAGCATGTTTTGAGTCCCCTATTCTTTAACTTCATTGTAGAGCCTTGAAATGAGGTTAACGGGGTTTAAACGCATCGAAAAAGGCTTTAAACACGTGCAGGGACCATTTCTGTCAATTTTGAAACTTTGCTGAACCTGATACATGCTAGCGTAGCGCGAGCCCTAAGGCCTATGCCCTAGCGCTACGCGAGCGCCTCATCTGGGCAGAAAGTGTGTTTTCAGCATCTGTTTGCAAATTCAGGGGCTGTTTTGGTAAATTCTTGGTGTGTTGAGCAAGTTTAAGTGCTCTCCAAGGCTTTGCACCTGCTCCTAACACTTGTATGGATGAGATTTATTCCTTAATGGCTAAACAAACCACTTGTGATGATCCTAGAGCATCACCACAAGTATAAATAGCCCATCCATTTCATTCATTCCTTGCTCATTCTTCTCATTCTTCTCTTCACATCTGCTTTGGAGCTCTCTCTCAAGCATTTGGGACTTTGTCTTCTTGTAGAAAAGATAGCAAGGACCTTAAGTGAGCTTCTTTCATTCTTTTTCTTGCTTTTTCCTTATGTAGTGCAGAAAGTCAAACAGTTTGTCCAACAGTTTGACTTTCGGTTTTGACCATCAATTGGTCAAGTCAAAGTTCAATTGAACTTTGAAACGTGATTGTAATCACGATAGTTATAATCCTTCGCGATTATAACCGCTGATTACCACGTTATCTAGTTGTAGTGTCGAGTCAAAGTTTCGGTCAAAATGCGTTTTAGCACGCATTTTGCAACGGAACTACTTTAGGGTATCAAAACACTTTGTTTTGATACCAAGTCAGTAGGTTAGACATGTTTTGACATGTCTAACTCGACACTATTAGTTTGTGCTTGTTTAGGGTCGTAAGATAAGCGGACTAAACAACCGCTTATACTTCCGAACCCGACCCGTTTGGTCGATCGTTAGGATCCGACCAAGCTTAGTTAGTGATCATAGTTGCATAGGGAATAACCACTGAGGTTATACCTTATGATCACATAGGATTGGTTAGTCATTTGCTTGTTAGCTTGTATACCCATAGGAAATGACCTAAATACCCTTTTGAAGCTAAAATCCGTATTTTGCCTATGTGAACATATTTTTGACAAGTAATCTGATTTAGTAACATGTTTAGGGATAATTGGGCATGTAAGACTTGGCATAGCACATAGTTAACCATCCGAACATAGTTTTACGCTAACGACGCCTTATAGTAGCTTATGTTACCATAACGTGTCGAAACGGGTCAAAAGCACTTAGGTAGGCCTTTCAATCAGAATGTAGGGTCTATTAAATCATACCATATGAGTTCAATTACTCATTTGATTTATAGAACCTCATTCTATCCTATCTCCCGATTTAGGTCCGGTTATTTACATAGTTACCTATATAGGGTGCCGTTTGATTCCCTAATCACTCTAGCTTTGCTTGGCTGTTGTTCAAGACTTCTAAGCACCCTCAGGTGAGTACATAGTCCCCTCTTTTACTGTTTTCAAACTGTTTTGGGGTGGAACACATGTGCCTACTTGATACTTTCATGTTTCCCATGTTTTTATATCATATGCTTACTATGTTCAATAGTACATTATTAGTACACGATTTCATTGTGTTTTGCTATGTATGTTCACGTAACATGCTAGCACATTGATTTCCATATACTACATTTTGTCGCTTATGCTCATCCAGCATATGGACACATTGTTTTACATTTTGAACCGTTGTAACCATATGATCATTTGAACCGTTGTAACCATTTGATCATATGAACCGTTGGTAACCATTTGATTATGTGAACCGTTTGTAACCATTTGACTATGTGAACCGTTAGTGACTATTTGACTATGTGAACCGTTTGTAACCGTTGATTGACACGAACTGTTTGAATCTGTTTGAACCGTTGGGTTAGGGAAGTGATTAGGTAACGGGGCGGGTATAATGTGTTAAAAGCATGGTGGATACGCCGCTGGTACTTCCTATATATAAGTGCTTTTAATACATTATATATCGTTGCGTTATCTAGATCACTTGGGCAATGGTAAACAAAACAAAGTTGTAATACAAGGTTTTCCAACAATATATTATACTATTCGAGTTTTATTCCATACACGATTTACAAATCTGGATTTAATTAAACAAATGTTTTGGGGTTAAGAATCATGGCTACGAGATTTTTATAAAATATAACCAATTTGATTTGAGTTGGTTATTTATGTCGCAATACTATACTTTTCAAAACAAAGTTTTTAAATAAGTATTGAAATATGTAAAATGAGCCATGAATCTGAAACTCATACAAAACCTATGTACTCGCCGGCATTTTTATGCTGACATACCTATTTTCACATGTGTTTCAGGTACATTATTTGATGGCCTTTGATGATGATATTGGTGTATTCTCACATAGGAATGGACAAGGCCTTAGCGACTTTAAAACTTGGAGGATAATAGTTATATTTATCAAATTTGTATCAAAAACATTTAGTTCAATAATTCAATAAAACGAAACTATTTATTCCATGGTTGTGAAACAATGATTCTGTTACAACACTCCCCGACGTTTCCGCCACGTTTTGTTGTTTTACGTGGTCGGGGTGTGACAGGCTATAGGATTGATCATATAGGTTATTGGTGTTATAACCCAAAAATCGTCATATGTTCACCACAATGAATTGTGACTTTCTTGAAACAAATATTTTTATAACACCCAACTCAGTGGTTCGGGAGAGAATGAAAGTATAGACACTCTGAGTTGGCAAACTCAACTTCCATCATCTGAAGAAGTAATAACAGAAGACCATCACCGTACTTCAAGTCAGTCACCTTCAAACACAGCCACACAATCTGCGGAGCATAGTACCACTGAAGAAACTCCATCCAACTTGATACCAGAGGTAAGAAATACTGAGAACCCTGAATGTCCTATGTCTTAGAACTATGTGACAACAGGAGAATACATAGAACCAAACAAAATCAAACCCATAATAGCCGTTGCCTTCCCACCGCCGCCGCTGCCGATCTTCGCCGCTGCAAACTCTAGCCGCCTTCCTTCTTCGCCGCTGCAAACCACTAGCCACCCCCTCCACCGTCTCACACAACATCAGTCTCCATCATCCTTCCCACCGGTTGCCACCAAATAAAGTTCCACAAAAAAACCACAGATCTACTGCCGTCAATAACCTACAATTGAAACCCTAGCTGCGGATTTGTTTAGAGCCTTGGATGAAATTCGGCCTGAAAGTTTGAAACCCTAGCTGCAATTACACAACCACAACTTTTATTCCGGCGGATTTACTCTGAGCGAATTTAGTCTAGCGGATTTATTCATCAGCTAGCGGATTTGTTGGAGTCCAGCGACCTTAAATCTTGAACGAGAGTTCAAGTTGCCCGACATATTTGATAAATACGCCGGTAAGATGACGTGCCCGATGTAGTTCTCCCGGCGTTGTTAATCCAGCGTATTTAAATCTTGAACGCGAGTTCAAGTGTCCAGCGTATTTAAGAAATACACATGGTCAGTTATTTTGTCCGGTAACATTATAGACAGCGTATTTATTAAAAAAAACGGTGTCGGCATATTTGTCACACTCCTTGTCGGAAAAGCTAATATGGCAATCAATCATGAAAAAAAAACAGATCATGGATATTTGATTCCGGTGCCACTGACACCATGATGTTTGAACCGTTGGACATGTGTTCAATGACCAAACTACAAAAAAATCAAATTCATACCGCGAACAGTAGAACAATGCAAGTGAAAGGAGGAGGAACAATTGAAATTTCACCAACTATGAAATTATCAAATTGCCTTTATGTTCCATCATTATCACACAGATTGTTCTCAATTAGTCATGTTACCAAAGAATTAAACTATACGGTACTAATGCACCCTACTTTTTGCCTCTTACAAGATATCAGGGCGGGTGTGATTATTGGACGTGGTACTGAGAGACAAGGATTATACTACGTGGATGAAGTGGCTCAATATGCTACTGTGATGTTGGCACATGGAACTGAAAATCGAGAAGCCTGGCTATGGCATAGACGTTTGGGACACCCATCCACTGGTTATTCACATCTTTTGTTTCTAAAACTCTTCTTATCAAATGGTAAAATAGATCGTGAAACCTGTTTTCTTGCCAAAAGTCACCAACAACCATTTAAACCTAGCAATACAAAAGTTGATTTACCTTTTTCACTAATCCATTCTGATGTGTGGGGTCCTGCTCCCGTCATGGGGGGCAGGGTTTTAGGTTCTTTCTACTATTCGTGGATGATTGCACTCGCATGACATGGTATATTTTTAAAAAAACAAAGCCGAAGTTTATGAGAAATTTACCACGTTTTATGCTATGATTCACACTCAATTCAAAAGGGAGATCCAAATCCTTCGATCCGAAAATGGGGAGAATTTGTCAATACATCCATGAAACATTTTTTAAAACCAAACAATTAGTTCATCAAACCTCTTGTTCTCATTGTAACAACCCGCTTTTTGAAGTCAAAGTACAAGTCAAAGTCAAAGGAAGAAAAGATTGCTAAATGCGATCTGTCACTCCTTGCTTAATTATTGATTGTACTCTTTGACTAGTTAATCGATGCTTTAATTTGTGTTACTTTAGTTGTATTATGTGGAGTAAATGCAATAATCGCAGTTTATCGCTAATCTATTTAAACGCTATCTCATCGTTATCGCATCGCAACTCGAATAGCATGTTCTAGATATTGTTTTACGTGTGTGTGCTATCTATGTGTTACTTGTGCATGTTTATTTATGTTTGTGGCGATTATTCGAAAACGCAATCGCAACTCTATCACAACGCAATCTCATCACGAACTCGAAATTTAAGGTTTACTTTTGTGAATATTAGGAGTTATGTTATTTGTGTAACTACTGTTTAATACTATCGCATCGCTTACTCGCAATGCATCGCAACGCTCAACGCACGAAACGAAAAGTCAGAAACGAACCCGCTGAAGCCCTTCGATCGAATGGTCATCCGTCTGGATGACCATCCGATCGGATGGCCATCCGATCGATGGCCATCCGATCGGATGGCCATCCGCTCGGACTACCCTCCGATCGTACTACTACACCGCCTTTCCCTTCCCTTCACCTATAAATAGCACCTGTCACATCATGAACAGTGATGTGACAGCTCTCTCATTCGACCAACACACTTTTGGGCTATTTTCTCTCAATTCCTCGCAATTCTTGTAAGTTTCTACCTCAAATCTTGTACTTCTTCTATCTATACACACTTCTTCATCATTTTCACCAACAAATCTCATCGTTTCACCAGAAGATCTGTTGATTTGGGGTGTTCAAGGGTGATGTCATCATGGAGTTCTTATGAACTGTAACACCTCGAAAATTTGTGTCCAATAAATAAACGACACGTGTCACATACGACAAAAGTATTATAAACCCGGATCAAATTAAAAGATGTGTGGTAGGATTTTTTAGACATGTCGACATGTTAATTTATACCTCTGAACGACTTCTTCATTATAAATCCCAAGACCCTAGCATGATTAACAAACAACCATACCTTAATCCGGTGCTTACTAATGATAAAGGATGTCTAAGTTTACTAATTTGGGTCCTATGAAAATAATGTTCAATAAACCATTTTTCATGAATTCCATCTTTGTGCAAACCAATGATACATTGTGATAGATAGATAACTGTCCAAGCATGGGTTAAAGGCATTGTGCTGAAAATGCCAACCAGGAATCATGCATTGCAAGTTGTCCGTTCAAATCATGAAAGGTTATTTTTTATTGCTTCTGACAAGGGCTTACGGACCGCAAGGGTCCTGCCTTACGGACCGTAAGGTGCGAAAGGTTAAAACGTTTTCTCTGTCAAAGGCTTACGGACCGCAAGAGCCCTGCCTTACAGTCCGTAAGGGGTGCCCAGCGACAGTAAGTTGGCTGTTGGCTGTTATAACGGTTAAACCGACATTGTAAGATATTTTAGGGACAGGGGCGACTCCTAACACTTCCTAGGCACTAGGATACACTTGTAAATGATCTGGATCACCCCATAGACTTAGTTGTCACCATCTTGGAGGATGTTGAACACTATAAACGGCCAATGAGTTGTAACATTGTGTTCACTCATCTTTCTGCAATCTTGGAGCTTCTCTGGAGCACAAGTGCCTTCTCTAAGCATCTCTAGTCATTCATTGGACTTCAGTAAGTATACTTAACCTTCCTTATTTTAGTTTTTGCTTAGTTTTAACTTAAAAGTCAATCCGTCGTAATAAACGATTGACTTAACGATAAATCACAAATGGTCCAGTGGTTTGTCGAATCAAAGGTAGTTATATGTTGGTAATTATGTGGGCATTAAACCCTTAAAAGGGCACCCTCTGATTCCCACTCTAACTAGTCCGAATGTCGAGTCAAACTTGCTTAGAAAAAGTCAACAGAATGCTGTTTTGCGATTTTATGCATAATCAGTAATGTAGAAAGCGTGCAACCTGTTTTAACACTCATATAACATGATAATAAGTATATTGACTAGTCTAAGCTTGTTTGATCCGACCATTTACTGTTTTGACCCGGTTCGGAGCCGAAAGTCGCAAAACTTTGACTTTTGCTTTGACTTCAGTTCTGACCCGTTATGGTATGAATTAGATATGCCTTAGGACTCTCTTAGGACCAGGTTACATGATGGTATAACCCTCTGTGACCGGTTCGTTGTTTGTCCGAGTCTTTTTCACATTTCTGTTAAACGCCTAAAAGTTGACCACAACGCCCTTTTTACTTTAAAATGGAAATTTTGGACATGTGAAAGGACAATGACCTTAGTTACTGAATTCTAAGCATGTCCCTAAAATTTCACATCAATCCGAGGTCTAGAATAGGAATTATGCTAATTAGCGCAATTACGGAAACTTTAGTAATTTAACGGCGCAATTAGCATAAAGCCTATCTAAACCCAAATTTCGACACCAAACCTTTTACACACTGATGTAAAATAATATTTTGGGATTTTTAAAGATTTTTAATTATTTTTAACCTGCTCATAACCTGCGGTTATGGCATCGGTTCGGTAAATACCGAATATACCCTTTTCGGACATAACTTGAGTTCTACATGGTATTTTGACCCGATTCCAGTTGCTACTGATTTTAAATAATAAATAGAGTATTTTGGACTTTATAGACTGTTCGGAAAATTCATATTTCCTGTAGAACTCAGAAACCACTTTTATAATCTTTAAAATGACCGAAATACCCCTACGGGGCATATAATGGATTTAAACTCGTTACGGGCATTATGGAAGGTATCCTACTGATACCACAACCTCTGTAAAGCATATTGACTTAGGAAACATGTGTAGGACTCTTACGGTTAACCATTACGCCTTTTGCGCGCACGGTTCGGTTTATGTAACTAGTTTACATAAACTAGCCGAAACGGGTCAAACCTTATTGTTTTGACCTCAAAATCCAGAGTGTGGTTATATTACCCATATAAAACAAGTCTTCAAACTTGTTGGGTCCAAACCACATTCCATTCCCGGTTTTCGCCTTTCACGCGATTAAACCGTAATTATCTTTTGAAACTGACCGGTCTAAGCTAAGGCTAAACTAAAGACCCGTTAGGATTCTAAAAGGTTATTATAAACCTTCGTTCCAGAATAGGAGACCAGTAGAAGATACTTGCATTTGTTTGATTGAGGTTTAATACTTGCTCAGGTAAATACTTTTAACTTATTTTCCGTTATACGGGCTTGGGTTACGGTATTTAAAATACCGCTTGGTCGGGAAATTGACCCCAACTCATTAGTAGTTGGGTATTATCAATGTGACCCGTTTAAAAATTAGTTTTGTTGGCTTTACGCCTTTGGGAGCTTAATGACCATGTCCCGGATATCCTTGGCATCATTTTACGAAATGGCCACGACCTCGACACACGGGTGTAGGCGTACACCCGTCAATGTGTCTATATTATAAAGGTATGACCGTTGGTTTTCCCGCCACGGCTTTATGCTTTGTGGCGTGTCTATTAACCTTAAACTCGGCACGACCCGGGCGACCGAACGCATAGTGAACATGTAATTCTTTTACAAGATTTGACTGATAAATTATCCCAAGTTATAAAGAGTTTGTGCCTTGTGCATTCAAATCAATTTTTATTAAACATTTTACAAAGTGTCGGTTGAATGTATTTACCAGTGCAAACTGACGTATTTTTCCCAAAAGATTAAATGCAGGTTCTGAACGAAATAGGCTGGCCACTCCTTAAGCATCGTTGCAAGCTTGGGAAGCCATATCTGTTGAACAATATTTATATTTTATTTTGATCCCCTGTGGATTTGTTTCGATTATTCGTAATACTTGCATATTACAAACAATGGTTGAAATATAATCTATCTTTATGCTTCCGCTGTGCATTTAAATATTGTGGTTTGACTATATTGTTGCCAACTACGTCACGGTAATCCCCCACTGGGCCCACCGGTGAAACACGTGGAAATCGTGGTGTGACAGGTTGGTATCAGAGCCAACGTTGAGTGAATTAAACACTATCCTTATGTGTTTAATCTCAATGACACAATTGCACATACTTGAGTCTAGACAAGAACATAGGACAAATTCGAATTGTCATTCTAGTTTGTCTTTTATTGTTTATTGTGATTTAAAGATCTGTTAAGCAGGAATTATGCCACCAGCAATTACAAGAGGAGGAAGAGGCAAAGGGCCGATCACTACTCATAATGATCACGAGGCCGGACCTTCAAACATGCGAGCTTCTTCCAGCACGAAGAGTGAAGAACCTCAGAGACGTAGAAGGAACCTCTTTGAACCTGCAAGACGGTCTACCTCACACAGTTCGACACCTTCATACCGTCACTCGTTTGGACCAAATTCGGAGAATGAGCCCAGTAACCCTCAACCTTCGTTTATACCTCTCCAGCGATCTGCTTCGCACCGTTCCTATGGCGATCCTACTCCTTTCTTTCAAGGCCGATTTAACCCGGCTGATTATGTCTAAGAACCAATAGGTTATAACCCTTTAGGACCAGAGGATCACTTTTCCAAAGACAACACGATGGATATGGACGAGGATACAGATCCCGTCGAGCCTGAAAGGGGTACTCCCAGTCACCCTATTGAGATCTCTGATGGGTCATCCTTCCATGGAACGCCCTATCAAGGTCCCGACAGTTTTCAAGCGAGGTTTAACCAGTGCGAGTGGTACTTTACACCCTCTCACCATTCTTCACCTCACCAGCAGCAACAGCAACAGGATCCTTCCAAGGATTCGCGTTTCGTGGCAGTTACGCCACCGCCTCCACCGCCACCAGTTCTACAAGCACCTCCAGATCCGCCAAGGCGTAGGAGATCAGGCGCGCGGATGTCTACCCGAGGAGGGGAATTCCACTTTAGCACCCCTCGCCACTCGAGTGCAAGTCATTTTCCGCCATTGCCTGAAGAACCCCAAATGGGTGAACCTTCGAGTCACCCTGCAGAGGTGAATTCTGCACCAGTTGCACCACCTCCGCCACCATTCGGCTATGACAATCCGATACCAGCATACGCCGGTTCCACCGCGTACAACCCGTTTGAGCAACCGACTCACACGCACTACAACTATTATTATGATGCCGACCCATACGTGGTAGCGGCCAATTACAACGCCCTCCATCCCGACAGACCTTATGGGGATCCTTGGGGATTAGGATACGCAGCTCATGGGTATCCAGCACCTCCTAGACCTCCGGTTCAGTAGCCGTCGCAGCAGCCGCGTTTTTCTCCACCGGAGCAAGAAGAAATCCTCCACCGTCTAAACTGAGTGGAACGAGACTTTGAGCAAGAACATAAAAGTAATCGTGGATTCCTCAAAGGCCTAGCAAACCTACTAAAAGGGAGGAAGAAACGAGATCATTAGTCTCTTTGTGTACTATAGTATTTACTATTACAATCAAGTCCCTGCGAGGACATTTGTTTTGAGTATTTAAGTCCCTGCGTGGACATTTATTGTGTTTAGTCCCTGCGTGGACAATTGCCTTTCAGTCCCTGCGAGGACTTATCTTTTTGTCCCTATGCGGACACCTATCCTTGTATTTGGTCCCTGCGTGGACTTGTTTTTCTGTAAACCTCTACGTAGGTATTGGTCTATTAAAAAGTACCGTTTAGGGCAGTGTGTAAGCATTATTATGATTAATGGAATGTTAAGTTAATAGATTTGATTTTGTTATTATTATCTTATGAAATAAATCAAAAATCATTCTTTTTTTAAATTAATCTGCATACTAAATAAAGAATCTTAATGGTGAAACCTAGCCTGGTGTCATTATTAAGACCCGGCCAAAATGGTAAGACCCGATTAAAAGATTCAGATTCCTGTTAACCTCTGTAAACATGTTAACTGTCACACCCTGCTCGTAGCGGAAGCGCGAGGTGTGATCTGTTGGTTCTCATTGCATAACGATATAAGTAAACATACTAAATGAATAAAACATACTCCATTGCCATTACCATAATTGTTCAAAAGATGCGCAACATACATTAAGTTTATAATTTACGAACCATTCAAAGAAACTAAGGTGTTATTATTTCATACATTCAAAACGAAATTTTAAACACTAAGGCTTTGTCCACTATATCACCGCAAAGCGGCAATATAATAGATAAACCCTTCAAAAGATGGCACGGAGTCTTGATACTTGTTTCCTGAATTAGAATCCCTGACAAGGTCCACTAATTCCCTGAAATACATGTTTAAGTAGAAAAATCAACAAAGGTTGAGCGAGTTCATGCAGTTTAGTTGTGTATGATACACCCGAAAAATGAAAAATGTATTTGTATTTGAATCAAATATAGTATGAAAAGCGTCAATGAAATCGTGATCATTAATGTTTTGCAAGGACATTAATATGTGTGACGAAATAGGAAGCAAACCAACCCTAGACGATTTTAATTGTATCGACACCATGTCGTAGGGCAACAAATGCACTCCTAGGCAAAATGGCCATGAGTGAGGCTCGCCAAAACCCATTAGATCTAACCCTTTGTTCCTTGGTCCAAACTAGGATTAATGGTGCTTTAGTTATGGCCCTAATTTCTCACATGATCTAAGGTGTTTCATTCCTTGACTTATCATACTTATTGTACATGTATTTTCCCAGATCGTTGTAAAGCTTGAAAAACATTTAAAATGAAAAGGGGACATGAACTCACAGTATCGCGTCAGTGAGTAGAAGTAAATATGATTTCACGTGCGGTAGTCCTGAACAGTGTTGCGACCTACAATCGTTGTTATATTTGTTAGACACTTCGGTCTTTGTAAATAACTTGAGTACAAGTCTTATGTCTTAAATATGTGTAAGACTTGTATGTCTTTATTGTTCGTTGAACTTTGTATTAGATGCATTTATTGTTTAACCGTTATATATATATTTTTCCAAATATATATATGAAATTAATCGTGTATCTTGTATGACATATAGTCGGATCTAGTCCTCTTGATTTCGTGTCTAGTGTTAATCAATGGTATACTTGTATTTTTACAATCTATGTCATTGGGCCTAAATAGTGTTGGGCTTAAAATAGTGTTGGGCTTAAAATAGTGTTGGGCTTGGCCCATGAGTTTAGTATTGGATTCGGCCCATGAGTTTGGTTTAAGCCCATTATGAAAATAAGCCCATTTATATAAAAATAACCCATTTATAAAAATAGCCCATTAAGAGATATAAGTCCATATCATTTTTATAAAAACATTTTTATAAAAATTTACTAAGTATACTTTTTAGGTAATAAAAACATAATAGTTTTTATAAGGTTCAAAATGTCCGAATTTTGTTAATGGTAACAAAATTTTTGTGTCCGTGTCAAAAACTCGTCTAGATGGCGTATTAAGTCCTCGGATTGGTAATATGTTCATAAGTTTGTCCGTCGTCCGTTTTGTCCATAATTTATGTCCGATCGTTCGTATTGTCCGTAACATGTTTTTAAGGCGTAATTATATGTCTTGAGTTTAGAGGTAATATTGGATTCAAGTTCCTATCTTTGATATATATAACTAATACCATCAATTTACACATAGCACATAAGTGGTTAAAATGACCAAATATATATTTTTTCAAAAAAATATATATATATATATATTTATCTAATCTTTTTCTTTTTATAGAACCCTTTCTTTAAAAATCCTTTTTCAATCTTGTAAGGATTTAACCAAAAATGATAGTTTTTATAACATATAGTTTTTAAGAAAAATTTGCCATATAACCTTTGTTTTAATCACTTTACCATGTTTAATAAACATATCTTTTTCTTTTCAAATCAACATCAACAATTTACTCATAATTTTCATAAACAATACACATAAGAGTTTATAACATAAACTTGTCAAGATGATTTCAAAATCATGTAGGGTTTTGAACATGATCCTAACATATGCTAACTAGTTCAAAAACCAAGTTTACTTCTAGTTTTAACAACTTTTATAAAAATCTCAAGTTGTATGTTACTTTTTATAAACTTGAAAAAAAATCTTGTTTTTAGTTAAAAACCTTAGATACTTTAATTATACCATAAATTTTGATCATCCATTACCTTTTAAGTTTCTTTTTTAAAAAAAAAACTTTAACATATTCATGTATACTTGTTAGATCATATATTTTTTTTAGAATATCATCTAACAAGTTATACATGTCTTAATCATCTCAACAAGATCAAATTATTCAAATAACAAACCTTAATCACAACATAAACAAACATGTACATCATGATTTTTAATTTTTGCTTCTTTGTATCTTCATATTATTATTTATGATTACTTTGTTATTACTAGATATAATAATAATCATAACATAAATAAGTATGAAAAATAAATTTAGAAGCTTACTTCTAGCTCTAGGCTAGGGATGATCTAGATGGTGTTAAGAAACAAAGAAGATAAAGATCTTGTTGGTAGAAAACTCTTGGATGGATAAACAAGGTTGATTTAGCTTGTAGATGCTTTAGATCCTCTTAGGTTCCATGAAATTCCATATTGATCATCAAAGAAAGTGAATAATTAAGATGGGTTTTTGAAGGTTTTCTTGATGAAGATATGAAGATATGAAGATGAAGATATGAAGATTGAAAGAGTTTGGTTAAGTGTGTGTAAAGTAAGGTGTAAGAACTTGGGTAATGTGTTAGTGATTAAATGAAACCATGTTATAACTCTTACACCTCATGACTAGCCATACCACCACATCACTAAATCATCCACCTCATAATCCACTTAATATATGGATAAGTATACATAAATTAAAATAATAAAAAATCAAAGAGTGGGGGGCCCACATGGTAAAAAAATGTGATGGTAATTTTGTTAAGGTTAAAAAAAATGGTGAAAATGGTTAAAGGTTTAGGTTTTTATGTGTTACCAAATTTCAAGATGGTTCAAGACTTAAAATGATCCCAAATAGGATGAAAATGACAAAAAATAAGGTTCACTAGTTCACTACATATGTCAAATTGTAGTTCGGATAGTCTTTTGTCGCTCGTTCCGTAAGAAGATAGTCGAAAGGTTCGCTTATGAAAGTTGTAGGGAAACATTCAGTTATATATTTATATGATGTTTCCTATGTATTTTCATATGGAATTTGAGTTTAAACAACCCATTTTGCACTTTGTAGTAAAAATACAAATGCTGAATTTTTGCGGAAAAACATTGAAATGGTCATTTTTGGTGCTTTTTGGCAGTTTTCGGACAGTTTTTGTGCTATCGCACATTGGTAATATATTAGACCAAACCCTTGTATTTCCAAGTAGGGTTTATTGTATAATTGATGTTGGACTTTCGTCTGAGTCCTAAAACTGTCGTTACACTAGTTTCTGCGGATCCTGAGTTTTTGTCAGTACACTAGTTTACTAGGCACTACTCTAGTTGTTTCGATGCACTGTTTACACTGTTTCAAATGTAACCACTAAAAATGAATCATGTGCATCATAAATGAATATTCCATAAGTATTCTAAGATGTATATCATGAAATCATGCATTCCGGATATTCTAATCACGTATTTGTATAATGTAATTTATTGCTTTAAATGTAAGTAATTTACCAGAAAGTGGCAGTTGTCACATTCTCCCCCTGTTATTGAGAATTTCGTCCCGAAATTCAAGCTTTGTTATTCTTTGTAGGAGTCTTCGGAAACAGGTGAGGATATTTTTCTTTCATTTGATCTTCACGTTCCCAAGTATACTCGGGTCCGTGACGAGAGTTCCAACGAACTTTTACTAACTTGATACGACTTCTTCGTGTTTTCTGAACCTTCCAGTCCGTGACCTCAACAGGTTCTTCGGTGAATTGAAGTTTGTCGTCAATGTGAATTTCATCCGCAGGGATGATAACGGTATCTTGTGTTGGACACTTTCTAAGATTCGACACATGAAACGTGTGGTGCACACTGCTAAGTTCTTCTGGTAACTTCAACTTGTAAGCAACAGTGCCAATCTTTTCTAAGATTTCAAATGGTCCAATGTAACGTGGGTTTAGCTTTCCACGATTACCGAACCTTGCTACGCCTTTCCAAGGAGAGACTTTCAACAATACTTTGTCTCCGACCTCGAAAGATAATTGTTTTCGCTTTTTGTTTGCGTAGCTCTTTTGTCGATCGCGAGCCGCCTTGATACGGTCTCGGATCTGGAAAATTTTATCCGTAGTCTCTTGGACTAGTTCCGGACCAATTAACTGACTATCGCCTGTTTCCGCCCAACATAGCGGAGAGCGACACTTTCGACCATAAAGAGCTTCAAACGGTGCAGCTTGTATACTAGTATGGTAGCTGTTATTGTAGGAAAACTCAACTAAAGGTAGATAAGTATCCCAATTGCCGCCTAAATCCATAACACACGCACGAAGCATATCTTCGAGTGTTTGGATTGTCCGTTCGCTCTGGCCGTCAGTTTGAGGATGAAAGGCCGTACTTAGATTTAATTGTGATCCAAAGGCCTGTTGAAATGAATTCCAAATTCTAGAAACAAAACGACCATCTCGGTCCGAAATGATTGAAATAGGTACCCCATGACGAGCCACTATTTCTCTGACATAGATTTCCGCTAGTTTCTCAGTACTATCCTTCTCCCGAATTGGCAAGAAGTGTGCGGACTTTGTTAATCTATCGATGATTACCCATATCATGTCATGACCTTTTGAGGTCCTGGGTAACTTCGTAATGAAGTCCATCGATATTTGTTCCCATTTCCAAACGGGAATCTCAGGTTGTTGTAACAAGCCCGAGGGTTTCTGATATTCAGCCTTGATCTTCGCGCAGGTTAAGCATTTTCCAACATAAGTCGCGATATCACCTTTGAGTTTAGGCCACCAATAGTACTCTTTCAAATCTTGGTACATTTTATCCGATCCAGGATGAATCGAGTATTTAGACCTATGTGCTTCCTCAAAAATAACATCTCGAAGGCTTCCAAAGAGTGGAACCCAAATTCGACCCATAAGGTATAAAGTTCCATCTTCTTTTGGCACTAATTGCTTTTCCATGCCTCGAAGTGTTTCAGCTTGAATATGCTCTTCCTTGAGCGCTTCTTGTTGTGCATTATGAATCCGAGTGATAAGATCTGTGTGAATTGTCATTTCAAATGCTCGGACTCTTAGCGTTTTAACTCGCTCCTTGCGGCTCAAGGCGTCAGCTACCACATTCGCCTTGCCCGGATGATACTTAATTTCACAATCATAATCGTTTAACAATTCAACCCAACGTCGTTGACGCATATTTAATTCTTTTTGGTTGAATATGTGTTGTAGACTTTTATGATCTGTGAAAATAGTACATTGAGTACCATATAGATAATGTCGCCATATTTTCAAAGCAAATACCACTGCGCCTAATTCAAGGTCGTGAGTGGTATAGTTCTTTTCGTGAACTTTTAGTTGGCGAGACGCGTACGCGATAACTTTTTCACGTTGCATGAGTACGCAACCCAAACCTTGATGCGAAGCATCACAGTATACAACAAAATCATCGGTACCATCGGGTAATGATAAGATTGGTGCAATGCACAACTTGTCTTTAAGAAGTTGAAATGCTGCTTCTTGTTTCTCTCCCCAATCGAATTTGTTGTCTTTCTGTGTAAGAGAAGTTAGCGGTTGAGAAATCTTTGAAAAATTCTCAATAAATCTCCGATAATATCCCGCTAAGCCCAAAAACTGTCTCACTTCGGTAGGAGTCTTGGGCGCTTCCCAATTCTTAATTGCTTCTATCTTCGACGGATCTACTTGAATGCCTTTCTCGTTCACTACATGCCCGAGAAATTGTACTTCGCGAATCCAAAATTCGCATTTGGAAAATTTCGCGTATAGTTTCTTTGTCTTTAGCAACTCCAAAATTGTTCTCAAATGTTGTTCATGTTCCTCAATCGATCGAGAGTATATCAAGATATCGTCAATAAACACTATAACGAATTTGTCAAGATATGGCTTGCACACGCGATTCATTAGATCCATGAAGACCGCTGGTGCATTCGTTAAGCCGAATGGCATAACGAGAAACTCGTAATGACCGTAACGAGTACGAAAAGCCGTTTTCGGTATGCTTTCCTCTTGAATCCGTAATTGATGATACCCCGATCGTAAGTCTATCTTTGAGTATAAGCTCGACCCTTGTAGTTGATCGAATAGATCATCAATCCTCGGTAATGGATACCGATTCTTGATGGTAAGTTTATTCAACTCGCGATAATCGATGCACATCCTGAAAGTTCCGTCCTTCTTCTTTACAAACAAGACTGGAGCTCCCCAAGGCGAGTAGCTCGGTCTAATGAATCCTTTATCCAACAACTCTTGAAGTTGTGTGGATAACTCTTGCATTTCAGAAGGTGCTAAACGATATGGAGATTTAGCTACGGGTCCGGCTCCTGGTACCAAATCGATATGAAATTCGACTTGTCGATAAGGGGGTAGTCCTGGTAAGTCTTCAGGAAAGACTTCCGGAAATTCTTTCACTACAGGAATATCTGTCAACTTTGGCCCATCAGTCTTCTTGTCAACAACATGTGCTAGAAAAGCAATACACCCTTTCCGTAAGCACTTCTGGGCTTTCATGCTATTAATGATCCGTAATGGGGTGTCTCGCTTCTCTCCATGTATCACCAGTGTCTCTTCGTTAAATAGTGGTATGCGAATGATCTTTTCATGGCAAACAACTTCGGCTCGATTATTGGATAGCCAATCCATGCCAACCACTACATCGAAACTTCCCAACTCAACAGGTAATAGATTGATAGTGAATTTTTGTTCTCCAAGTTGTAAGGAACATTCCGTAACAACTTCCCCAGATTCAACTAGTTTACCGTTAGCCAATTCTATAGAATATGGGACATCTAGTTTACTAGATTTTAGTCCCAGAGTATTTTTAAATTCTACAGAGATAAAGCTAAAATCGGCACCAGTATCAAATAATATGGATGCAAAATGATTGTTAAGGAGGAACGTACCCGTGACCACATTAGGGTCTTGGCGCGCATCCTTAGCTCCAATCACAAATGATCGACCACGGGCTTGGTTTTCTTTAGGGCAATCCCTTTTGAAGTGATCTTTGCTTCCGCATCCAAAACATCCTTGCTCACGCCCATTTCCATTCCTATTGTTGTTTCTATTCTCCGTTCCTGATCTATTTCCTGATCCCCAGCATGACTCGGTACGGTGGCCAAGTTTGCCACACTTGTCACATTTCCTACAATTACCCACGTGATGATACGTGCATCGCTCACACTTCGGCATAGTACCTGAGTACTTCTTCGGGCCAGTATCATTGGTGGCTACAAACGCCTTTGCATCCCTTGCCTGAGTATTCTCTTGTTTTATGTTATAATGGTTGGGGTTGTTGTGATTGCGGTTGTTGTTATTGTTGTTGTGGTTATTGCGGTTGTAGTTGTTGTTGTTGGTATTGTTGTTGGGGTTGGTGTTATTGTTGTAGTTGTTGTTCCTACGAGTTCCCTTCTTGAAATTTGAGTAACTCCTTTTTCCACCCGTGGAAGACTCGACATGTGAATCTTTCTTCTCATCTCCTTTCACATTATATTTCTTCATCCTGATCGCGTCTTCATTAGGGCTCACAGCTAAAGTTACCGCCTGCGTGATAGTCGTGGGTTCTGCTGCAGTAACATGGCTTCGGATCTCAGGAGCAAGTCCCCAAATATAGCGTTCAATACGCTTGTATTCTGGTGTAACCAAATAAGGAATCACACGAGACAGGTCGTGAAACCTTTGTGTATACCCAGTAATATCAGATCCGACCATAGTAAGGTTCCAAAATTCATTCTCCAACTTCTGGAGTTCAGCACGGGAACAATATTTTTCTCTCATCCTTTCTTTCAATTCTTCCCACGTCAATCCGTATGCTACACTATCACCCAAAGTTTGCACTTGTAAATTCCACCATGTAAGGGCCTCATTGATGAACAAGCCAGTGACGTAGGTGACTTGCTGATCAAGAGAGCATCTACTCATTCTTATGGTGGAATCCGTTTTCTCCGTCCAACGCACATAAGCCACAGCACCGCCTGTGCCATCATAATTGAGTGGCTTGCAGTCTAGAAACTGCTTGAATGTGCATCCTGAAATAGACAATTAACGGATTAAGAATGAGCAAACAATGAAACACACGAATAGATTATAAAAGGAATTGGGTAAGTTGTGACAAAACACTAAGTGTTACCATTGGTATTGGTTCCGCCATAGGTACCGCCGTGTCCTGGGCCTCCTGATCCGCCAGTGCCACCACTGTGTTCGGCACGTGAGGCCTCATAAAGGGCTATAGCTTGGGAAACCCTTTCTCCGATTAATGCATTCAATTCTGCCTCATTTGTAGGCATTGGTGGAGGTGGGGGTGGATTAGATGTTCGTGTACGTGGAGGTTGTCTTCTTGGCGCCATTATTCTTCCAAAAGAATATACGATTAAGTTTAGGCGTTGGTTTGTTAATAAATATTTTTACTAAGTATATAAAACACATTTATAACATTAATAAAAATATAATCCAGTAATATATCATGTGAATAGACCAAACAATACAAGCAACAAAACATGTATCATATAACATTCAAATGCACATATAGGATAACACCAAGTTTTCTTATTTATATAACTGACAACCGATTACATGATTGTTTTTGAAAAGGAAATCAAAATAGACTCGGGCTACATCCCCCGGTCTTACTAGACTAGTACATATACAAAGTGGCAAAATTTTTCCTTCATTCCATGCGGTCTTTAGTCTTTCAGTTGTCTTGAAACTTGGTGTGAGTCTATGTACACAAAACGCTGATATAGCTACCTATCACAAAAGAAGTACCTGCAAACACAAAGTCTATGGTGGAGGAAAAACTGGTGGTGGAACCGGAAACAACGCCCTGTAAACATGAGAAACCCTATCCTCCATATCATGAACCAAACGGTGAAGGAAAATCATCTGCTGCTCGAGTGTCAAAACATGAGCAGGTAAGTCAACTGGTGGTATCTGAGGTGGTAGTGGGGGTAATGGTGGTAACTCTGGTGGTGGTGGTGGAGCATGAGGTGGTGAATGAGCTGGTGGTGATGGAGTCAAAAATACCAAAGCCTCAAGGTGAAGAAACTCCTCCTCGAGTTCATGAACTCGACGGATAATAAAGTCTATCTGATGCTCGAGAGTCAGCACACGAGCACATAACTCGGTAGTAACAGATGGGTAATGCGATGGGTGGTATGGATCTGTCACGGGCATGACGTGAGGTGGAGAGTGTGGCGCAATAAGAGGCTCACTGGGTGGTATGTGGGCATGTCCAGAGGGTCCTGCCTCGTCAGTATGGTCGGTCTGTGGTAGGATAGAGGCAATATGGTCAGGTGTAGGGACAACTGGCTCATCTGGTAGGAGAGCATCCTCATCAACTGCGTTGCGCTGTAGGCCAAGGGCCTGCAGTGCAGATGAAGTAACGGATGCATAAGAAGAAGCATCCGAGTCTGTATCTGCATCCGAAGAAATATCGATCACCGAGACCACCGGTGATGCAATATCTAAGATAACCACATCATAAACATCTCCGTCTCCCAAGTCATCATCTATATGCTCTACGGGAATCACCGGGACAATGTCGTCATCATCCTCGTCAAGGTCGACGAAAGGCACCATAGCAAGAGGAAGTACATCCAAAGGTATAATCTCGACTATATGTTCACCCTCCGGGTGACCTATAATAACTATGTCATTGAGTGGTGGAGGTACAGCTAATACATCATCGTCAACAATATCCCCTAGATATGCAAACGGCTGAAAATCATCCATATCGCTATCAGATCCCGTCTCACTATCCGATGTAATGACCTGAACCTCGGGTATGTAATCATCATCTGAAGAAGGTGTCATAGGATCCACGTCATCATAAATGTTACTTCCTTCGGATGAAGACATGATATCCTGTAACATAATTGGTTTAACGTATGTATTAATAAAATAATTTTTCAAATATATATATACACAAAATGTTGAATTCACATAATTTCATTTTAAGTTATTCTATTTGTGTTATGCGGATTAACTTAATGTTTCATGTCTACCATTTAGAGACTAATGCACTTAATGTCCTTGCTTGATTTGTATGATATGAATTTGTTTATGCAATGAAAACTCTTGTTTTTGTATAAATTGTTTTCGTGAGAGGTTCCCTAGTGATTGTAGACTAGACTCGAGAAAGAATCCTGGTTCACTACAATCGAAGCTCTGATACCAATCTGTCACACCCTGCTCGTAGCGGAAGCGCGAGGTGTGATCTGTTGGTTCTCATTGCATAACGATATAAGTAAACATACTAAATGAATAAAACATACTCCATTGCCATTACCATAATTGTTCAAAAGATGCACAACATACATTAAGTTTATAATTTACAAACCATTCAAAGAAACTAAGGTGTTATTATTTCATACATTCAAAACGAAATTTTAAACACTAAGGCTTTGTCCACTATATCACCGCAAAGCGGCAATATAATAGATAAACCCTTCAAAAGATGGCACGGAGTCTTGATACTTGTTTCCTGAATTAGAATCCCTGACAAGGTCCACTAATTCCCTGAAATACATGTTTAAGTAGAAAAATCAACAAAGGTTGAGCGAGTTCATGCAGTTTAGTTGTGTATGATACACCCGAAAAATGAAAAATGTATTTGTATTTGAATCAAATATAGTATGAAAAGCGTCAATGAAATCGTGATCATTAATGTTTTGCAAGGACATTAATATGTGTGACGAAATAGGAAGCAAACCAACCCTAGACGATTTTAATTGTATCGACACCATGTCGTAGGGCAACAAATGCACTCCTAGGCAAAATGGCCATGAGTGAGGCTCGCCAAAACCCATTAGATCTAACCCTTTGTTCCTTGGTCCAAACTAGGATTAATGGTGCTTTAGTTATGGCCCTAATTTCTCACATGATCTAAGGTGTTTCATTCCTTGACTTATCATACTTATTGTACATGTATTTTCCCAGATCGTTGTAAAGCTTGAAAAACATTTAAAATGAAAAGGGGACATGAACTCACAGTATCGCGTCAGTGAGTAGAAGTAAATATGATTTCACGTGCGGTAGTCCTGAACAGTGTTGCGACCTACAATCGTTGTTATATTTGTTAGACACTTCGGTCTTTGTAAATAACTTGAGTACAAGTCTTATGTCTTAAATATGTGTAAGACTTGTATGTCTTTATTGTTCGTTGAACTTTGTATTAGATGCATTTATTGTTTAACCGTTATATATATATATTTTTCCAAATATATATATGAAATTAATCGTGTATCTTGTATGACATATAGTCGGATCTAGTCCTCTTGATTTCGTGTCTAGTGTTAATCAATGGTATACTTGTATTTTTACAATCTATGTCATTGGGCCTAAATAGTGTTGGGCTTAAAATAGTGTTGGGCTTAAAATAGTGTTGGGCTTGGCCCATGAGTTTAGTATTGGATTCGGCCCATGAGTTTGGTTTAAGCCCATTATGAAAATAAGCCCATTTATATAAAAATAACCCATTTATAAAAATAGCCCATTAAGAGATATAAGTCCATATCATTTTTATAAAAACATTTTTATAAAAATTTACTAAGTATACTTTTTAGGTAATAAAAACATAATAGTTTTTATAAGGTTCAAAATGTCCGAATTTTGTTAATGGTAACAAAATTTTTGTGTCCGTGTCAAAAACTCGTCTAGATGGCGTATTAAGTCCTCGGATTGGTAATATGTTCATAAGTTTGTCCGTCGTCCGTTTTGTCCATAATTTATGTCCGATCGTTCGTATTGTCCGTAACATGTTTTTAAGGCGTAATTATATGTCTTGAGTTTAGAGGTAATATTGGATTCAAGTTCCTATCTTTGATATATATAACTAATACCATCAATTTACACATAGCACATAAGTGGTTAAAATGACCAAATATATATTTTTTCAAAAAAATATATATATATATATATTTATCTAATCTTTTTCTTTTTATAGAACCCTTTCTTTAAAAATCCTTTTTCAATCTTGTAAGGATTTAACCAAAAATGATAGTTTTTATAACATATAGTTTTTAAGAAAAATTTGCCATATAACCTTTGTTTTAATCACTTTACCATGTTTAATAAACATATCTTTTTCTTTTCAAATCAACATCAACAATTTACTCATAATTTTCATAAACAATACACATAAGAGTTTATAACATAAACTTGTCAAGATGATTTCAAAATCATGTAGGGTTTTGAACATGATCCTAACATATGCTAACTAGTTCAAAAACCAAGTTTACTTCTAGTTTTAACAACTTTTATAAAAATCTCAAGTTGTATGTTACTTTTTATAAACTTGAAAAAAAATCTTGTTTTTAGTTAAAAACCTTAGATACTTTAATTATACCATAAATTTTGATCATCCATTACCTTTTAAGTTTCTTTTTAAAAAAAAAAACTTTAACATATTCATGTATACTTGTTAGATCATATATTTTTTTTAGAATATCATCTAACAAGTTATACATGTCTTAATCATCTCAACAAGATCAAATTATTCAAATAACAAACCTTAATCACAACATAAACAAACATGTACATCATGATTTTTAATTTTTGCTTCTTTGTATCTTCATATTATTATTTATGATTACTTTGTTATTACTAGATATAATAATAATCATAACATAAATAAGTATGAAAAATAAATTTAGAAGCTTACTTCTAGCTCTAGGCTAGGGATGATCTAGATGGTGTTAAGAAACAAAGAAGATAAAGATCTTGTTGGTAGAAAACTCTTGGATGGATAAACAAGGTTGATTTAGCTTGTAGATGCTTTAGATCCTCTTAGGTTCCATGAAATTCCATATTGATCATCAAAGAAAGTGAATAATTAAGATGGGTTTTTGAAGGTTTTCTTGATGAAGATATGAAGATATGAAGATGAAGATATGAAGATTGAAAGAGTTTGGTTAAGTGTGTGTAAAGTAAGGTGTAAGAACTTGGGTAATGTGTTAGTGATTAAATGAAACCATGTTATAACTCTTACACCTCATGACTAGCCATACCACCACATCACTAAATCATCCACCTCATAATCCACTTAATATATGGATAAGTATACATAAATTAAAATAATAAAAAATCAAAGAGTGGGGGGCCCACATGGTAAAAAAATGTGATGGTAATTTTGTTAAGGTTAAAAAAAATGGTGAAAATGGTTAAAGGTTTAGGTTTTTATGTGTTACCAAATTTCAAGATGGTTCAAGACTTAAAATGATCCCAAATAGGATGAAAATGACCAAAAATAAGGTTCACTAGTTCACTACATATGTCAAATTGTAGTTCGGATAGTCTTTTGTCGCTCGTTCCGCAAGAAGATAGTCGAAAGGTTCGCTTATGAAAGTTGTAGGGAAACATTCAGTTATATATTTATATGATGTTTCCTATGTATTTTCATATGGAATTTGAGTTTAAACAACCCATTTTGCACTTTGTAGTAAAAATACAAATGCTGAATTTTTGCGGAAAAACATTGAAATGGTCATTTTTGGTGCTTTTTGGCAGTTTTCGGACAGTTTTTGTGCTATCGCACATTGGTAATATATTAGACCAAACCCTTGTATTTCCAAGTAGGGTTTATTGTATAATTGATGTTGGACTTTCGTCTGAGTCCTAAAACTGTCGTTACACTAGTTTCTGCGGATCCTGAGTTTTTGTCAGTACACTAGTTTACTAGGCACTACTCTAGTTGTTTCGATGCACTGTTTACACTGTTTCAAATGTAACCACTAAAAATGAATCATGTGCATCATAAATGAATATTCCATAAGTATTCTAAGATGTATATCATGAAATCATGCATTCCGGATATTCTAATCACGTATTTGTATAATGTAATTTATTGCTTTAAATGTAAGTAATTTACCAGAAAGTGGCAGTTGTCACATTAACGTTCTTGGCAGATGTGATTCGTTAAAATCGCACGCGTCATTCTTATATAAGAATCCTTCAAAGGATTCCAAAACCCAAAATTTATGAATTGAAAATCATGGGTTAAATCGTCAATAAAGATGATCATTTATTAAACATCCATTAGTGAGGAAGTGCCTACGGGCCATACTTATTGTCATATAAGACAAAAGGCAGTTGTGGTCTATGACTCCCTGTCAGGAAAGGTAAAAGGACTATGGTTCAAACCTTCATGCCTTGATTCTCTGTAATCCCGGCTTATAATATATAAAACATCCTTGTGACTTGGCTTTTGTGCCACTAACTATATTGTTTGTAATTAGGATAAGTTATATTCAAATCCTAAATAAAAGTGAGTAACAAATTAACCAAATATGGTCTATGTTTACCATGGTTAATGAATTGCCATAAAAGAGAATTCCATAATAAACTCCTAAATAAAACTTTGTCATTATCTTCTGTAGCAGATCCAAGTTGCAATGGCTGACCCAAGTGGAGTTAATAGTCAATCAAAGGAAGATGACAATGATAACGCCCAGATTCATATAACGGGCGCTGAATTGAAAGCTTTGGTAGACAACGCTGTGAAGACGGCCTTAGATCGTCAGTATGAAGAGTACAGCGAGTCTCGGAGCAGGACCTTATCTACACCACACTCAAAGCCAAGAACCCATTCTAAATCTCACAGCAAACCACCCTCGACTCCGTCTAAGCCTAAGAAGGATGACGATAGGCACTCATCAAATGATAATAGTGTCCATCCTAAGAAGAAAGTGGTCGATGACGCACCTCGCGCCAGGGGTTGCACGTATAAGTATTTCGTTTCTTGCAAACCCCGATTGCATGACGTGGTTAGACGAAATAGATACAGTTGTGGACATTAGTGGTTGTGCTGAGAGAGACGTGGTGAAGTTTGTGTCACAGTCGTTTTAAGGTGAAGCCCTAGCGTGGTGGAGATCTTTGGCTCAAGCCTTTGGGAAGGCTGTTCTGTATAGCATGACGTGGGAGGAATTTATCGCTCTCATCAAGGAAAATTACTGCCCTCAGCACGAGGTTGAAAAGATCGAGTCTGATTTCCTATCGCTGGTCATGAAGAACCTGGACTGCCAGGCCTATCTCACGAGTTTCAACACTCTGTCGAGGTTGGTTCCGTACCTTGTGACACCGGAACCCAAACGGATCGCACGCTTCATTGGGGGTTTAGCCCCAGAAATAAAAGCTAGCGTGAAGGCTTCTAGGCCTGCTACCTTCAGATCCATGGCATATATATCTCTGTCTCTCACACTGGATGCAGTGAGGCAGAGATCATTGAGAAACGCTGATAGTGAGAAGAGGAAACGTGAAGACGATGATTCACGAAGATCCAACAAGAAGCACCGGGGAAATCGTGACCACAAGAGGGGGTCAGAGAACAAGAAGAATGACCAACAGTCGGGCGATAAGCCCTTATGCAAGGTTTCTCAGAAGCACCACTTCGGAAGGTGCAGATTTGAAAAGAAATCCCAGCCAAAGGCCTGTGGGTTATCCGAGTCCTCTGAGCATAGGACTCTTGAGTGCAAGAAACTCAAGGATGCAACTTGCTATAGTTGCAACGAGAAAGGGCACATCAAGACTAACTGCCCGAAGATAGCAAAGAAGACTGATGAAGGGAAAAAGACCAATGCGAGGGTCTTCCAGACAAATGTTAAAGAAGCCATCCAGAACGACAACGTCATAACCGGTATGTTTCTTATCAACGATGTATTCGCAAGAGTATTATTTGATTCTGGAGCAGACAAATCCTTTGTGGATGATAAGTTCTGTGAGTTGTTAAAATTGCCTGTTAAAACCTTGAATGTGAAATATGAGGTCGAACTAGCTGATGGGACTATGGGGACAGTCTCAACTGTTTTAGATGAATGTGTTATATCCATTAGGAATCACTCATTTCCTTTATCCCTATTACCCTTTAAACTAGCTGGTTTCGACGTAGTATTGGGTATGGATTGGTTATCGCATAACCAAGCCCAAATCGTGTGCAACCAGAAGCAAGTGGTAATCAAGACTTCGTCTGGAGAACCACTTACCATCCAGGGAGATACTCCACATGGATTGCCTGCACATGTATCTATGCTAAAGGCATCCAGATGTTTGAAGAAAGGATGTGTCATTTATATGGCACAGGTGACTATCGGTGAGGAGAAACCCAGAATTGAAGACATCCCAGTCATCTCTGACTATCCTGAAGTTTTCCCGGAAGAACTGCCTGGTTTGCCACCAGATAGGCAAGTGGAATTCAGTATCGACATCATTCCAGAAGCCGCGCCTATTGCGAGAGCACCTTATAGATTGGCACACACGGAAATGAAAGAATTGAGGACGCAGCTAGATGATCTGCTAGCCAAGGGTTTTGTTAGACCAAGTTCATCTCCTTGGGGAGCACCAATCCTGTTCGTCAAGAAGAAAGATGGTTCGATGCGTCTATGCATCGATTACCGTGAGCTGAATAAAGTTACAATCAAGAATAGGTATCCTTTGCCTAGGATCGACGATCTGTTCGATCAGTTGCAAGGAGCGAGCTACTTTTCCAAGATTGACCTGAGGTCAGGGTACCATCAATTGAAGGTCAAGGATGAAGATGTGCATAAAACTGCATTTAGGACTCGTTATGGTCATTTCGAGTTCCTAGTGATGCCTTTTGGGCTCACCAATGCACCTGCCGCATTCATGGATCTCATGAATCGCGTTTGTAAGCCTTATTTAGATAAATTTGTCATTGTCTTCATCGATGACATCCTCATCTATTCGAAAAGTCAAGCTGACCACGATAAACATCTTCGATGTATTCTCAAACTGCTTCATCAAGAAAAGCTTTATGCCAAATTCTCTAAATGTGAATTTTGGCTACGAGAAGTTCAGTTCCTTGGACATGTAGTCAGTGAGCGTGGTATCCAGGTGGATCCCGCTAAAGTTGAAGCCGTCATGAATTGGCAGGAGCCGAAGACACCTACGGAGATTCGCAGTTTCCGAGGTCTAGCAGGATACTACAGATGCTTCATCGAAAATTTCTCAAGAATTGCTGCACCCCTAACTTCTTTAACTAGAAAGAGTATAAAGTTTAATTGGGGCCCTAAGCAGCAAGAAGCTTTTGATATCCTCAAACAAAAGCTGAGCAATGCTCCAGTGTTGACATTGCCGGACGAATGGAAGAATTCGTCGTATATTGTGATGCATCGCACACCGGGATGGGTTGTGTGCTTATGCAGAGAGGCAAGGTGATTGCCTATGCTTCGCGACAATTGAAGGTGCATGAAAAGAACTACACCACCCATGACTTGGAGTTGGGTGCCGTTGTATTTGCATTAAAGCTTTGGAGGCGTTACCTTTATGGCATTAAATTTGTGATCTATTCTGATCACAAAAGCCTTCAGCATCTGTTCAATCAGAAAGATTTGAATATGAGACAGCGACGTTGGATGGAAACTCTGAACGACTATGACTGTGAAATAAGATACCATCCAGGAAAGGGCAACGTAGTCGCAGATGCCTTGAGCAGAAAAGAGAGAGTGAAACCAATTAGGATCAATGCCAAGAGCATTGAAATCAAGAACAGTCTGAATGAGAGATTGTTAGCTGCACAGAAAGAAGCTGTGACAGAAGCTAACTATCCTCACGAGAAGCTAGGAGTAACTGAAGAACAGTTATCCTATGGCAAAGACGGAATTCTGAGATTGAATGGAAGGATATGGGTTCCTGTTTATGGAGGTCTTCGTGACGTTATCCTTCAGGAAGCCCACTGTTCCCGATACTCCGTTCATCCTGGTGCTGATAAGATGTACCAGGACTTGAAGGCAAATTTCTGGTGGATAAGCTTGAAGAAGTCTATAGCCACCTATGTAGCAAAGTGCTTGACTTGTGCTCAAGTAAAGGCTGAACATCAAAAACCGTCAGGCTTGCTACAACAGCCTGAACTTCCCGAGTGGAAATGGGAAATGGTGACGATGGATTTCATCACCAAATTGCCAAAGACAAAGAAGGGAAACGATTCAATATGGGTAATAGTTGATTGACTGACTAAGTCAGCACATTTCCTACCCATAAAGGAGACTCATAGCTCCGATATATTAGCCCAGTTGTTTGTAGACAAGATTGTGGCCCTTCATGGCGTGCCTGTGTCTATTATCTCCGATAGAGATACCAGGTACACGTCACACTTTTGGAAAAGCTTCCAGCAATCTTTGGGTACACGTTTGAACTTCAGTACGGCTTACCACCCCCAGACAGATGGACAAAGTGAGCGTACAATCCAAACGTTGGAAGACATGCTTCGCGCATGTGCAATCGACTTAGGTGGTAGTTGGGATAACCACCTACCATTGGTCGAATTCTCCTATAACAACAGCTACCATACAAGCATTAAGGCTGCACCTTTTGAAGCCCTATATGGTAGAAAATGTAGAACGCCCGTTTGTTGGGCAGAAGTTGGAGATGTCCAGATGACAGGACCTGATATAATATTTGAAACAACGGACTAGATTGTCCAAATTCGCGACCGATTGAAAGCTGCCCGAGATAGGCAGAAGAGCTACGCAGATTTGAAGCATAAGCCTTTCAATTTCGAAGTAGGCGACAAAGTATTACTTAAGGTATCACCCTGGAAGGGGGTGATGCGATTCGGTAAGAAAGGCAACTAAGCCCGAGATATATTGGACCTTTCGAGGTAATCGAACGTGTCGGATCGGTTGCCTACAAATTAAACTTACCGGAAGAGCTCAGTGGTATCCACAATGTGTTCCACATCTGTAACCTGAAGAAGTGTTTCGCTGACGAATCACTGGTTATACCGCATACAGTTGTACACATCGACGAGAGCTTAAAGTTTGTTGAAAAACCTGTGTCGATCGAGGATCGACAGGTTAAGAAGCTTCGCATGAAGTATATACCAATAGTGAAGGTAAAATGGGATGCCCGTAGAGGTCCCGAGTACACGTGGGAGGTAGAATCCACGATGAAAGAGAAGTACCCTCAGTTATTTCAATAAATCTCGAGGTCGAGATTTCTTTTAAGGGGGTGAGGATATAACACCTCCAAAATTTGTGTCCAATAAATAAACGACACGTGTCACATACGACAAAAGTATTATAAACCCGGATCAAATTAAAAGATGTGTGGTAGGATTTTTTAGACATGTCGGCATGTTAATTTATACCTCTGAACGACTTCTTCATTATAAATCCCAAGACCCCAGCATGATTAACAAACAACCATACCTTAATCCGGTGCTTACTAATGATAAACGATGTCCAAGTTTACTAATTTGGGTCCTATGAAAATAATGTTCAATAAACCATTTTTCATGAATTCCATCTTTGTGCAAACCAATGATACATTGTGATAGACAGATAGATAACTGTCCAAGCATGGCTTAAAGGCATTGTGCTGAAAATGCCAACCAGGAATCATGCATTGCAAGTTGTCCGTTCAAATCATGAAAGGTTATTTTTTTTTTGCTTCTGACAAGGGCTTACGGACCGCAAGGGTCCTGCCTTACGGACCGTAAGGTGCGAAAGGTTAAAACGTTTTCTCTGTCAAAGGCTTACGGACCGCAAGAGCCCTGCCTTACAGTCCGTAAGGGGTGCCCAGCGACAGTAAGTTGGCTGTTGGCTGTTATAACGGTTAAACCGACATTGTAAGATATTTTCAGGGACATGGGCGACTCCTAACACTTCCTAGGCACTAGGATACACTTGTAAATGATCTGGATCACCCCATGGACTTAGTTGTCACCATCTTGGAGGATGTTGAACACTATAAAAGGCCAATGAGTTGTAACATTGTGTTCACTCATCTTTCTGCAATCTTGGAGCTTCTCTGGAGCACAAGTGCCTTCTCTAAGCATCTCTAGTCATTCATTGGACTTCAGTAAGTATACTTAACCTTCCTTAGTTTAGTTTTTGCTTAGTTTTAACTTAAAAGTCAATCCGTCGTAATAAACGATTGACTTAACGATAAATCACAAATGGTCCAGTGGTTTGTCGAATCAAAGGTAGTTATATGTTGGTAATTATGTGGGCATTAAACCCTGAAAAGGGCACCCTCTGATTCCCACTCTAACTAGTCCGAATGTCGAGTCAAACTTGCTTAGAAAAAGTCAACAGAATGCTATTTTGCGATTTTATACATAATCAGTAATATAGAAAGCGTGAAACCTGTTTTAACACTCATATAACATGATAATAAGTATATTGACTAGTCTAAGCTTGTTTGATCCGACCATTTACTGTTTTGACCCGGTTCGGAGCCGAAAGTCGCAAAACTTTAACTTTTGCTTTGACTTCAGTTCTGACCCGTTATGGTATGAATTAGATATGCCTTAGGAATCTCTTAGGACCAGGTTACATGATTGTATAACCCTCTTTGACCGGTTCGTTGTTTGTCCGAGTCTTTTACACATTTCCGTTAAACGCCTATAAGTTGACCATAACGCCCTTTTTACTTTAAAATGGAAATTTTGGACATGTGAAAGGACAATGACCTTAGTTACTGAATTCTAAGCATGTCCCTAAAATTTCACATCAATCCGAGGTCTAGAATAGGAATTATGCTAATTAGCGCAATTACGGAAACTTTAGTAATTTAACGGCACAATTAGCATAAAGCCTATCTAAACCCAAATTTCGACACCAAACCTTTTACACACTGATGTAAAATAATATTTTGGGATTTTTAAAGATTTTTAATTATCTTTAACCTGCTCATAACCTGCGGTTAATGCATCGGTTCGGTAAATACCGAATATACCCTTTTCGGACATAACTTGAGTTCTACATGGTATTTTGACCCGATTCCAGTTGCTACTGATTTCAAATAATAAATAGAGTATTTTGGACTTTATAGACTGTTCGGAAAACTCAGATTTCCTGTAGAACTCAGAAACCACTTTTATAATCTTTAAAATGACCGAAATACCCTTACGGGGCATATAATGGATTTAAACTCGTTACGGGCATTATGGAAGGTATCCTACTGATATCACAACCTCTTTAAAGCATATTGACTTAGGAAACATGTGTAGGTCTCTTACGGTTAACCGTTACGCCTTTTGCGCGCACGGTTCGGTTTATGTAACTAGTTTACATAAACTAGCCGAAACGGGTCAAACCTTATTGTTTTGACCTCAAAATCCAGAGTGTGGTTATATTACCCATATAAAACAAGTCTTCAAACTTGTTGGGTCCAAACCACATTCCATTCCCGGTTTTCGCCTTTCACGCGATTAAACCGTAATTATCTTTTGAAACTGACCGGTCTAAGCTAAGGCTAAACTAAAGACCCGTTAGGATTCTAAAAGGTTATTATAAACCTTCGTTCCAGAATAGGAGACCAGTAGAAGATACTTGCATTTGTTTGATTGAGGTTTAATACTTGCTCAGGTAAATACTTTTAACTTATTTTCCGTTATACGGGCTTGGGTTACGGTATTTAAAATACCGCTTGGTCGGGAAATTGACCCCAACTCATTAGTAGTTGGGTATTATCAATGTGACCCGTTTAAAAATTAGTTTTGTTGGCTTTACGCCTTTGGGAGCTTAATGACCATGTCCCGGATATCCTTGGCATCATTTTACGAAATGGCCACGACCTCGACACACGGGTGTAGGCGTACACCCGTCAATGTGTCTATATTATAAAGGTATGACCGTTGGTTTTCCCGCCACGGCTTTATGCTTTGTGGCGTGTCTATTAAACTTAAACCCGGCACGACCCGTGCGACCGAACGCATAGTGAACATGTAATTCTTTTACAAGATTTAACTGATAAATTATCTCAAGTTATAAAGATTTGACATGAACATTGAAGTGTGTCATCATCTCACCAAGAACAACTCAGATCTATGAGATTTCAACATGTTTAAACACTGATTTCACCTAAATCCAGACATTTTCAAACCTCACAAGATTAAAAGAGTTGAAAGATGTTTTCATAACTTTTCTTCCACATTCTTTTCTACTCTTGCACTCAAAACCGATAGAATCAGAGCTCATGCAGGCTCTTCTACTCATTCTTTAGTGAATTGCAGGTTTGAGAACCGATTCCTATCAACGAGATGACCGACTTAACGGATTGAATATGATTTTCCGTCAAGAACAATTACTGATCGAACGTGGTGATTCCCATCTGATCGGATGACTTGGACTTGGTGGAGTTTCCGTTGTTCAAAACATTTACATACCGTCCGGTTTAATCGCAGAACTTTCTAAACTTAACGATTTTTACAAGTTTCCAAAACGAACAGGTCACCAACCGGACTGCCGTCCGATCGGATTGCCATCCGATCGAACGAACAATCCGAATGGATGAGTTGTGACCTTTTTATTTCAACATTATCACCAAAAACTCAAGAAAGTTTAGTTTCAAACGAATCGCTATCCGATTGGACGGCCATCCGTCCGGATGACCATCCGTCCGGATGACCTGATTTGTAGAAACACTTCTTTATTTTGAAAATGCTACAATGAAAACTTCAAAGTTACATCATACACAAACACGTCCATCCCAAACGAATGTTATATACTTTACCTATATCAAATCACATCGATCACACAACGCAAACACTTTTTATGCTAACCAACTCTGCATGTTATACGTGTTATTCGATGAATGCAAGTATGTTATGTTTACACAGTGATTGTTGCCTGACATCTTAGCAACGATAGTACTATTGTTTGGACTCAGCATCTGTCGTGGACAGGGGTTGTTAAGGGTATTTCTTCACGTGTCACAGTGGTGATATGAATTGCGCATTCTACAACTCGCAGTCATGTCTGTGCATATTTCATTGTCGATAACCTACTTGCTTCGCATTACTATGTGTTACATGCTGGTTATGCGTTAAAAAACGCTCTCGCTGCTTACTATACTATTAAAGTTGTATGCTCACCTTTACACTATGTGTATTGACCTCTATTTTAACGTATGTGACATGTGTTTAGGATGCTTACGCTTTGCTTGCTGTATGGAATCAAGACTAGGAGAGTCTAGAAACAAACAATTAATATTTTGAGTTGTCGGAACTATGATTTGTCTATGAGATAACTATGTCTGTAATAACTGCTTTACATGATAAGTTATGGTATGGGACATAATGTTAATTATCTGGTAATTTAGTTGTTATGGATTTCTCCTGGACAATCTGTTTCGCTCAGTACCTCACTCCGATTTTTCCGCCATCGGTTGGGGTGTGGCACTCATACCCCCGGATAAAACGGTGTTTCCGAACGAAAAAACCGTATTCTTCTTGAAATGACTCGAGCTCTTCTAATTGAATCCCATGTACATCATTCTGGCCGGAGGCAGTTGCAACCTCTGTGTACCTCCTAAATCGGCTTGCCACCAAAGCTATTAACTTTGCCAATATTCCCCATCCACCTACACTTGAACCTCGAATCTTCGGTTGTACAACATTTGTCCACATACCAAAAACCAACAGAAACAAACTTGGCCCATGTGCTGAGAAATGTGTATTTGTAGGCTATAGGATTGATCAAATAGGTTATCGGTGTTATAATCCAAAAACTCGTCACATGTTCACCACAATAAATTGTGACTTTCTTGAAATAGAATATTTTTATAACACGCAACTCAGTGGTTAGGGAGAGAATGAAAATATAGACACTCTGAGTTGGCAAACTCAACTTCCATCATCTGAAGAAGTAACAACAGAAGACCATCACAGTATTTCAAGTCAGTCACCTTCAAACACAGTCACACAATCTGCGGAGCATAGTACCACTGAAGAAAATCCATCCAACTTGATACCGGAGGTAAGAAATACTGAGAACCCTAAATGTCCTATGTCTTAGAACTATGAGACAACAGGAGAATACATAAAACCAGATGTTGAACAGGTTGAACCAGATGTTGAAGAAGTTGAACCAGTTGTTGAACATGTTGAACCAGTTGCAGCAGAGATAACCGGAAGATACTTTCTCCCTCCAAGGGAAAATAGAGGAGTTCCTCCCAGGAGATACTCACCAGAAAAGGTAGCTCCAAGGTCTAGATACCCTGTGGCAAACATTGCCACTAGGAATTTGTCCAAGGAAGCTAAAGCATTTGCCACTGCCTTGTGCTCTGAACAAACACCACCTATAACATAAGAAGCCTTGGAGTCAAAAGAGTGGAAAAAGGACATGGAGACAAAAATGGAAGCACTCAAGAAGAATAACACATGAAAGAAATGACTCTTCCACCAGGGAAAAAAACAGTGGGAAGTCGTTGGGTGTTTTCAATTAAACATAGGCCCGTTGGCACAATTGAAAGATACCAAGCATGACTGGTTGCAAAGGGGTATACTCAGATTTTTGGAATTAGAACTACTCTGGAACCTTCTCCCCATTAGCCAAAGTCGACACAATCAGAGTTCTTTTTCAATTGCCGCCAATAAAGGTTGCCCTATTCATCAATTTGATGTGAAAATGCCTTCCTACACAGAGAACTGAACGAGGAGGTCTATATGGATGCCCCACCAGGATTCAACGAGAATTTCAAGCCTGGAGAAATATGTCGTTTAAAGAAATCTCTTTATGGGCTCAAGCAGTCTCTTAGAGCTTGGTTTGGGAGGTTTACCCTTGCTATCAAGAAAATGGCCTCAAACAAAGCAACTCTGACCATACTCTATTTTTGAAACAAAGGGGCAATCTTGTGACCTGCTTAATTATCTATGTTGATGACATGATACTTACAGGGAACGATGAAGAAGAAATGTCAATGTCAATGTTAAGAGATAAACTATTTTTGGAGTTCGAGATGAAAGTCCTGGGAAGATTAAAATATTTCCTTGGAATTGAAGTTCTAAGATCCAAATAAGGGATTTGAATTTGTCAGAAGAAATATATTCTTGATTTCTTAGCAGAAACCGGGATGATTGGAGTGCAAACCGACAGAAACCCCAATGTTCGTTAACCACGGTCTACACATAGAAGATGGAGTAGAACTAGCAGATAAAAAGAGATATCAACGAATGGTAGGAAACTAATATACCTCTCCCATACTCGCCCAGATATAGCTTATGCAGTAGGAGTAGTGAGTCAGTTTATGCACCAACCCCAAACAAGTCACATGGAAGCAGTTTTAAGAATCAACAGGTATCTCAATGGAACAACGTGTCATGATATACTGTTTAAATCAAATGCGCACTCAGAAATCCAAGCATATACAGACGCCGACTGGGCAGGAGATAAAGGTCCGAGAAGGTCAACCTCAGGATACTTTACCATGGTCGGAGGAAATGTAGCCACCTGGAGAAGCAAAAAACAAAAGGTAGTCGCCCTATCTAGTGTAGAAGCCGAGTTCCGAGGGATTGCACGTGGCCTAGTAGAAATTCTATGGATACGCAAGCTCCTAACTGAGATTGGCTTTCCTCCCACTACATCAACCAAAATCACGTGTGCGACAATAAAGCTGCTATACATATCTCAGAAAATCCAGTCCAACATGATCGAACAAAACATGTGGAGGTAGACTGAAATTTCATCAAGGAGAAACTGGAGGAAAGAATTATAGAGCTCCCATATGTATCGTCAAAAGATCAACTCACGGATATTCTTACAAAAGCCGTCAACGGAAACGTGTTTAGTAGCTGCTTGAGCAAGTTAAGTATTGGTGACCCCATTACTCAACTTGAGGGGGAGTGTCGTAAAGAAGACAATAAGTCATAGTATAGGGGCTAAATGTGTAATATGGATCTATATAAACACTCTCATTTTGTAACCCTAAAAACAAGTTTTCTCAATCAAATTCAAATCCTATTACAAAGTTTATTCTCTATATCGGACAATATATGGTTGTTGGAAATCCAACAAAAAGAAAGAAACATAACATGGTTGAGGGCTGTGGCCTAGGTGTCACTTCCAGGATTTTCGAAATTAAAGTTGATTAAGTTTCTAAACAACCTTATTTTCAAAGAAGTGCAAAACATATTCAATTTATAATGTCTAGATTTCAGGGAGAAATTCCGACCATTTACAAACACCAAAGCAAATCATAATTACTCACTCTTTAAGAAACCATGCCATTTTTAAAATTTAATTAACTTTAGATTATCCAAAACATATGATATGTAAAGATACATTGGCAAGTTGATCATATCGCTTATCATAGATGTCCAAACTAATGGTATTATTAAAAGTAAACTATATGAATGATCTATATGCTATAAAGGAATACCATATAAATCATTCATATAGTTTGATGCTTTAAGTTCTAATACTAATGATCCATATTTTTTAAACATGTTACTTGAATGGACGCTCCTTTTTAAAATGATCAAAATATCTATAACGTTTTATACTTCTACAATGTTTTGTTTTTAATTAATTTCAAACAATTATTTAGTTTAAAATAAATTCCCAAAACATCCTTAATTCCAAATACCCCGAGTTCCTTCACCAATGTTGTTCCTCCCCTCCACCATCTTCTTGCTAGAGGGACCTAGAGTGACAACCCGGGGTCATTTTCCTATAGTGACGGATAGACAAGGATGTAGTCCACCGCATTTAGACAGGTTGGTAAGATATCGTGTGATAAGAGGTTCCTAGCAAGATTAAAGGAGAAAATATAATATATTATACAGAATCGATTGTTAAGTCATTGAGAAGGCACATGCTCGAAAATATATTATACGTTAGTGGTGATGGGTGATTAAGGGAAGTAGTGAACGGTGGTGGGGATAGTCGTTCAATACAATTTAAAATAAATAAATGTATATAAGAAGATGTAAAATCTATTTAACTTAAATATTATTAGTATTGTAAAATCAATCAACACAAAAATGGAATAATTAAAGGAGTTTGAAACCCCTGGGCTTGTAGCTCAGCGTGCTAGGCAATGATGGTAAGAGCTTGTAAGCCATAAGATGCGCAAGTTCGAGCCTGAGCTGCCCCGATTTTCATCCGGCCGTTTCTCCAACAAGGAAACTTGTGTGGAGGCGGTACGGTTTCCGGGCTAGAGCCGTTAAAAATTCCCACCACACTAGCGTGGACCTGGTTAAGAAAACCTAGTCTGGGTATGTAGTAGATGAGGGCTCGTCGATGAGACGGGTGTGAACACTCATCATGATATGAAGTTCACCTTTCAAAAAAAAAAAAAAAAAAAAAAATTTAAAGGAGTTTGAAAACATTTGATATATTACTTGAAACATCTACATATTAGATAGATTCGTATAGTTTACCTTTAATAATCATATCGGTTAGCATAAATTAAATATTATTCGTTAAGTCAAAGTATCAAATTATAGTACATCAATACAAGAACTGTAGTTATATGATGACTCACCCACATTACTTTTCCCGTTCCTTCTTTCCTTTAAATGCTCTCTTGTTTCTTCTCTTCTCTGCATGTGAACCTATTTATCCTTTAAATTTCCTCATACCCATACTCTAATCCAACTTTTACACATTTTCACTTCCATTTCTCTAGCTTCTTTTTACTTTTCTATAACCATGCCAGTTCTTGAGTTAGAGACTAGTATTTCAAGTGTCACAGGAAGTCCAACTTCTACAAGACCTCATGTTAACACAAGAATGGAGAACTCCACCGTTCATGCTGAGCCTCCAGGGTCGACTAATAACACCAATCCTGCCTTGGAATCTAGAGTTTCAAATCAAAACCATTCGACACCATCGCAATTGCCTTTTCTACGCGAATCTTTACGCCCTATAACACTCAAGGTACTTTTCATTTAATATAATGAGTGGCATTTATCCATAGACAACTATCAGCTAAATATTTAACAGACGTCAAAAATTTTGTCACTACTAGAAAAAGGGCAACAGTTCATATGAATTTATTTGTCGTAGGAAACGACCCAGTTTTCTAGTAGTGTGTTATTTAATAGTTTTGATGTAACATCATCAAAAATCTGGACAATTTATATACAAAAGATAGTAATTTCAGGTTGTATTTTGGTTAGTTAATAAGTTTCTCTTTTGTAAACCTTTAGTTTGAAGATTTGGCATACTCTATTAACTTGCAATCTGGAGAAGATCATTGCTTTACTTCACATGAATCAAAGAGGACCCGGACTATTCTCAGTGGAGTCAGTGGGGTAGTCCGACCAGGCGAATTACTAGCCATGCTCGGCCCATCAGGCAGTGGGAAAACCACCTTACTAACTGCCCTTGGTGGTAGACTACTTGGAAAGATTTCAGGCAGCATAACATACAACGGCCAACCTTTCTCAAGTTTGGTGAAGCGAAAAATCGGTTTTGTGACACAAGATGATGTGTTATACCCACACCTAACGGTTTTAGAAACCTTAACATATGCTGCAATGTTGAGGTTGCCCAAGAATTTGACCCATGAAGAGAAAGTAGAGCAGGCTGAGCTCATCATAACCGAGCTCGGGCTAACAAGGTGTCGTAATAGTCAAGTGGGAGGGCCACTAATTCGTGGTGTTTCGGGTGGGGAGAGAAAGCGAGTTAGTATTGGACAGGAACTGTTGGTGAACCCAAGTTTGTTGCTTTTGGATGAGCCCACTTCCGGGCTGGACTCCACCACTGCTCTAAGGCTAATGGCCACATTGAAAGGGTTGGCTCGAGGGGGGCGGAGTGTGGTCACTACAATCCATCAGCCATCAAGTAGATTGTATTGGATGTTTGATAAGGTTGTGGTGTTGTCTGATGGATGCCCCATTTACAGTGGTCAGGCGGGTCGGGTTATGGAGTATCTTGCTTCCATTGGGTTTGTGCCCGGTTTTAATTCGATGAACCCTGCTGACTTTCTGCTTGATCTTGCTAGTGGTACGTAAATGATTTGTTCTCCTAATCTTCTTGTTTGAATTTTTTTTTTTTGGAAGGCACAGCAAGAATATATTAAGACTAAAAAACCAAGCATAGAAGATAAATATACAAAGAACTGCTGAAGAAAATGTAAAATTATGATATGCACTAAATGCTATGATGCCGCTCCGTAGTTATTTAACTTTAATAATTAAAAATATCCAAAGTGCTGCTTTTCTGATTTTTTTTTTCTAACTTTAGTCTCTGAGGTGTATTTACTAATCATTTTTATGTACTAGTTTACGAAGTTTAATTAAACGCTGACATTACCGACGCATTCATTTCGGCTTAGTTTGTAGAAGTTCTATTACCAATGGGGTCGTTGGTGGCCCATAAGAATACGTAGGTTTGGAGGTCTTGAATTCAAGTCTCACAAACAACAGGATTAAACAAATTTGGCCGTTCTAAAAAAGATGCTTATATAATTTATTAAGTTCAAAGCAGATAAATCATGCATTTACAATTCTAAATGAGTAAATGCCACGCTTTTCACTTTAGAACATGATACTTTTCTTTAATAAACAAGGAATATATTTTTTTTTTTTAAAAATTATTGAGTGCACACCCTTTGTGGAGGATTTATTTTCATTTGGATACTGGAATTAGCTTTTTTTTTTTTTTTCCTATTGGAATAGCTCTTGAGAAACATATTTCCTAAAATATGTTAGTTATAGCATTTATAAAAAAAGATGATGAAAAAAATCCCTGATGAATAATAATATTTGTATGATCTCACATACAGGGGTGGCTCTCGGTACAAACCCGGATGATCATCAACAATATAATCAAGGTACACCAGACCGCCAGGAAGATCGTGACTCAGTTAAATTGTTTTTGATTTCATCTTACAAGAAAACCCTTCATCCTCTTATTAAAGACGACATCCACAAAAATAACCATGATACAACTCGTGCTATTGGAGGACCACAGTCTTCTAGAAGTAAGTTCATCTTTAATGTAGTCATTTAATTTATCACATTTCTCACACAATCTAGGTGGTGGTTAAGCGTTAAAAAGTGAAATAAAAAGTTTTCTAGTTATGATCACAATAAATTTGCCTGAAGAAGAAAATATTTTGGTTTCATAATTAAAGATATAAGTGGTGTGTGATAGCAGGTTGTGAAAACAGATGGACCACAAGCTGGTGGACACAATTTAAAGTGTTGTTCAAAAGAGGTCTTAGAGAGAGGAGGCATGAATCATACTCGGGTTTACGAATTTTCCAAGTGATGTCTGTCTCAATCTTATCGGGGCTTTTATGGTGGCATTCTGATACATCACACTTGCAAGATCAGGTACCATGCCCTTCGTATTTCTCCTCGGTTATGATCATCTATTAGTGTGATACGCCTAATCTGCGCCTACACTAGAGAGTGTTTGCTATTGATTTTGTACATTTATATATAAATTCCTTCACGGTCGGTCCCATAGTTTTAATTTTCTTTTTAGGTGCCCTACTCCTTAAATCCCCTTATGATGTACTACTAGAAAACTCAGTTCGGAAAAAATGGACGCAAAATGGGATTACCACAGAGGTTTTTGTCCTTGTATTATCGGTTGCAAAAGACAATTTACGACTGATTTGCAACTGAAAATACGATAAAAATACCCAGTTTTTCCCTTTTCTAGTAGTGAAGGCGACTCCTCTTTAATCTCCATACATGCTCTATGGGGACGAGTGGGCCGTCATTTAACAATAGACTATGCAGAAACTATGAGTGTCCACAACTCAATAATTTAACAATGATGATTTATTTGTACTATATATGACCTTTGTCACATAATAATTAATTATCAATTTCAGTATAAACTGTATCTTCAAAACTATGATTGTATACTTTTTCAACGTTATGTAAACTAGTCGCTATGCGGCTTTGTATGCCTGTTAAAACATAGTTTAATATTTCTACATAGTCGTCTTAAAATGCTTACTGTTTGAATATATGATATGTAGGTGGGTCTTCTCTTCTTCTTCTCAATTTTTTGGGGGTTTTACCCTCTATCCAACGCAATATTCACATTCCCTCAAGAGCGCCCAATGCTAATAAGAGAACGATCCTCGGCTATGTACCGCCTCTCCTCTTATTACTTCGCTAGAATAGCGGGGGACTTGCCAATGGAACTAGTTCTCCCTACTATCTTTGTAACTGTTACCTATTGGATGGGTGGGCTCAAGCCTTCACTCATCACATTCGTGCTAACAGTTCTAATCATTCTTTTTAACGTGCTCGTTTCACAAGGACTTGGACTAGCCCTGGGAGCCATACTTATGGACCTAAAACAAGCAACCACCTTATCATCAGTGATCATGCTAGTGTTTTTACTCGCGGGTGGCTACTATATTCAACAGATTCCACCATTTATCAGTTGGTTAAAATACATCTCTTTTAGCCATTACTGCTATAAGCTTTTAGTGGAAGTACAATACAGTGAAAGTGAGGTTTACGACTGTGGTAAGGGTATTCACTGTAGGGTTTCAGATTTTCCAGGGATTGAGTATTTGGGTCTTGGTCACTTGTTGTGGGATGTGGCTGCTTTGGGTGTAATGTTGGTGGGGTACAGGATTCTGGCTTATGTAGCATTGAGGATGAACAAATCTCTTTAATTGTCTAGCCTTGAGTTCTACTTATTTTATGTCTTGAATAAACCCCAAAGTAAATAAGCGAAAAAGAATTGATTATATTTAGATGGACTTGATGCAAGGTTAGAAATAGTTGACTCAACTTGTAACTGTATATTTATGCATTCTACCACTATATGTACGTTTTTGTATTCAGCTAACTAAAATTATGGTTCTTGCTAGTACATTGGCTAATAAATTATTTAAGGAATAAATTCTAGCCACTTGATGAACAAGAATATAAGCATTAGATATCAATATAGAACAATTGATGCTAAAAGTGAAGAGGAATTGTTCCCATACCTGGTGTTCGAAAATTGTGTTAAAGGCTCAACATCTTGTTTACATTTTCTACTATTGATCAATTCCATTGATTATTGAATCAATCCATCAACCAAGAAACAAAACAATGGAATTACAAATCAGTTTTAGAGTTTCCATTTATACTCTTTGGACCCTTAGATATTAACACAAATACATATCAGATACTAAAATATAAACAACAACAACCGTACCTAGTAAATCCCACAACACAACAAAGATACTAAAATATAACTATTAACTAATAACACAGATGACCCTAAACTTCATTCAAACTTTGATCCAACAATTAATTCCAACATCTACTATAGATCCCAGGAGACCATGAATTCAATCCATCAATCAAGAACAAAATAACAAGAACAAGAAGAGAGAGATTAACCTAATACACAATTGTATTGAACTGAACAATTGAATCTAACTGAACACAAGATACAAAAAACAAACTGAAAACCCTAATCTATTTATACATATGATGAAACAATGGTTAACCGGGCAGGGTTAACTCACTGGTCTCGTCAAGAAGGGTTAATCCCTTCCCCTCGAGGATCGCTGGCTGGATCACCGGTGGGTTGATCTCCTGCACAAGGAAACAAACCGTGACTCGTAACAAGGAGGATGGGGTGGGGGGGTGCTCCTTGTTACCACTCTCCGGCGTGAGAATCAGTAGTTTGCTTGGGAAGCAAAGTAAGATAGTAGTAGTAGTGAGAGAGTTGTGAAGAGATACCTCAAACCTGGTTTGGGGTTGGTATTTATAGCCGAGGAGTGAAGGAGGAGGTGGATGGATAGACTGACGGCATGCTGCACCTTTGCAGGTGTGTCAGACATGTCGGCCGTTGAGACGACGCCACGTCAGTCTGTCGCTTCCGTAGATCTGACAGGTGACTGCCATTGGTTCCACTTGCACTGTGGTGTCAGTCCCACTTGTTGAGCGTATAGGATGCGGTGCTAGCCGCATCGCTGTCTGCGGTAACATCTGATGTTATCGCGTCTCTTGCTAGTGATCAAGAAATACGCGAGATGCGGTGCTGGCCGCATCGTCGCCTGTGGTGACTGTTGCTGTTCTCCAGCTTCCTTGTATTGATAGAAGTGTTCACTGGACGCGGTGCGAGGCCGCATCGCTGTGAATACTTCCGTTTTCATACACCAGATGTGATGCTATGTCGCATCACTCTACCGTTCTCATGTTCCATGTAAGTCCTCCTTCGTTACTAGGTAGATTGGATTCACCCCTTATGTCAATGCGTTCTCGCATGGGCACAAGTAGGTTGTTAACTGGTGGGGGTTTTGATAAGGGTAATGGTCACTCGCGGTCGATGCTGACGCGAGATCTGGGACCATACCCCTTCAAGTCCCCCCCCCCAGTCTAGTGTTGCTGCCACATACAAGTTGTATGTGGGAGGAGTACTGGACTATGGTGTTTAGAAGGTAGTTTGGAGTCTGGAGAAGATCCTAGACCATGTGGATGGTCTTTTCTGTTTGTAGATCAAGCTGGAGGTCTGGAAGGGTCATTTGACGCCTCTTCCGTACCGGTGAAAATGTTTCGTCTGATACGAAATTCTCAGCCTTTGGCTGGTTGCCACCTGTTGGTGTGCCGAACCAACTGGAGGAATTAGTTGGAGGAAGTGTACAAACTTCGAACCAATCTTTGAGATGTAGTTGAAGGTGTGCACAAACTTCGACCCAACCTTTGAAGTGGTGAATGAAGAAGAGAGCATGTTGTTCCCATGATTGGATATCTAATGATGATTCCGTTCGTGGGGTATTCATGTTCTTCCCATTAGCTCTCAAGTAACCGCACGTCTTTTGCGGTTACCACGTTGCTTGACATTGTTGGCCACGGTTGTGGGAGCAACGTTGGGTACTTGCGTCATTGTTGGCCATGTTTGGTCGAACAATGTGATTCTGGATAACGGTCAAATAAACATGATCATAGGCATGGTAATGCCCATCATTGTTTATTCTATCCAACGTACAAGTAGGGTAACAAAGTCATAAGCAGACTTGTTACCGCTTGTTCGACCGCTTGTTGTTCGACAAGGGCTCGTGTGATTATTGTGGATTTCGTCCGCATCTCTTCCTTAGGCACCTTCCTTCCCGCTCCAATACCGAGGAGTTTTCCTTGGAGTAGTTGCGTCCCTCGATGTGGGGTTAGTTGTGGCTCCACCGTAGCAACCATTTCCGGAAGCTATGGTTATGTCCGCAGTGACTCATGAGTGTCTGCGGTTTTGCATTCCCATATTCGCTCGAAACGGGTGTGTTGCTCGGATGTGGCTCTTGAAGGTTCAGGAGTCAGGGTTGCTGATGTGCGCGTGCGTACATTCCCTTCCTCCTTCAAGTTAAAGAAGGTGTTCATGTACCCTCTGCGGTTGTGAACCGGACAGGAGGGATTTGAAGCTTGAAGAGAATGAAGGCAATGCGGTTTACCTATTTCTGAGATGCGGTTCAGTCCAAAGAACAACGCTGGTTCTGAGTATCTGACACACCTGAACGGGCTCGTGTGTGTTATTTCCGCATATTCCACGTGTGCTCGTGGGTAGTGCGGAAAGGTATTATACCCCCTTATAGTGTGGAGATATATATTTTTGCCTATTTTTAGGGGTATGTAAAAAAAAACGATATGCGGTATGGGTTATGGTGCGGGAAGCAGAGAAACCGCATACTGCTTGCAATTGGATAAGGTAGTCGCTTTTTGTTACATACGTGGCTGAGCGCACGTGTGAGTTGGTGGAAGTTGGTGAGATTTTCTGGCATGTGCTGAAATGAAAGGACATTTGCACTGCCCGAGGCATTAAATGCACTGTAGCAAGGAGTATAAACGTCTCCTATGTCAGGCGCGTGGGCGGCCACGCGCGCGTGATAACTGTCAGCGGAAACGGCGCTTGACACGTGGTGTCGCGTAATTCGTTCTTTTTGAACGTGATGATTCGTTTTCTCCCTCTTCATTAATTGCGATGGGTATATAAGGGGAAACCGTTCGTGGTTTCCCCTCACTTGTTCAAAATTTCAAAAAATTTGCCGGTGAGAGAAAAGAAGTTACTCGTCTTCTCCGATCAATTGTTTGAAGTTTCCGGTGAGGTTTTCTGAGTTTAGTGTTTCTACTCACTTTCTTTCGTTTCTTCGATATCTTCTGATGGCTGAACCATCAAGTCCACACAATGTGGAGGGTGAAAACCCTGAACAGCCGGTAGTGGCGGAGGAAGAAGAGGGGGGGCCGCCGGTGGTGGTTTACCGGAGTTAAAGTGGACCAAGAAGACCTTTGATCGTCTGATGCTTGATGTCCAAATGCCCCCTGAATATGGGGCCTGTTACCCTTCGGAGGGTGACACCGGTGCCGATGCTCCGGCCGGTTATGTGACCATGTGGGCAGACTTTTTTGGTGACTGTAATCTCCGGTTACCTTTGACTGTTTTTGTTGTTGAGGTTTTGGAGTGGTACAAGGTCCACATTTCTCAACTGAGTCCGTTTGATATGATCCGGATTCGAAATTTTGAATTCACCTTTCGTGCTCTTGGCATAGAGCCTACCGTTGGAGATTTCCGACGGTTTTATCAAATGACGGTGTCCTTGGGGTTCTTTTCTTTCCGTCAGCGAGAGGGTAGTCCCAAACTGATGACTCCTCCCAAGGGGATGACGAAGTGGAAAATGAAGTTCTTTTACATCAAGGCTGCTGCGATTGTTGGCAATATGACGTTTCGGAATGTGGCCGATACGATCATATCAGAGACCATTGCAGTCCCTAGCATGAAGTCGGTGGAATGGTTCCCGCAGTTGCAGACCATTGAGTCGGTGAAGCTGAGCAACACACAGTTGTGGGTGTTGCGCATGATGCTCACAAGGAGGAACAAGAAGTCAAAGCCCGTGGTGCGGGAGAAAAGTGGTGGTACGTACTTTTCATTTGTTTAACTTTCTTATCCCCGTATACGTTACTGAGTTGTACGTTTGCTATCAGAGGATGCTCCCTTATGGAGGATGTTTGCCCCGGATTTCCAGGGTCAGGTGGAAATAGTTGTTTGTGCGGATGGCGAGGAGGAGTTTAATGTTATCATTCGAGATAACTTCCGGGTGCCTACTGAGGCCGCATTAGCAGTTGAGTTGCCGCGGGGCAAAGGTATGTTTAGGAATCCTTTATTCTTGTGATAACAATAATGGTTGCACTGACTCACCTCTTGGATGGTTTTCATGCAGGTGATCTTGGGGCCTTAGGGGACCCTGATGCGAAGGGTGTGCCTAAGAGGCAAACGGTGAAAGGCGTGCGCTTTCGCCAAAAGAAAATACCGGAGGTCACTGTTGTGCCTCATCTGGTACCGCAGGCGGCAGGTATCTCTCACTCTTCTTTCCGTAGATACTTGGATTATGTGATAGTATCTGATACCCTTGAGGGTTTGGGTACAGCTGCGGGCTCGCAGTCTGTTGCTGGGAAGAGGCAAGTAGAAGAGACGGCCGCTGGTGCCGGTGGACCGAAACGTCGGAGGTTGCAGTCTAAGAGGACTGGTCCGACATCAAAGAAACCTACGGGTACTGTTGGTAAGTGTTGTATTGCTTGTCTCAAGTGTTATGTACAACTTGTGTTTTGATAGCTATTTGACTTTGTTTTGCAGAGCTTCAAGATAAAGATTTTTCTATCTTTGATGCTCCGTTGTCACCTCCGCATGCCACGGGTGCAGGTGCGGGTGCGTCAGAGGAACCTTCGGCACCCTTTGTCAAGGTGGTGCCTGATTCGACCGTGCAAACGGAGGGTACCGCAGAGAAGGTCGCGACCCAGATATTCGATACCGTTGATTCGTCCAACAATCTGATCTCTCCCAATGAGGGTGATAATTTGGGTCTGCGGTTTTCTGATTCTGGGAAGTAAAAGTCTGATGCTGAGCCGCGAAAAACTGATGCTGAGGTGCGGCAGCATGATGCTGAGCCGCAAAAGTCTTCTGCTGGTGAGAAGGGTACCGGTTCGTCTGCCGGTGGTGCGGGTTATGATGGGCCTCCAATTCAGCCTGGGGAGTCTGAATTGGAGTATTATTATCGCACCTATACCCAGGGTCGAAGTACTGTTTATCACCGACCTCCCTGGACTGTTATGCAGGGGGATGATATTTCCAATGACCCCTCTGCGTGCAAGGAGATTCTGGGTGGTTTGGGCACCCCCTTTGAAGTAGAACGTGCCCGTGCCGCCCCCCGTGAGTTGCGCATCAATCAACTTTCCACCTTGCTAGTAGGAAGTTCCATAGTGGCTAACGCCATTTTGGAAGACTACAAGGTGTTAGGCCGCAGAGAGGAGGAAGCTGCTCGCATGCGGGCCGAAGCGGAAGAGTTGATCAAGGCTGCTCGTGCGGGTGCGGAGCAGCTTGAGAAAGATAGAGTTGCGTTTGAGAAGCAGAAGCAGACCTCGGAGTGGGCTACCACTGCTCAGCTGAAACAGGTTCGTACTCTTGCCAAACTCCTTTCTGATGAACGCAAGAGCTGGAACGAAAAGTTGTCCAATGAGCGCAAGAAGTGGAATGAATCTTGGGGTAAGCAAAATGACAATTTGTTCCGTGCTCGGCAGGAGTTGACGAACGCCAAGGCAGCGAACGTTGCCTTGGGTAGAGAGAAAGCTGCAGCTGAGGCAATTGCGATTAAAGCGCAGTAGGCGGAGGCCGGGGCCATAAAGGCTTTTGAAGAGGCCAAGGAAGCCGGGGCGCGTGCTGCGAAGGCCCTGGAGGAGGCCGAAGAGAGGGAGAGCCGTTCGTCCAAGGCTCTTGAAGAGGCGAATGCTGAGCGCATTCGTTTAGATAAAGTTGTTGCCAGCCTTCAGGTATGACTTGTTACCTTTGTTTTATATTTCCCTGCTTTTTGAGAATGTTTACTGAGTAAACTGTTTCCTGCTCTTTGACAGGCTGAGGTTCAGACCCGGGAGGTCGCGGTTACTGACCTCACAGCCCGCATGACTGCGGCGGAGGAGCAGGCCAGTGTTGCCGTTGAGGCCAGAGATGCTCTGACCTCTTCGTTTAACCAACTGGAGGCTGACCGTGAATGGATGCGGAGGCATGGTATCGCGCGTGTAAGTATCCCTTGCCTTTATATTTGCTTGGATTAGTATCCGAGACTTATCCTTTGTTTACTGCAGATTGTTCAGGCCATTATGGATGCTCCTGAAACCGCAGGTGGTTTGGACTTGGTCCAACAGAGTGCTCGTGACGCTGGCTTTAAAGCTGGTTATAACCGCTGCATTTCCCATATGAACGTCATGTCTATAGGCGGTGTTATCGTAGAGCGATCCGGCTTTCGGGACGTGGATACCGAAGGTCGCCTGAACGCGGCCATAGCCTCCTTTTATGATACGTCACTCTCTTGTGTGGAGAAGTTGGACGACTGTTTAGAGGCTGCGAATTACGTTGACCGGCTGCGGATGCTCTATGCCGATGCAGAAGAGGAAGATCCCGCTGGTGGTGCTGGAGATGACGCGGGTACCAGCGGTACGAAATAGGGTTTAGGTTGGCAAGTGCGCCCCCTTTTTGTTTTCCCCTTGTATATATGAGGAACCTTATGTAAATCCATTAAGCATCGCGTGGGTGCTTGAATTTGTTGAATATAAAGTTTTTTGTTCAGTTTGTACAAGTGTTTTTAATTCTTGCATGTTTGAACGTATGTATGCGGAACTTTACCCATTTGTGAATGGGGTCAAGTATACTCCATACTTTTGTTGTATGAGTACGCGTCAATTCTGTTATTTACCATGTTAGGGTTTTAGAATTGTGTAAGCTTTGTAAAAGCTTATATATCCGGAACTCTACCCATTTGTGAATGGGGTCAAGTATACTCCATACCTTTGTCGTATGAGTACGCGTCAATTCCATTGTTTGCCTTTTTGGGCTCAGGAATTGTGTTAAGTGTTAACAAAACTTGTTTATCCGGCCAGATAAATATGCAAGTCTTTTTGCCTTTTGTTGGCCTATTACAATATTTGTGTGTGGTTACCACTTTGTATGGGTATCGCGAATGAAGATCTTGCCAATCTGTTTTTGGGATACCGCAAAGTGGAACACGCATTTGTAATAGTAGTAACAAACAATAATGTATAAAATTGTTTATTTATTTATTTGCCAATGGCCTGCGGCCTGCTATGTTACATAGAAAATGTAGGAACATGGCTTACATATAAGAGCGTCGAAGCTGTTGTGCGTTCCATGTTCGTGCGATAGGTTCGCCTTCTAACGTTTGTAATTTGTATGCGCCTTTTCCTAAGACCTCTTTGATGAGGTAGGGTCCTTCCCACTTGGGGGCAAGTTTTCCTGGGCGCTCAGCATTAGATGCTTCGTTATCGCGTAGGACGTAGTCTCCTGGATTGAAAGTACAAACGCGGACGCGCGTGTTGTAGTACTTTTCAAGTTTGGATTTATATTTGGCCTCGTTGATGGCAGCGTTTTCGCGCCTTTCTTCCAAGAGGTCCAAATCGATCCTGCGTTCTGTGATGTTGTCTAGTTTTTCAATAGCCAACATTCTAGGAGAGGGGAGACCTACTTCCGCGGGGATCACCGCTTCTGAACCGTAGACTAGGCTGAAGGGTGTTTCCCCATTGCTTGTTTTTGGGCTAGTACGGTGAGCCCATAGGATACTTGGGAGTTCATCGACCCAGCCACGCCTGGCTGTTCCCAACCTTGCTTTGATACCCTCGACTAGGCTTTTGTTGATACTCTCAACTTGGCCGTTTCCTTGCGGATGTGCCACGGATGAGAATATGTGTTCAACGTGTAGTTCTTTTAGCCATTTTTGAAATTCGTCAGCAGCAAAGTTGGTGCCATTATCGGTGACAATGCACATTGGTAACCCGAAACGGCAGATGATGTGTTCCCAAATGAATTTTCTTGTTATCATAGCAGTGGTTGAGGCGAGCGGTTTTGCTTCTACCCATTTTGTGAAGTAATCAACCGCTACTATGATAAATTTGACCGCACCCGGAGCGTCAGGGAAGGGTCCCACAATGTCAATTGCCCATTTCTGAAAGGGACATGCGGTTGTGACGGGGACTAAGTTGTTCTTTGGCCGCAAAGTTTTTGGAGCATGACGTTGACAGTCGATGCATTTGCGCAACTCTTTGACGGCGTCCAGGTGCATGCCGGGCCAGTAATACCCGGCATTCATGATTTTGGCCACTACCATGCGCGGTCCAGCATGTATGCCACATATGCCCTCGTGTATCTCTCGGATGAGGTATGTGGCATCCTGGGGGTTGACGCATCGTAGTAGTGGTCCTAGGTATGATTTGCGGTATAAGATACCGTCTCCCATTTGATAATGGCACGCTTTGTATTGTAGCTTGCGTGCCTCTGATTTGCTTTCGGGGGTCACACCTGATTGCAGATATGCGATAATAGGTGTCATCCATGATGTTGCACCGTATTGAATGACGTTGACTTGGCGCAGGGGTACCGAAGGATTTTGCAGGATTTCGATGCGTATCTCCTTTGCCAAGTGCTGGAAGCTGGTGGATGCAAGTTTTGATAGTGCATCCGCAGACTTGTTTTCACTTCGATTAATATGTCGGCTATTGAACGAAGCGAATTTGGATGTTAGTTGCAGGGCTTGCTCGAGGTAGAGGATCATGATATCCCCCTTTGCGGCATAGTCGCCGCGTATTTGTCCTGCAACCAACAAGGAGTCGACGTGTGCTTCCAGATGCTGCACGCCGAGTTTGACTGCTAAACGTAGTCCTGCCAGTAGGGCTTCATATTCGGCCTCGTTATTTGTGCTTTTGAAATCGAGGCGGATGGCATATGTAAGCTCTTGGCCATCAGGGCTGACGAGTCGCAGACCTGCGCCCGCACCTTCCTCGTTGGAGGCACCGTCGGTAAATAGTGCCCAAGTTTCTGAGGAAGATGGCGTTGGTGCAGGGTTTTGTGCTTGTTCGCATTCTTGGATGCGATTCACCGGTACTTCGGCAGCGAAATCAGCTAAGATTTGGCCTTTTATCGCGGGGCGCGGTTTGTAGTTCAACGTGTGCGCGCCCAGCTCTATTGCCCATTTTGCTAATCTCCCAGAAATGTCAGGTTTGGATAGGATCGGGCCGATCCTGTAATTGGTTAGCACCGTGATGACATGGTTCGCGAAGTAGCGTCGCAACCTTCTTGATGCGTGCACTAGTGCTAATACCAATTTTTCCATTATTGAGTACCTTGTTTCTGGGTCGTTGAGCATCTTGCTGATGTAATAGATGGGTGTTTGAACCCCCTTCCGCTCCACTATCAATACCGCACCTACCGCGTTGTCCGCGGCAGATAGGTATAATATGAGTGGCTCCTCTTTGCGTGGTGCGGTTAAGGTTGGGAGTTGTATCAAACACTCCTTCATTTCCCGGAAGGCGTTTTCGGCCTCTGCGGTCCACTGGAATTGTTCTTTCTTTAAACAGTTCCGCAGGGTCTTGATGAAAGGATAAGACTTAGCTGCATGGTTGGCTAAGAATCTGTTGAGTGCCGCTAGCCTGCCGGCTAATCGTTGCATATCTTTCATCGATGAAGGCGATGGCATGCGCTCGATCGCCTGAACTTTCTCCGGGTTTACCTTGAATCCATCTTTTGTCACGATGAACCCAAGGAATTTGCCTTCTTCCATTCCAAACGAGCATTTCCCTGGATTGAGCTTTATGTTAACGCTTCGCAGAGTCTGGAATGTTCTTTCAATGTCTGTGAGCATGGTATCTTCCTCCATGCTCATGACGACTAGGTCGTCCATGTAGATTTCGA